>NC_092875.1:138833688-139140355 GCF_028372415.1 Notamacropus eugenii | reverse complement strand
ATCATACAATATATTGCTTACAAGAAACACATTTGAAGCAGAGAGATACACACAGAGTAAAAAAGCTGAGGGTAGTGATCCTGATCTCAGACAAAGCAAAAATAGATATAATTAAAAGAGATAAGGAAAGAAACTACATCCTTTTAAGGTATTATAAGCAATGAAGTAATAACAATACTAAATATATATATATATATATATATATATATATATATATATATATATATATGCACCAAGTGGTGTAGCATCCAAATTCTTAGAGGAGAAATTAAGTGAGTTGAAGGAAGAAATAGAGAGCATGACTACACTAGATTGGGACCACACCATCCCCCTCTCAGAACTGGATAAATCTAACTAAAAAATAAACAAAAAAGAAGTTAAAGAGGTGAATAGAACCTCTAGAAAAAACTGAATGGGGATAGAAAGGAATGGATATTTTTCTCAGTAGGTCATAGCACCCACACAAAAATTTACCGTGTACTGGGGCATATAACCCTCACAATCCAACACAAAAAGGTAGAAATATTAAATGTATCCTTTTCAGGTTATGATACAATAAAAATTATATGTAATAAAGGGCCATGGAAAAGTAGGCCAAAAATTGATTGGAAATTGATTAATAAATCAATTGATTGATAAACTAATTCTAAGGAATGAGTGGATCAAATAACAAATTAAAGTAACAATCAATAACTTTATTCAAGAGAATGATAATATTGAGAAAACATACCAAAGTTTATGGGATGCACTCAAAGCAGTTCTTAGGGGACATTTTATGTCTCTAGATGCTTACATGAATAAAACTGAGAATGAGATCAATGAATTGGGCATGCAATCAAAAAAGCTAGAAAAAAATTAAAAATCCCCAATTAAATATCAAATTAGAAATTCTGAAAATCAAAGCAGAGATTAATAAAATTTAAATTAAGAAAAGTATTAAACTAATAAATAAAACTAAGAACTGGTTTTATGAATAAAACCAATAAAATAGAAAAGAACGTGTCTGGTTAATTGATTTAGAAAGAGGAAAGAAGAAAACCAAATTACCAGTATCAAAAATGAAAGTGGTCAGTTCATCCCCAATGAAGAGAAAATTACAAGAGTAAGTAGGAGCTATTTTGACCAACTGTGTGCCAGTAAATCTGTCAATCTTAGGAAAATGGATAAATATTTAGAAAAATTAAGTTGCTCTTATTAATAGAAAAGAAAATGAAATACTTAACCTCATTTCAGAAAAAGAAATTGAACAAGTCATCAATGAACTCCATAAGAAAAAAATGTCCAGAGTCAGATGGTTTTACAAGTAAATTCTACCAGACATTGAAAGAACAATTCTTATACTATATAAACTATTTGGAAAAATAGGTGAAGAAGGAGTCCTACCAAATTGTTTTTATGATGCAAATATAGTGCTAATATCTATACTGGGAAGAGCCAAAACAGAAAAAAAATTATAGACCAATTACTCTAATGAATATTGATGCAAAAGTAGTGTCCCCAAAATAAAATGACAACCAAAAGACTTAATATCAGCAGATCAGAGCATTTTTCTAAATAGGAAGAGTTTGTTGCTGAATTGGAGATAAATTGAACCAATATATGGTTAGCAACAGTGAAGTAGAAAAGGAGTGTGCAGCTTTCAGAGATGTGGTGTAGATTTCTGCATCAGATCATCTGGATCAGAACATTCACAAACACCAAGACAGATTTGATAAAAATGGTGGGGAAATTCATAAGTTTTACCAGGAGGATATTTCATCCATTTCTAAGATGGCAGCATTTAATTCTATCAAAAGTAAAGTACCAGAAAAGCTCGGAGAGATGCATGATTCTTGAATCAGTAGGAAGGCAGATAGATTTCAGTTTTATGCTTGTAGTAACAATCTAAAGCACTTTTATGATGCCCTGAAGGCTATTTATGGGCCGAAAACCTATGCTGCATCTGAACTACTCAGTGATGAAGGAGCCACCTTGATCAGTGATAAGGTCATGATCATGGAGACATGGGATGAACATTTCCATGGTGTTATCAACAAATATTATCAGTTAATGGTAAAGTCATTGACTGTTTACCCAAGGTTGATGGTAATGCCTCCCTGGGTGAAATTTCAACTGAAGAAGAGGTTTTGAATGCCATTAGGATCCTTCCATGTACCAAAGCATCTGGTGCTGATTCTATTCCAGCTGAGCTTTACAAGATAGGGGGATCATTGCTCATATAAAAGCTAGCTGAAATTTTCTGGGTTATCTGGCAAGAGGAGGTTATCCCCTAGGGGTTCAAAGATGCCTCCATTGTCTATCTCTGCAAAGGTAAAGGAATATATTGTTCTGTGACAATCACAAGGGGTTCTCTCTCTTGTTCGCTGATGGCATGATTCTTGCCAGAGTCCTTCTTAATAGGCTCGTCCTTCACCTGGAAGATAGTCATCTACCTGAGAGTCAGTGAGGCATCAGAAAGGGCTGAGGAATTGTCGATATGATGTTTGCTGCCCGACAACTCCAGAGGAAATGCCAGGAGTAGAACAAAAGTCTGTACACACTATTTGTAGATATGACCAAGGCCTTTGATACTGTTAGTCATGAGGGCTTATGGAAAATTATGCCAAAATTTGGTTACCTGGAGAAGTTTATCAATATTATATATCAATTTCATGATGGCATGCTTGCCCACATTCTGGATGATGGATAATGCTCTTGTACTTTCCCAGTCACTGATGGAGTGAAATAAGACTGTGTGCTTGCCCCCATCATTTTTAGCATGATGTTTTCAGCTATGTTGTCAAATGCTTTCAGTGAGGATGAACATAGCATGAAGGTTAGCTACCAAACTGGTGGTAAAGTCTTCAACTTGAGAAGGCTAGAAGTCAAGAGTAAAGTGGGGTGAGTGTTGGTGCATGATTTTATGTTTGCTGATGATTTTGTACTCAATGAAATCTCTGAAGCTAAGATGCAACAAAGTATGGATTAATTCTCTGTGATTGTATTAATTCTGGCCTAACAACACCAAGAAAATACATGCTCCATCAGCCACCACCATACCATCAATGTGTGGAATCACTGGTTACAGCAAATGGAGAAATTTTGGATAATGTGGATGATTCACTTAACTTGGTAGTGTATTTTTCAGGGAAGTATATATTGATAATGAGGTTGATTCCTGCATTGCCAGAGCCATCTCACTGTTTGGGAGGCTCTGAAGGAAAGTATAGGAGAAAAGAGGTATTAGATTGACTACCAAACTGAATGTCCACACAACCATTGTGTTGACCTCACTGTTGTATACCTATGAAACCTAGACAGTATACCAGTGCCATGAAAGGAAACTGAGTCACTTCCATTTGAATTGTCTTGGGAAGATTCTGAAGTTCACCTGACAGGATAAGGTACCAGACACTTTCTTGAACTGAACTGCTAAGCATTCAAACTCTGCTTCAGAAATTGCAACTCTGATGGGCTGGTCATGTTGTTCGAATGCCAAATGAATGCTTGCCAAAAGACTGTTTCATGGAAAACTCACACTGGGCAAGTGATTACATGGTGGTCAGAAAAAACTATACAAAGACACTTTCAAGCTCTCTCTTATGAACTTTGGAATTGATTGTGTGACCTGGAAGACAGAGGCATGGAACCATCCAACATGACATGCTCTCATCAAAAAGATGCTGCGTTTTATGATCAAAGCAAAATTGAAGTAACTCAAAAGAAATGCAATATGTACAAATTGAGAGCACCCACCCCAAATGGTTACATGGACTATTTGTGTCCAAACTGGGGTAGAGCATTCTGAGATTGTATTGTTCTGATCAGCCACAGTTGGAGGCACTGTAACTTGACTCTAGCACAGGGATGTCATTTTGGCATTCTTCAAATAGGAAGGACAACGATCAACAACCAACTGTATCACTTTTGTTTGCAAGTTTGGTACAATTTCAGGAGGGTTCTGAAACCCATCTGCCTCCTAATCAATGGAAATATTAGCATTCTTAACCTTATTTGGCTCCTATTCTATTCTTATACCTACTCCTTGACTCTAAAGTAGATAATTACTTACTCATCCCATTGACACGCTTTCTTTGTATAAGCCCATCCCATCCTGATGACATCTGTCAACATGATGACTAAAAAAGTAATAAGAACATTGCAATGGTATTTTGCTAGTCTTCATGTAGACAAATATTTACTTTTTAAAAAATAATTAACCTTTATTCAGTTATCTATTAATTTAAATGTTATCTTTGTTGATAATGTCAACTTGAGATCAGAGAGAGGAAGGGACTATATGCCTAAGTTCTTAAAAAATACTAGTTGACTGATTAACTGACCATTTAACTCATCTGATATCTTGCCTGTATATTGCTAAAGCTAGTTCAAATAGTTTCCCTAGGCTCTTTTTTTGGCCATAGAAAAGATATCTAAATATCCTTTTAACTTTTTATTTTCTTTGCTGTTTTTCTAGATTAAAAAGGAACAAGTAACAATGTTTAAAAATCCTCCCCAAAGCCAACAGATGGCACTAATTCGAGGCAACAGAGATATGAAGGTCCCATTGGATTTAATAGACAGCATTCAACTGATAAAGAAGCAGAGAGATAAAAAGAAGCAATCTCTGTAAGCTATTTCTAACCAAAGGATTTGGACTGGATCTGTCATTGTGTAGAATATAGAAACCTGGGTAAAGAAACCTTGTCTGCCAGTGTAGATTAGCAACTGCTCTGTAGTTTGTTGTTTCAAACAGTTGCCTCAGGAACTGAGAGATAGTGAGTTGCCCAGGGTGAGATAGCCAAGGCACAGTGGCTGAACTTAAATGCAGGTTTTCCTGTTGTAAAGCCTGTCTCTCTCTCTCCATCATGCCATACTGTCTCTTGTTCATAGGATCATGTATACATTTCACATCTTTCCTAAATGTATCACCATCCCCTCTTAGAATTTGAACTTCTTAAAAGCAGGGACTGTCTATTTAAATCCCCAGTGCTTTTCACTGTAGGTATTAACCCATACCAAGTACTAAATATATGGCCAGAAGCTGCCCAATTAACTTGGGGTACACTGGCTAGAATTTCCTTCCTTCCTTCCTTCCTTCCTTCCTTCCTTCCTTCCTTCCTTCCTTCCTTCCTTCCTTCCTTCCTTCCTTCCTTCCTTCCTTCCTTCCTTCTTTCCTTCTTCCCTCCCTCCCTTTCCTTCCTTTCCTTCATCCCTGCCCAACCTCCACTCAATGGCTGCTTTTGGACCCTCCTGGCTTAGAGTGAATGACAATAGTAACAGTTTCTCTTTGAAACAACAACCCTGAGGCTCCGGCCCTTCCCAGCATGATTTATCTATTTTTTTCTTTTCTATTAATGGGGCCATCCCCCTGACTACTTTTCAAGAGGCCTATTCACTGAATGGGCATTACTTCGCTTTAAATGAGAACCTGGAAAGGCCTTAGCCTAAAAGGTCAAGGTCTCCCATTGCATCCTGAGCCATCTCCAGTCATCCTGATGAATATGTGGTCACTGGATTCAGATGGCTCAGGAAGAGAAAGTGAGGCTGGTGACCTTGCACAGCCCTCCCTCACTCAAAACAAAGTCAAATTCAAGTCTTGTCATCATTTCTCTGATATCATCATCGTCTTTGAAAATAAAGGATGAACACAACTACTAAATATATGCTTTTTTTCCCCATTTATTTATTAATCTATGAATCCATTCATTCAAAGAGAGTTTCAAAGGATGAGAATGTATTTTTTTTAAATCATTTAAAAATTATTTCCTCATAAAAATTATCTCATTTAAACTGGGATGGGTGGGTGGGACAACATAATGAACACTAAAATCCATTTGGTTCCCTTCTATTTGGCTTTAAGTAGTTTCTTTTCAATGAATCTGAGTTCTGTTGAAAATAATCTAACCCAGGGGGAAGGAGCCAAGATGGCAGAGTAGAAAGACACACATATGCAGGGTCTCCCCACACAGCCCATAAAATAACTTTAGAAAGGGACTCTCAACAAATTTTGGAGCAGCAGAAGTGGAGAACAACAGAGTGGAGGAGATTTCCAGCCCAAAGTGACCTGAAAGGCCCACGGGAAAGGTCGGTTGCACTGGACAGGGAACAGAACATGGAACCCAACCCAGCCTTGGCTGTGTGCGCATGGCTCCTGAACAGCCCTCAGGGGTGGAATCTCCAGTCGCAGAAGCAGAGGGTCCGCAGATCCCTCAACCCACAGGCGCCAAAGGTCAATGATGGGGGTTTTTTCAGCTGGCCAGGAAGGGAGAAGGGCCTTCCCATAGCTCCAACCTCAGGCAGCAGCCCGCAGAGGCCACATCGGGCAGGTGGCAGGAGTTTTCAGGCAGCCCCTACAGCAGCCCCTACAGCAGCCTGAGACCATTGCTGGATCATAAAAACCCCTGGGGGCACTGAGGGAGCTGGTCTTTGTCTCTCACTGAATGGTGGCTCTGCCCCCACAGCTTGACTGAATCCCACCCCCCTAGTGCTAGCTTGGCAGAACTGGAGGTCAGGTGGCTGTGGAGAGGAAACTCTGCTAAGATTCTGGGCACAAAAATCCTTCCCTATGCCCAGACCAGTACATGCTTGATTGTGCCACCTTGGAGGAACTGATATCTTACAGGTCCCCAGAGTATACCCTATTCTTGACAAAGGACCCAAAAGTCAAGTAACTGGTTGGGAAAAAGCCCAGAAAAGGGGAAAAAAATAAGACCGTAGAAGGTTACTTTCTTGGTGAACAGATATCTCCTTCCATCCTTTCAGATGAGGAGGAACAATGCTTACAATCATGGAAAGACATAAAAGTCAAGGCTTCTGTGTCTCAGACATCCAAAATAAATATTCAGTGGGCTCAGGCCATGGAAGATCTCAAAAAGGATTTTGAAAATCAAGTTAGAGAGGTGGAGGAAAAATTGGGAAGAGAAATGAGAGAGATGTAAGAAAAGCATGAAAAGCAGGTCAACAACTTGCTAAAGGAGACCCCAAAAAATGCTGAAGAAAATAACACCTTTAAAAATAGGTTAACTCAATTGGCAAAAGAGGTTCAAAAAGCCAATGAGGAGAAGAATGCTTTACAAAGCAGAATTAGCCAAATGGAAAAGGAGGTTCAAAAGTTCACTGAAGAAAATAGTTCTTTCAAAATTAGAATGGAACAGATGGAGGCTAATGACTTTATGAGAAACTAAGAAATCAAAAAACAAAACCAAAAGAATGAAAAAATGGAAGATAATGTGAAATATCTCACTGGAAAAACAACTGACCTGGAAAATAGATCCAGGAGAGGCAATTTAAAAATTATGGGACTACCTGAAAGCCATGATCAAAAAAAAGAGCCTAGACATTATCTTTCATGAAATTATCAAGGAAAACTGCCTTGAGATTCTAGAATCAGAGGGCAAAATATTGAAAGAATCCACCGATCACCACCAGTAAGAGATCCAAAAAGAGAAGCTCCTAGGAACATTGTGGCCCAATTTCAGAGTTCCCAGGTCAAGGAGAAAATATTGCAAGCAGCTAGAAAGAAACAATTCAAATATTGTGGAAATACAATCAGGATAACACAAGATCTAGCAGCTTCTACATTAAGGGATCAAAGGGCATGGAATATGATATTCCAGAAGTCAAAGGAACTAGGACTAAAACCAAGAATCACCTACCCAGCAAAACTGAGTATAATACTTCAGGGGAAAAAATGGTCTTTTAATGAAATAGAGAACTTTCAAGCATTCTTGATGAAAAGACCAGAACTGAAAAGAAAATTTGACCTTCAAACACAAGAATGAAGAGAAGCATGAAAGGGTAAATAGGAAAGAGAAATCATAAGGGACTTAACTAAAGTTGAACTGTTTACATTCCTACATGGAAAGATAATATTTGTAACTCTTGAAAGTTTTTTCAGTATCTGGGTAGTTGGGATTACACACACACACACACACACACACACACACACACACAGAGAGACAGAGAGCACAGGGTGAATTGAATAGGATGGGATCATATCTTTAAAAAATGAAATTAAGCAGTGAGAGAGAAATATATTGGGAGGAGATAGGGAGAAATGGAATGGGGCAAATTATCTCTCATAAAAGAGGCAAGCAAAAGACTTTTCAGTGGAGGGAAAAAGAGGGGAGGTGAGAGAAAAACATGAAGTTTACTCTCATCACATTCGACTAAAGGAAGGAATACAATGCACACTCATTTTGGTATGAAAACCTATCTTACAATACAGGAAAGTGGAGGAGAAGGGGATAAGCAGGGTGGGGGGGATGATGGAAGGGAGGGCAGTGGAAGGAGGGAGCAATTTGAAGTCAACACTCTTGGGGAAGTACAGGATCAAAAGAGAGAATAGAAGAAATGGGGGGCAGGATAGGATGGAGGGAATTATAGTTAGTCTTACACAACATGACTATTATGGAAGTCATTTGCAAAACTACACAGATATGGCCTATATTGAATTTCCTGCCTTCCCAAAGGGATTGAGTGGGGAGGGAGGGATAGGGAGAAGCTGGAAGTCAAAGTTTTAGGAACAGCTCTGTTGAGCATTGTTCTTGCAACTAGAAAATAGAAATACAGATAATGGGGTATAGAAAGTTATCTTGCCCTACAGGACAAAAGAGAAGATAGGGATAAGGGAAGGGAGGAATGTTAGAAGATAGGGCAGATTGGTGATAGGGGCAATTAGAATGTTCAGCATTTTGGGGTGGGGGAAGGGGAGAAATGGGGAGAAAATTTGGAACCCAAAATTTTGTGGAAATGGATGTTGAAAAGTTAAATAAATAAATTTAAAAAATAAAATAAAATGTTCATCAGGAAAAAAAAAAGAAAATAATCCAACCCCCAAAGTAGGAAATTTTCTACCTTCTAAGCTCAAATTGGGCTTTGCCTAACACTACCTTTAAAACTATGTTTAGTTAAATCCCCTGTGGTTGAGGAAAAATTCATTTCACTGGAAATAGATTAGTTATAAAACAGATTATTTCCTTATGGTTTATTTTTGAAGGGTTTTAAAAATATTTACTTAGTATTTTATTTTGTATATATGTATTATTATATGTATGTAAAAATTATATGTAAAAACAATTTTCAACATTTGTTTTTAAAATTTGAATTTCAAATCCTGTCCCCCCCATCCCTACCTGTCTCATCTAGAAGACAAGCAATTTGATGTAGATTATACATGTGCAGTCATAGAAAACATATTTCCATATTAGTCATATTGTAAAGGAAAACATAGACCAAAAATAAAAACAAAAAGGTAAAAAAAAGTATGCTTCAGTCTGTATTCAGACTCCATCAGTTCTTTCTCTGGGATGGACAGCATTTTTTATCATAAGTCTTTTAGAGTTTCCATGGATCATTATACTGCTGAGAACAGCTAATTCATTCACAGTAGATGATCTTGAGACATTGTTACTGTATAAAACATTCTCCTGGTCCTACCGATTTCACTTTGCTTCAGTTCATGTAAGTCCAGGTTTTTCTAACAACATCCTTCTCATCATTTCTTATAACACAGTAGTATTCCATCACAATCATATGCCACAACTTGTTTAGCCATTCCACAATTGATGGACATGCCTTCAATTTCCAATTCTTTGCCACCAGAAAAGAGCAGCTATAAATATTTTTGTAATTTTTTTTAAAAAAATCTCTTTTTTTATACAGACCTACTAGTGATAATGCTAAATCAAAGGGTGTGCCTAGTTTTATAGACCTTTGTGCATACTTCCAAATTGCTCTACATAATGGTTGAATCAGTTCACACCTCCACCAACAGTGCATTAGTATTTCAATTTTCTCATATTACCTCCAGAATTTGTCATTTTCCTTTTTTTTCCTATTAGCCAATCTAATAGGTATGAGTTAGCACCTCAGAATTCTTTTAATTTTAATTTCTCCGATCAGTAGTGTTTTAGAGTATTTTTTCATATGGCTATAGGTTTGATCGCTTTATCTGAAAACTGACTTTTCATATCTTTTCATCACTTGTCAATTGGGGAAAGGCTTTTGTTTTTGTAAATTTGAGTCATTTCTCTCTATAGATTTGAGAAATGAGGCCTTTATCAAAGAAACTTGTTTCAGTTTTTTTCAGTTATGTTTGCTAACTGTATTTCCCTCCATCCTGTTCCCCCCCATTTATTACATTCTCTCTCTCCTTTTACCCTGTCCCTTCTTAAAAGTGTTGTGCTTCTACCTACTGTCTACCCCAATTTGCCCTCCTTTCTATCAACACTCCCCCTTCTCTCATCCCCTTCCCCTCCTACTTTCCTGTAGAATAAAGTAGCTTTCTGTACCCAAGTGTGTGTGTATGTTATTCCCTCTTTGAGTAAATTCTGATGAGAGTGAGGTTCAAGCCTTCTTGACACCTCCTCCATCTTCCCTTCCACTGTTAAAGCTCTTTCTTGCTTCTTTTTATGTGAGATAATTTCCCCATTCTAGCTTTCCCTTTCCATTTCTCTCAGTGTATTCTTCTTTCTCACATCTTAATTTTTTTAGATATCATCCTATTATATTCAACTCACACCTCTGCTCTATATTTATATACTCCTTCTAACCACACTAATGATGAGACAGTTTTTAGGAGTTACAGGTATATTCTTCTCATATAGGAATGTAAGCAGTTTAACCTTATTAAGTCCCTTGTGACTTTCCTTTCCTTTTTCCCTTTTCTTGTTTCTCTTGAGTCTTGTATTTAAAAGTCAAATTTTTTGTATGGCTCTGTTTTTTTCATCAGAAATGTTTAAAAATCCTCTATTATATTGAATGTTAATTTTTGTCCTCTGAAGAATTGTACTCAGTTTTGCTCATTGGGTGATTCTTGATTGTAATACCGGCTTCTTTGCCCTACAGAATACCATATTCCAAGCCCTCTAATCCTTTAATGTAAAAACTGCTAAATCTCATTCTATTCTGACAGTGACTGCAATGTGTTTGAATTTTTTCTTTCTGGCTGCTTGCAGTATTTTCTCCTTGACCTGGGAGCTCTGAAACCTGATTATAACATCCCTTGGAGTTTTCATTTTGGAATCTCTTTCAGAATGTAATCAGTGCATTGTTTCAATTTCTATTTTTCTTTCTGGTTCCAGAATATCAGAGCAGTTCTCCTTGATAATTTCTTGATAAATGTTGTCTTATCTCTTTTTTGAATCATGACTTTCAGGAAGTCCAATAGTTTTAAAATTATCTCTCCAGGATCTATTTTCCAGGTAAGTTATTTTTCCAATGTGATATTTCAGATCATCTTCTATTTTTCATTCTTTTGATTTTGTTTCTTACTGCCACATAAAGTTATTAGTTTCTAGTTGTTCAATTTTAATTTTTATGGAATTATGTTCTTTAGTGAGCATTTCTGTCCTCTTTTCCATTTGGCCAATTCTGTTTTTCAAAGCATTCTTCTCTTAATTGGATTTTTCTGATTCTTCTACCATTTTGGCTATTCAGTTTTTTAAGGTGTTATTTTCTTCAGTATTTTTTTGTGTGTGCCTCCTTTATGAAGCTGACTGTTTTTTTCATAATTTTCTTCTGTCACTCTCATTTCTCTTCCAAGTATTTCTTCTACCCCTCTTACATGATTAGTAAAATCTTTTGTGAGTTCTTTCATGGCCTGAGGTCAATTCATATTTTTCTTTGAGGCTTTGGAAGTAGGAATTTTGACTATATTGTCTTCTTCTGAGTGTGTGTTTTGATCTTTCTTGTCATTATAGTAACTTTCTATAGCCAAATCCCCCCCCCCTCATTGTTTACTCATTTTCCAACCTATTTCCTGACTTTTAAATCTTTGCTAAAGTGGAGTTCTGCTTCCATGGTGGAGGGTACATTGTCCCAAGATCCTGGAATTTTGTGCAGCTGTTTTTTTAATATAATCATTTTATTTATTTTTAATGTTCTACAATCACTACCATAAAACTTAAATTTTTCCCCCTATCTACTCCCCGCCACTCCCCTGCCCCCCCCCCAGGACGACATACAATTCTATATAGGATTTACACATATGTTCCTATTGAATATATTTTCACTATATTCATGCTGTGTAGAAGAACTAAAATAAATGGGAGAAATCATATAAGAAACCAAAACATAATACACACACACACACACACACACACACATACACACACACACACACACAATGATCTGCTACATTCTGTGATTGAATTCCGTAGTTCTTTCTCTGAATGTGGAAGGCATTTTGCCTTAGAAGACCATTGGGAATTTTTTTTTTTTATGTTGTTGCATTGCTAGGAAGATCAAAGTCTACCAGAAAAAAAAAACTCTTGCACGCTGTGGTCATTGCTGTGCACAAAGTTCTCCTGGTTCTGCTCCTTTCACTCAGCATTAGATCATATAAGTCTTTCCAGGTCACTATGAAGTCTTCTTGTTCATCATTTTTTGTGGTGCAATAGTACTCCATTACATTCATATATCATAATTTATTCAGCCATTCCCCAATTGATGGACATCCCCTTGATTTCCAGTTATTGGCAACTACAAAGAGTGCTGCTATAAATATTTTTGTACATATGGGATGCTTTCCCGTTTTTATGATCTCTTGGGGATACAGTCCTAGAAGTGATACTGCTGGGGCAAAGGGTATGCACATTTTTGTAACCCTTTGGGTATAATTCCAAACTGCTCTCCAGAATGGTTGGATGAGCTCACAGCTCCACCAACAATGAATTAGTGTTCCAACTCTCCCACATCCTCTCCAACATTTATCATTTTCCTGTTCTGTCATGTTTGCCAATATGATAGGTGTGATGTGGTACCTCAGAGTTGTTTTGATTTGCATCTCTCTAATCAAAAGTGATTTAGAGCATTTTTTCATATGATTACAGATATCTTTAATTTTTTCCTCTGAAAATTGCCTCTTAATATCCTTTGACCATTTATCAGTTGGGGAATGACTTGTATTATTGTACCTTTGACTCAGTTCTCCATATATTCTAGAAATGAAGCCTTTATCCCTGATATTAGTTGTAAAAAGTCTTTCCCAATATACTACATCCCTCTGAATTTTGATTGCATTAGGTTTGGATGTGCAAAAACTTTTCAGTTCAGTGTAATCAAAGTTATCCATCTTGCACTTCACAATGCTTTCTATCTCTTCTTTTGTCAAAAATTCTTCCCTTCTCCATAAATCTGATATATATATATATATATATATATATATATATATATATATATATATATATGATTCCTTGCTCCTCCAGTTTGTCCATGGTATCAATCTTTATACCGAGATCATGTACCCATTTGGACTTTATTCTTGTGTATGGTGTCAGGCATGAGTATATGCCTAGTTTCCACTACACTGTTATCCAGTTTTCCCAGCAATTTTTGTTGAACAGTGAGTTCTTATCCCAGAAGAGGAGGTCCTTGGTTTTATCAAACGTGAGATTGCTATTGCTATATTCATTGCCTACTGTGTGTTGAGTACCTAGCATATTCCACTTGTCTACCTTTCTGTTTCTTAGCCAGTACCAAGTGGTTTTGATAATTGCTGCATTATAATAAAATTTGAGATCTGGTAGCACTAGGCCACCTTCCCTAGCATTTTTTTTTTCATTAGTCCCTTTGATATTCTGGACCTTTTGTCCTTCCAGACAAATTTTGATATTATTTTATCCAGCTCTAGAAAATAGTTATCTGATAGTTTAATTGGTATGGCACTAAATAAGTAAATTAATTTAGGTAGAATTGTCATTTTTATTATATTGGCTTGGCCTACCCATGAGCAACTGATGTTTCTCCACTTACTTAGACCTGACTTTATTTGTGCCAAAAGTGTCTTGTAATTGTGTTCATATAGTCCCTGGGTTTGTTTTGGCAGGAAAACTCCCAAATATTTTATGGTGTCTATCCTAGCTTTAAATGGAATTTCTCTTTCTATCTCTTGCTGTTGAACTTGTTAATAATGTATAGGAATGCAGAAGATTTGTAAGGGTTTATTTTGTAACCTGCAACTTTGCCAAAGCTGTTTATTATTTCAAGTAGTTTTTTACTTGAATCTCTTGGATTCTCTAAGTATATCATCATATCATCTGCAAAGAGTGATAACTTAGTTTCTTCTTTGCCTATTCTTATTCCTTCGATTTCTTTGTCTTGTCTAATTGCTACAGCTAACATTTCTAGTACCATATTGAATAATAGTGGTGATAATGAACATACTTGTTTCACCCCTGATGTTATTGGAAATGTATTTAGCTTATCTCCATTGCATATAATACTTGTTGAAGGTTTTAGATAGGTACTGCTTATTATTTTATGTAAAGTTCCCTTTATTCCTCTGTTCTCCAGTGTTTTTAATAGGAATGGGTGTTGTATTTTGTTGAAAGATTTTTCTTCATCTCTTGAGGTAATATTGTGGTTTTTGTAAGTTTTATTGTTGATATTATAGATAATACTAATAGTTTTCCCAGTATTGAACCAGTCCTGCATTCCTGGTATGAATTCTTCCTGAGCATAATGTATTATTCTCGTAATAAGATGCTGTATTGTTTTGCTAAAATCTTATTTAAAATTTTGCGTCTATATTCATTAGAGAAAATGGTCTATAATTTTCTTTCTCTGTTTTTTCTCTTCCTTGTTTAGGTATCAAAACTATATTTGTTTCATAAAAAGAATTTGGGAGAACTCCTTCTTCCCCAATTTTCAAAAATAGTATATACAGTATTAGAATTAACTCTTCTTTAAATGTTTGATAGAATTCACCTGTAAATCTATCTGGCCCTGGAGATTTTTCCCTAGGGAGTTCATTGATGGTTTGTTCAATTTCTTTTTCTGAGATGGGGTTGTTTAAGTATTCAACTTCCTCTTCTGTTAATCTGGGCAATTGGTATTTTTTAAAAATACTTATCTATCTCATTTAGATTGTCAAGTTTGTGGGCATAAAGTTGAAGAAAGCAATTTCTAATTATTGTTTTAATTTCCTCCTCATTGGAGGTGAGTTCAGTCTTTTCAAATTTGATATTAATAATTTGACTTTCTTCTTTTTGTTAATCAAATTGACCAAAGGTTTATCAATGTTATTAGTTTTTTTCATAAACCTAACTATTGGTTTTATTTATTAATTCAATACTTTTCTTAATTTCAATTATACTAATCTCTCCTTTGGTTTTCAGTATTTCCAGTTTGACATTTACTTGGGGATTTTCAATTTGTTCTTTCTCTAGCTTTTTCAGCTGCATACCCAAGTCATTTAACTCTTCTTTCTGTAATTTATTTGTGTAGGCATTCAAAGATATAAAACTTCCCCTAAGAACTGCTTTTGTAGTATCCCATAAGATTTGGTATGTTGTCTCATTATTGTCATTCTCTTGAATGAAGTTGTTGATTTTTCTATGATTTGTTGTTTAACCCACTCTTTCTTTAGGATTAGATTATTTAGTTTCCAATTGATTTTTGGTTTATCTTTCCATGGCCTTGTATTACATGTAATTTTTATTGCATTATGATCTGAGAAGGATGTATTGAGTATCTCTGCCTTTTGGCACTAGATTGTAAGATTTTTATGTCCTAGTACATGGTCAATTTTTGTATCTGTGCCAGGAACTGCTGAGAAAAAGGTATATTCCTTTCTATTCTCATTCAGTTTTCTCCACAGATCTATCATATCTACCTTATCCAGAGTTTTATTTACCTCCTTAACCTCTTTCTTGTTTATTTTGAGGTTCAGAGAGGCGGAGGTTGAGATCCCCCACTGGTATAGTTTTGCTGTCAATTTCTTCCTTCAACTCCCCCAACCTCTTCTCTAAGAATTTGGATGCTATGCCATTTGGAGCATACATAGGTAGTAATGATATTGCTTCATTGTCTGTGGTGCCTTTTAGCAGGATATAATTTCCTTCCTTATCTCTTATAATTAGATCTATTTCTGCTTTTGCTTTGTCTGAGATTAGGATTGCTACTCCTGCTTTTTTTACATCAGTTGAAGCACAATATATTCTGTTCCAACCTTTTACCTGTAGCCTGTGTTTTTCCCCCATTTCAAATGTGTTTCTTTTTTTCTTTTTTTTATTTAACTTTTAACATTCATTTTCACAAAATTTTGGGTTACAAATTTTCTCCCCTTTTATCCCCTCCCCCCCCCAAACCCAAGCTTTCTAATTGCCCCTGTGACCAATCTGCTCTCTCTTCTATCATCCCTCTCTGCCCTTGTCTCCGTCTTATCTTTTGTCCTGTAGGGCCAGATAGCTTTCTTTACCCCTTTACCTGTATTTCTTATTTCCTAGTGGTAAGAACATTACAGTTGATCCTAACACTTTGAGTCCCTACTTCTTTACCTCCCTCCCTCTCCACCCCTTCCCTTTGGAAGGCAAGCAATTCAATATAGGCCAAATCTGTGTAGTTTTGCAAATGACTTCCATAATAGTTGTGTTGTATAGGACTAACTATATTTCCCTCCATCCTATCTTGTCCCCCATTACTTCTATTCTCTTTTGATCCTATCCCTCCCCATGAGTGTCGACCTTGAATTGCATTCTCCTCCCCATACCCTCCCTTCTATCATCCCCCCCACCCTGCTTGTCCCCTTGTCCCCCACTTTCCTGTATTGTGAGATAGGTTTTCCTACCAAAATGAGTGTGCATTTTATTCTTTCCTTTAGTGGAATGTGATGAGAGTAGACTTCATGTTTTTCTCTCACCTCCCCTCTTCATCCCTCCACGAATGAGTCTTTTGCTTGCCTCTTTTATGAGAGATAATTTGCCCCATTCAATTTCTCCCTTTCTCCTCCCCATATATTTCTCTCTCACTGCTTGATTTCATTTTTTTTTAAGATATGATCCCATCTTCTTCAATTCACTCTGTGCACTCTGTCTCTATGTATGTGTGTGTGTGTGCATGTGTGTGTGTGTGTACTCCCTCCCAGTACCCAGATACTGAAATGTTTCAAGAGTTACAAATATTGTCTTTCCATGTAGGAATGTAAACAGTTCAACTTTAGTAAGTCCCTTATGACTTCTCTTTGCTGTTCACCTTTTCATGGTTCTCTTCATTCTTGTGTTTGAAAGTCAAATTTTCTTTTCAGCTCTGGTCTTTCCATCAAGAAAATTTGAAAATCCTCTATTTCATTGAAAGACCATTTTTTCCCCTGAAGTATTATACTCAGTTTTGCTGGGTAGGTGATTCTTGGTTTTATTCCTAGTTCCTTTGACTTCTGGAATATCCTATTCCATGCCCTTCAATCCCTTAATGTAGAGGCTGCTAGATCTTGTGTTATCCTGATTGTATTTCCACAATACTTGAATTGTTTCCTTCTAGCTGCTTGCAATATTTTCTCCTTGACCTGGGAACTCTGGAATTTGGCCACAATGTTCCTAGGAGTTTCTCTTTTTGGATCTCTTTCAGGCAATGTTCTGTGGATTCCTTGAATATTTATTTTGCCCTCTGGTTCTAGAATCTCAGGGCAGTTTTCCTTGATAATTTCATGGAAGATGATGTCTAGGCTCCTTTTTGATCATGGCTTTCAGGTAGTCCCAAAATTTTTAAATTGTCTCTCCTGAATCTCTTTTCCAGGTCAGTTGTTTTTCCAATGAGATATTTCACATTATCTTCCATTTTTCCATTCTTCTCTCTTTGTTCTGTGATATCATGGTTTCTCACAAAGTCCTTAGCCTCCATCTGTGCCATTCTAGTTTTGAAAGAACTATTTTCTTCAGTGAGCTTTTGAATCTCCTTTTCCATTTGGCTAATTCTGCTTTTGAAAGCATTCTTCTCCTCATTGCTTTTTGAACCTCTTTTGCCAATTGAGTTAGGCTAGTTTTCAGGGTGTTAATTTCTTCAACATTTTTTTGGTTCTCTTTTAGCAGGGAGCTGATCTGCTTTTCATGCTTTTCTTTCATATCTCTCATTTCTCTTCCCAGTTTTTCCTCCACCTCTGTAACTTGATTTTCAAAATTCTTTTTGAGCTCTTCCATGGCCTGAGCCCATTGGGTGGGCTGGGACATAGAAGCCTTGATTTCTGTGTCTTTGCCTGATGGTAAGCATTGTTCTTCCCATCAGAAAGGAAGGGAGGAAATGTCTGTTCTCCGAGAAAGTAGCCTTCAATAGTCTTATTTCTTTTCCCTTTTCTGGGCATTTTCCCAGCCAGTGACTTGACCTCTGAATATTCTCCTCACACCCACCTCGTCTCCTGGTCCTCCCAGCCAGCATTTGGGGACTGAGATTCAAATGCTGCTTCCAGCCTTAGGGCTTTTGGCGGGGGCAGGGCTGCTCTTCAGTGTGAGAATTAAGTTCAGGTGGTCAGGTTGGGGCAGGGCCACCTCTCAGGCTCAGTTCCCTCAGGGGGTTTATGCACAGACCTTCCACAATGGATCCAGGCTCCCACCCTCTTGGGGAGCCCCGTTCTGCAGCCGCCTCTCAGCTTCTACCTCCCGGTGGGGGGCCTCAATCATGGGGGCACCCCACTCCCCTCTCGACCCGCCAAAGAGACTCTCTCACCAACCCCCGTCACCTGTGGGCGGAGGAACTTGTGCGGCTGCTGGAGATCCCGTCCCTGAAGCCTGCTCGGGTCTGTTTCTCTTGGTGCCGTGGCCACAGCAGGTCTGGGTTGGGCTGGGCTCCGCGTCTGCAGCGTGACGGACCTTTTGCAAGAGGTTTGCAGGTCCCTCTGTGGGTGGAGGGACCCGTGTGGCCGCTGGAGGTCCTGTACCCGAAGCCCGCTCAGATCTTTTCCTCTCGGTGCCACGGCCGCTGCAGGGCTGCCCTCAGCTCCCAGTCTCGGCGCCTAGTCCGCAGCGCGAAGGACCCCCCACGAGAGGTTTGCAGGTCCCTCTGGAACAGAAATCTCCCTCGCTCCAATATTCCGTGGCCTCTGGGTGCAGAATTCGCCGTGAGTTGCTCCGCTGTAGTCGTTCTGTGGGTTGTGGGTTCGGAGCTATGTGTATGTGCGTCTTTCTACTCCGCCATCTTGGCTCCGCCCTCAAATGTGCTTCTTGTAAATAACATATTATTGGATTATGGCTTTTAATCCATTCTGCTATCTGTCTCCGTTTTATGGGAGAGTTCATTCCATTCACATTTACAGTTATGATTACAGTCTGTGTATTTCCCTCCATCCTCTTTCCCACCAGTTGTGCTTTTAGCTCTCCTGTCTCCCTTCCCCTCCTCAATAGTTTTCATTTTTCACCACCGCCTCATGCCGCCTTCCTTTCCTTCTTTTAGCCCCCCCTCCCTTTTACTCCCCTTTACCTTTGCTGCTTCTTCCCTCCCTTTTTTCCCCTTTCCCCTCCTACTGCCTATAGAGCTAGTTAAAATTATGTACTTAAGTTTATTGTTCCCTACTTGAACCAAGCCAGATGAGAGTACCTCTCAAACAATGCTCATCTCCCTCCCCTCCTTCCCTCTACTATAATTTTGTATTTCTTCCTGTGATGTAATTTACCATTTTCTGCTTCTTCCTTTTCACAACTCCTGTTATAATTCCTTTGCATGCTTAAATCATATTTTTATTATGACATCATTTATTATATATCCATTTCCTCTCTCTCTATATCCCTTTTATATTTCATAATAGATGTACGATTCTCAAGATTAACAGGTTTTATCTTCCCTTATAGGGAGGTAAACAGTTTGCCCAACTTGAGTAACAAATTTTTACCCTCCTGTTAACCTTTTTATGTCTCTCTTGAGACCTGTATTTGAAGATAGAATTTTATATTAAGTTCTGGTGTTTTTGTGAGGAAGGTCTGGAAATCCCTTACTTCGTTGAATGGCCATCTGATTGCCTGAAATGTTATGCTGAACTTTGCTGGTTAGCTGATCCTTCTTGCAGTCCCAGCTCCTTTGCTTTATGGAACATCAGATTCCAATTCCTTTGATCTTTTAATGTAGAAGCTGCAAGGTCCTATGTGATCCTGACTGTAGTTTCTTGATATTTGAATCATTTCTTTCTGGCTGCCTGTAGTATTTTCTCCTTCACTTGATAGTTCTGGAATTTGTCAATGATATTTCTTGGGGTTTTGAGTTTGGGATCCTTTTGGGGAGGTGAACACTGTATTCTTTCAGTGACTATTTTCCCCTCTGGATCTAGCACTTCTGGGAAGTTTTCCTTGATGATTTCCTGGAAGATACTGTCCAGACTCTTTTTTTCATCATAGTTTTCTGGCAGGCCAATAATTCTTAAATTTTCTCTCCTGGATCTATTTTTCAGGTCAGTTGTTTTTCCAATTAGATATTTTACATATTCTTCTATCTTTTCATACTTTAGATTTTGTTTGACTTATTCTTGTTGTCTCATAGAGTCATTAGTTTCTACTTGCCCAATTCTAATTTTATCAAATTGTTTTCTTCAGTTAACTTTTGCATCTCTTTTTCCATCTGTCCAATATTTCCTTTTAAGGAGTTATTTCCTCCAGTTAATTTTTGTACTTCCTTTTCCATTTGTCCAATTTTCCCAATTGGGTTTTGTGTTTCCTTTTCCATTTGTTCAATTTTCCTTTTGAAAGAGATGTTCTCATCAGTGAATTATGTTTTCATGCTTTTAAAATCATTGTCCCTAAATTGCCACAGATTAAGCTGTACTCATTCTCTCCTTTCTCAGAGTATGAACTAAGTTGATTGATTCAGTAAAGCATACTAAACCACCTTTATATCTCAATTTCCTCAGTTTTGGAACAACCCTAAAGAAAATATACTTATTGCAGGTAGCTATAGTAACATGTGTTACCACTATTCTATCCAGAAATGGAATGATGTGTTTAAGTGCCCTTTTAGACCTTCATAACTTGACCAGCCTTAGTATTTCACTTGCTTGTAATGGAGAATTTTAGAATCCTATGTCACATATGATTTCAATACAAGTTAACTAACCAGCATGCAAGAAGCCAATGGGAGATATTACTCCTTCCTAAGTGCCTAAATTTTAAGACAAAGAATCAGTTTGTCCCTGAGAAAAATGTAGGCTTGGGGTAGGGGGAGGAATGAATGAAACCTGAAAGTAGAAAAAGAAGACAAAACTTAAAGGAAAAATATACATGCTGTCATTAACAGATCCAGGAGTATATGACATTAATAAAATAGTAATTTTCAATTATTTCATGGGTAAGATACTTGATTTAGAAATCAAATTTATCCATTTCATTTTTATTTTAATTTTTGTTCTCAAGAAATATCACTCAAGACAGAAAAGCACTTTAGTTCTTTAAATCAACTGGCCATTTCGGAGCAATAAATATTAATACTTTACATTTTTATAGTACTGCCCTAAAAGATATAGTTTAACAACTTGATGTTGCCCTCCCCCAAATTCCCTGTGAGGTAGCAGAGCAAATATTATTCCCTTCTTACTGAAGATGAAATGTTCATATAAAACTGAAATAGGCTAAATGACTTGCCTAACTTCATATATTCAGTAAGTCATATGGAGGCTGTGTGGTATAGTGCAACTAGGCCTACAGTCAAGAAGAACTGGGCTCAAATTTTACCTCAAACACTTACTAGCTATGTGATGAAGGGCAAGTCATTTATTTCCTTTTTGGCTCAATTTTTTTCATCCATAAAATGGGGATAATAATAGCACCTACCTCCCAGGATTGTTGTAAGGATCAAATGAAATAATAATTGTAAAAATAATAACTGTAATAGGATAGTGGCTGGTATAGCCCACAGTAGGTGCTATACAAAATTCTGGTTGTTACTATGCACGACTCAGTACAGCATGTGGAACATAGTAGTCACTTTATAAATGTTTATCAAATGCAACTTAACTGAATTGAAAAGTGGGACAACTGAAATTAGAATTCAAGTCTTGTGCCTCTGGGTCTGGTTATTTTCATTACCCTATTATAAACTCTATACTGCCCTACCCTTTTAACATCATCAAATTTTTTTTTTTGGATTTTGCAGTTCTGTCTTTCAACTTACACTCTTTAGCTCCCACAAAACCTTCTTGCCTCAAGAGACAAGAGACTTCACTTGCTAATCAAGAAAAAACTGACATACAATAATTAAAGGTAAGAATAAAAAACCACCTAAGTCGTCTAGTCCACTGTCTGTCAGGGAATAATTTAAATTGTAATAGAATAGTCTGACTTTAAAATTTCTTATCAGCTATGTGCCTTCTATTTTTTTCTACTTTTCTATCATTTAATAGCTCTTGTCATTAGAATGATCTTTTAATATTCATCCTTTGGCTCTTCTTGATTTCAACTAATTATGCTGTCTTTGACAGTACTGAGTTTTGAATACTACTATGTGAATTCATTTCCAAATAATTGTCAATGAATCCATCTGGATGACAATCTCAAGAGTAAGGATTGTAATACACTGAGTCTAATGTTAAGGATATTATGCTGTTAATCTCTAATACCAGTGCTCATATTTCTTCATTCAATCTTTTAGTATGACTGAACTGGAAAAAAAATGAACATAGGGCTACCATACCATGCTTAAGACAGGATGATACTGATTCTAATATAGAGGTGTAATAAAAGCAATGCTTAGGCCCTTCCTGGTTCCAGAGGGCCATGTGGGAAATTTGGAGCCTCTTTCCAGTGATGTAGTGATCCAGAACTGGGAAGATTTGACATTTTTTTGTATGACATAGCAAACCTTTAGTCATTTCTTGATCCTTGGGCAACAAGATGATGGCTCAGTTAAAATCAGAGATAACTTATAGACTCAATCTCTTTCTGTTTGATTCTCTAAGTGGCAGAAGGCTTGTGTGGCATTTAAAAAGTTTGAGAGATGCAATTTCTGGGTAACTAGTCATTTTATTAATAATGCTAGCACCCTAATAAAAGGTCAGGGGCACTCTTAAATGCCCAAGACAATCATGGTGATAGGCTTATTGTTTATATACCCTTGGAAGATGGATATTCCTAAGGGTGGCAATCAACTGTGATTGCCTAATAATGAAGAGAAAGCAATTAAGAGAGAATGCATATTACAACTGAGGACTAGACCTATTCTAATGAACTTTGATTATGTCATTTACTTCTAAGCTACACATTCTATTCAAAGAAATTATTCCCACCCAAATCTGAGTAGAAGTTTGGGTGGGGCTTGATCAAGACAGAGGAAAGTTATTTTGGTCCCATTATTAATAATGTTCAAGAGTTTGAACTTTGACATGAGGACTGTAGAAAAAGAGGGAGTTCTGGATCTCCCCAAATCAATACTTGTTAATAACCATTTCTTTGAGTTGGGGCAGGGTAGGTCGTTCAGCATTCCATCATCATGTGGACTACTCCTATGTGGGCCATGAAGTCAACTAAGCAAGCCTGTGCCTTTTTGACACTGTATTTCCCTTCTTAAATAAAAGATTGAAAATTGACCTTAAGGTAGTCATACCCAGACTAGGAAATGGCCTCATGAGTACTAGAGGCCTGGGTTCAGTGAGAAGAACAGTTGATTGCAGAAGTGGCTGATTGCAAATTTCAGAAGAGTTTTAGATTTGGAGTGGAATGTTAATGTAGAACTGAGGTGAAATGTAAATTTCCTAGTCAGCCATCCCACAAACTGCTATATAGGTTAATGATACTTAAATATTAGCCTCTGAGAAACTTGTAACTAATTCTTAGCTGCTACTCAATTCCGTTTGTTACTTTTATTTGTGAGTCTTTTGTTTAGCCTATCTTCTGTATATAGGAACAAATTCCCTGTCTTTTATTTGATTCATATTGAATATTGAGTGCCATTTTTTTTCCTCCAGCCTTCTCAAGGAAATCCCTGACAAGATCCAGAAATGAAACTATCCCTGAAAGAATGGGATTGGTGATTATAATGCACATATTAGTGTGAGAAAATGGAGACTAATTCCTCTCATTAGTTAGTCACACTAGGGCTGAACCTGGACTAAGCCACATGCCTTAGTAGAGGACATAGAGGCATGAGACCCCCAGGCCCTCTGTGACTAAGCAGCAGATCTCAAGGTAATAGAGGTATATTAGAATACTTGTGAATTTTACTGAACATGAAAGACTACTCAGTTGCTTTTAGAATCATCTGAAGTTTTAGGCTGAGTATTACCTTTTGCAGGAGGTTTATCTTATACCCCAGCTACAAGTACATTACCTGCTAAGGCTACTATTTATCTCTGGAGCATATTCCTTGGAATGATCCTATGGGAACATCATATAGGGCTTTACTATATTTATATATATGTATACATATACATATATGTACATTTCTTTATATACAAGCACATACATGTACACACACGAACACATATACATATTGTATCTCCATTAGACTGTGAACTTCTTGTGGGCAGAGGCTATTTAATGTATGGCACAGAATGCTGGACTGATCATAGGCTTATCCTCTCTAAGCTAAATATTTGATTTCAACAAAAGTGGCGTCCTGAAGGTAAAATGACTACCAGAAGAATTAATATCAACATATTAGAGCTCTTCTTTGGGCGTAAACAGTTTGTTGACAACTTGGAGGAAAAGTTGAGCCAACACAGAGTTGGCAATGTGGAACAGAAAAGGAGTGGGCAGTTTTCAGAGATTTTGTGTACAGCACCACGTTTGCTCATCTGGATCAGAACACTTGCAAAAACATCGAGTGGTTTGACAAAAATGATAAGGAAATTCAGAAGCTAATAAATGAAAAATGAGAACTCCACAGGGCTTACCAGGAAGGTATTTGATCCATCAATCAGAAAACAGCATTTCATTTCATAAAAAATAAAGTACAAGCAAAGCTTAGAGAGATTCAGGATTTTTGACTCAGTAAGAAGGCAGATGAAATTCAGTTTTATGCTGATAGTAACAGTCCAAAGTGCTTTTATGATGCCTTGAAGGCTCTTTGTGGGTCAGGGAGCTATGGTGCATCTCAGCTATTCAGTACTAGTGCAGCCACAGTGATTAATGATAAGGTCATGATACTAGAGAGATGAGCTGAACACTTCCATAGTGTTTTCAACAGACCATCATCAATCAGTGCTGAGGTTATTGACCCTTTACCTCAGGTTGAAGTAAATCCCTCCTTAGCTGAATTTCCAAGTGAAGAAGAGGTTTTAAATGCCATTAGACTCCTTTCATGTGGCAAAGTATCTGGGGCTGATTCTGCTCCAGATGAAATTTACAAGGTGGGGAGTCCATTGCTCATACAAAGCTGGTTGAAATTTTCTGAGTTATATGACAAGAGGAGGTTATCCCCCAAGAGTTCAAGGATGCCTCCATTGTCTATCTCTATAAAGGTAAAGGAAATAGATTGTTCTGTCACAATCATAGGGGGTTCTCTCTTATTCATTGCTGGCAAGATTCTTGCCAAAGTCCTTCTTAATAGACTCTCTAAGGACTCCTTAGCTTGTCCTTCACCTAGAAGACAGTCATCTACCTGAGAGCCAGTGTGACATCAGAAAGGGTTGAGGAATGGTCAAAATGGTGATTTCTGCCTGACCACTCCAGTAAAAATGCCAGGAGCAGAACAAAAGTCTGTACACAATGTTTGTAGATGTGACTAAGACCTTTGATGCTGTCAGTTGGGAGGGCTTATGAAAAATTGCGTCAATATTTGGTTGTCTGGAGAAGTCCAGCTGTATTATACACCAATTTCATGATGGCATGCTTGCCTGGGTTCTGGAAGATGGACAATGCTCTCATACTTTTCCAATCTCCAATGGACTGAAACAAGGCTGTGGACTTTCCCCCATACTTTTTAGCATGATGTTTTCAGCTATACTATGTTGTCAAATGCTTTCAATGAGGATAAACATGGCATTAAGGTCAGCTAACAAAGTGATGTTAAATTCTTCAACTTGAAAAGGCTACAAGCCAAGACTCAAGTGGAGGGACTGTTAGTGCATGATTTTCTGTTTGCAGATGATTTCATACTCAGTGCAATCTCTGAAGCTGATATGCAACAAAGTATGTATTAATTTATGTACTTTTTCTAATTCTGGTCTAACAATTAACATCAAGAAAACACAAGTGCTGCATCAGTCATCACCACGCCATCCATGTGTGGAACCATTGGTTACAGCAAATGGAGAAATTTTGATTGCTATGGATAAGTTAATTTATGCTGCTAGTGCATTTTCCAGAGAAGTACTCATTGATAATGAGATTGATTCCTGCATTGCCAGAGCTAGCTAAGTGTCTGGGAGGCTCTGAAGAAAGTACAGGAGAGAAGAGGTATTAGACTGACTACCAAACTGGTCTACAGAGCCATTGTGTTGACCTCATTGTTGTATACCTGTGAAACCTGGACAGTATACCAGTGTCATTCTAGGAAACTGAATCACTTCCACTTTGGGAAAATTCTGATTTTCACCTGATAGAATAAGATACCAGGCACTGAGGTCCTTTTTTGAATTAAAGTGCTAAGCATTCAAACTCTGCTTCAGAGATTGAAACTCTGATGGGCTGGAAACATTGTTTGAATGTAAAATATATATTTACCAAAAAGACTGTTTTATGGAGAACTCAAACAGGGCAAATGTTCACACAGTGGTCAGAAGAAGCAATACAAGGATACTCTCAATGTCTCTCTTAAGAACTTTGGAACTGATTGTGTGATGTGGGAGACACTGGCATAGGACCACTCAACATGGCATGCCTACATCAGAGCAAAGCAGATTTGAAACAACTCAAAGTAAACATAAGATGCCCAAATTTGGAGTACCCACCCCAAATGTTCACGAATGTTTGTGCCCAATCTGAGGTGGAATATTCGGAGCTCCTATTGTCTGATCAATCACAGTTGGACGTACTGAAATTTGACTTTAATATAGTAATGTCATTTTGGTCCTCCTCAAAAACAAAGGACAACAACCAACCAACCAATACTTAGAATTATTCTTTGAACAGAAAAGACACTTAATGAATGATCTTGAAAATTGACTGACATATTAAATTTTGAAAAGTTGCTAAGTGCAGGTTTGGCTCTATTTCTTCCAACCCCGCTGGAAAATAAAAAATAAGATCTTGTTGTAAAGGGATACTGATCAATGTGATCCCCTCAAAGCATATATGACATGCTCTGCTTGTTGCCAAACCACATGGGGAGGTTTGGCGAGCTTACTTCTGGAAATGCATGATGACATTTGATGAAAGACACTGCTCTCTAATTTGGAACTATTCCCAGAAGGCTATAAAATTGTGCATACCATTTTATCCTGAAATATTATTACAAAGTCTGTTTTGCAAAGCAATTAAAAAGAAACTAAAGGACCTGTATGTATACAAACATTCATTGCAACTCTTTTTGTGATGGCAAAGAACTGGAAATTGAAGGGATTATCTATCAGTTGGGGTTGGCTGAACAAATTGTGATATATTATTTTGTTATGAAATACTATTGTGATTTAAGAAATGATGAGCAGGGTGCTTTCAGAAAAACCTGGAAACATTTACATGAACTGATGCAAAGTGAATTGAGCAGAACCAGAACACTGTACATGGTAATGGCAATATTGTACAATGATTAACTGTCAGTGACTTCGCTATTATCAGTAATACAATGATTCAAGTTAATTATGAAGAACTCATCATGAAAAATGCTATCCACCTCAAAAGAAACAACTGATGGAGTCTGAATGCAGATTGAAGCATACTTTTAAAATTTCTAAAAAAAACTTTCAGTCTGTATTTTCTTTTACAACACGACTAATATGGAAATATGTTTTGCAGGACTATGCATGTATAACCTATATCAAATCGCTTGCATTCTAAATGAAGGGGGAAGGAAGGAGAGGGAAAATTTAGAACTCAAAATTTTTAAAAATAATTGGTAAAAAAAATTACATGTATTTGGAAAAATATTTTTCAAAAAGAGACTGCACTCTATTTCAAATAATGCATATTGTTTTATGAAGGGGGGGTGAAGAAAAGGGCTTTTGATCGATGAGCTTAAATTGGTGGGTATTCAAAAGGCACTAACCAACTCTGTCTTCTTTTTCTGTCTTTTTCTTTCTCTGTCTCTCATTGTCTCTTCAGTGTTTTTGTTTGAAATTGGAGTCAGGGACTGCTGTAAGTCTCTAGGTAGAAAGGGAAAGCTAGTATCAGTTCTCTCCTCTTTCCATCTAAGACTGTATAGTCATTAAGCCATAAGTGCATGGCTTTTCTTTTGCTTCTGTCCCAATTATATCTAATCTTTCCAGTCTTAGGTGAAGGAGTATTAGAGATAGAATGAACTAGTTTGCAACTTTGTGAGCTTCAAAGACTAGATGAGAGAGCCACCAGAGTTAGTTTCTAGAGAGCCAAGATGGTTTGCTAACACCACCAGAAGATCTAGTGCTGCAGGGGTTTATCTCACAGCCAACATACCCCAGGTCCTAAAAGCAAAGTGTGTGTGTGTGCGTGCGTGCGTGTGTGAGTGCATGTGTGTGTGTGAATTCATTTGTTAGACCGAATCCAGGCATTCACATGGTAGAGATGAATACTTTGTGACAACTGATTTAAGGTTGAACCCACTCTTCCCAGGGACTTGAAATGCTATACTGATAAGTGTGTCACCACTACAGAATAGTGGTTTTACTTCTTTTCTTTCTATGTATTTTCAGTAAATTTCTCTTTATAAAAGCTGTGTTATGTTAATTAGTTAAATAAAACTCAGGTACTAATCACTATAGTTTATCAATGACATAAAGGAGAGACTAACTGTAACTGGTGATTCATATTGTGAAGAACTTACCAGAGCGGGTTTTGAGGTAGGAGAATTAGAGAATAACCCCTACTACCATATAGAGTTACTTCTACAACTCCAAGGGAGCATGTAGGGCTCCTCAGTTGAAAATCTAACTCATCAGTGCAAGTGGGATTGCAAAATAAGGATCCTCAGAGGTTATATCTAGGCAGCCTTGATATAGAGGACCCAAATTAATAAGAGTTGGATTTGGAGTAAGTACTTCAGAAATATTTAAAGGCTATATTATTAACAACAGGGAATGAAAGGTAGAAAATAAGATTAATCTTTGCAGTCATCATTCATGGTTCAATTGATATTTTGTACATAAATGCACAAGTTTTAGCCTTTAGAGGATTGTAGTCAAGTTTGATAGGTATAGTAGCTAATATGGTTATTTCATTCAACCTCAAACTGACACATTTACTTCAAAAAATCTAAAACAGGGGGAGGGGAAAGAGTTGCCTTTTTGGCTTTACAGATTTTCCTGAGCAACACTGACTTTCACTCACACTTTATTGTTGTTAAATCGTTTCACCTATGTCCAACTCTTTGTGACCTTATTTGGGGGTTTTCTAAGCAAAGATACTAGAGTGGTTTGACATTTCCTTCTTTAGCTCATTTTTACAGACGAGGATCTGAAGCAAATAAGGTTAACTGACTTGCCTAGGGTCTGAGTAAGTTCTGAGACAGTATTTGCACTCATGATGATGAATCTTCTTGATCCTAAGCCCAGTACTTTATCCACTGTGTTAACTGTTTACCATCTTGACTCTATTTTGAATATCATCATTATTCAGAATTTTTTTACTTCCAATTTCTTGAACTCTGAATTTTCCTCCTAATTATAACCTACTACTTTCTTACTTCCACTGAAGCTACTTTTTAAAAAATGTTTTTGCTGATATTTTCTATTTCTAACATCACCATAGTACCATATATGTATGTGTGTGTGTGTGTGTCTGTCTGTGTCTGTGTGTGTGTGTATATATATATATATATATATATATATATATACACACACATATATCCCTTCCCATTCCCCTCCCAGGGAGCTGTTCCATGTGATAAATAGTAATTTTTTTGGAGAGGAAAAATAAAAAAAATGTCAGTACAACAAATTAATAAATAGAAAAGTGTGATAATGTATGCAAGGTGTAACGCCTGTGGACCCACCACTTCTTCAAAGGGCTAAGTTGAGGGTGTCTTCTCAATTCTCTGAGTCCCATTAGATCTTTATAAATTTGTTACATTTACTGCTGATATTGTTGGTGTGTCATTCTTCCCTTTCAAATTGCTGTAGTTATTGTGTATCCTGCCTGTACATAGTTGTTTATATGCTAATTCCTTTATATAGAGAGACAGACAATGGAAACATCCTTGAACTCCTGGGGGATACCCTCCATATAGCCCGGAAAATTTCAGTCAGCTTTTGTCTGAGCAATGGTCCCCCTACCTTGTAAATCTCAGCTGGAATAGAATCAGCACCAGGTGTTTTATCACATGAATGGAGCCTAATGACATTTAAAACCCCTTCTTCAGTTGGAACTTCAGCTAGGGAGGGATTGACTTCAACCTGAGGTAAAGGATCAATAGCCTCAACACTAATTGATAATCGTCTGTTGAGAACACTATGGAAGTGTTCAGCCCATCTCTCTAAGATCATGTCCTTATCACTAATCACCGTGGCTGCACTAGCACTGAGTAGTTATGACACACCATAGATTTTGGGTCCATAAAGAGCCTTCAGGGCATCATAAAAGCACTTTGGATTGTTACTATCAGCATAAAACTGAATTTCATCTGCTTCTTACTGAGCCAGGGATCCTGCATCTCTGTAAATTTTGCTTGTACTTTACTTTTGATGGAGTTAAATTCTGCCTTCTTAGAGATGGATGAACTATCCTGCTGGTGAATCCTCTGGAGTTCTCATTTTTCATTATTTAGCAGCTTCTAAATTTCCCCATCATTTTATCAAACCAGTCTCAGTGTTTTTGCAAGTATTCTGACCTAGATAAGCAAATGCAATGCTGTACACCAAATCTCTGAAAACAGCCCACTCCTTTTCTGCTCCACTGCTGCCAACTGCGTATTGGCTCAACTTTCTCTCCAAGTTAGCAGCAAACTGTTCACACTCAGAGAAGAGGTCTATAAAGATAAAGGAGATAGATTGTCCTGTGACAATCACTGGGGAGGTCTTTCTCATAGTCATTGCTGTCAGTTCTTGATAGAGTCCTTCTTAATAGGCTAATCCTTGCTCTGGAAGATGGGCATATACCTGAGAGCCAGTGTAGTTTCAAAAAGGGTCAAGGAATGGTTGATATGGTGTTTGCTGCATGACAACTCCAGAAGGAATGTCAGGAGCAAAACAGAGGTGTATACACAATGTTTGTAGATCTGACCAAGGCCTTTGACACTGTTAGTCATGAGGGATTATGGAAAATTATGTCAAAATTTTGTTGCCCGGACGAGTTTATCAGTATTGTATGTCATTTTCATGATGGCATGTTTGCTCGGGTTCTGAATAGTGGACAATGCTCTTGTGCCTTCCCAGTCACCAGTGGAGTGAAATAGGGCTGTGTGCTTACTCTCATGCTTTTTAGCATAATGTTTTTAGCCATGCTGTCAAATGCCTATAATGAGGGTGAACATGGCATCAAGGTCAGCTACTGTACTGATGGTAAATTCTTCAATTTGAAAAGGCTACAAGCAGGGAATGTTGGTGCAGGATTTTCTGTTTGCAGATGATTGTGCACTCAATGCAGCCTCTGAAGCTGAGATGCAACAAAGTATGGATCAATATTCTGTTGCTTGTGATAATTTTGGCCTAACAATTAACACCAAGAAAACACAGGTAGTCCATTAGCCACCACTACACCATGCATACGTGGAAGCATCGGTTACAACAAATAAAATTTTAAATGCTGTGGATAAGTTCACTTACCTTACCTTCAGGGATGTACACATTGATAATGAGATTGAAAAATGCATCGCCAGAGCTAGCTCAGTGTTTGGGAGACTGAGAAGGAAAGTATGGGAGAGAAGAGATATTAGACTGACAACCAAGCTGAAAGTCTACAGAGCCAATGTGCTGATCTCATGATTGAATGCTTGTGAAACATGGACTATCTACCATCACCATGCCAGGAAACTGGATCACTTCCATTTGAATTGTCTTAGGAAGATCTGAAGATCACCTGGAAGGATAAGGTACCAGACTCTAAGGTCCTTATTCGAACTAAACTGCCAACCATTCAAGTCATGCTTCATAGAGCAAAACTCCGGTGGGCTCACCATGTTGTTTGAATACAAAATGGATGCTTATCAAAAGATTATTTTATGGAGAACTTGCATGGGGCAGACAATCACATGGTGGCCAGAAGATGTGATCTCACTTTCAAGGTCTCTCTCAAGAACTTTGGAATTGATTGTGTGACATGGGGAGACACCGGCACAGGACTGCTCAGCATGAAGTACCCACATCAGAGAAGGTGTTGTGCTCTATGAGCAAAGAAGAATTGAGCCAGCTCAAGGGAGGTGTAGGATATTCAGATTTGGATTATCCATCCAAGGTATTCACACAGAGTATCTGTGCCCAATTCGTGGTTGAGCATTCTGAGCTCATATTGGTCCGATTAGCCATAGTCGGACACATTGAAACTTGACCTTATCATAGTGATGTCATTTTGGTTCTCTCTGAGAATGAAGGACAACCACCAACTAATCTCAATATACACTACACACACACATACACACACACACACACACACACACACACATACACACACACTTGTGTGTGTAATATATACAAAATTCAACATTGTTCAAGAGGCCTTCTTTTCTATGTACCCTTTAATGCTAGTGCCTCCACTCTATTATGTACCTATTTTATGTCTATATCTGTATCCTATCTATCTATCTATCTATCTATCTATCTATCTATCTATCTATCTATCTATCTATCTAACCATCTATCCATCCATCCATCCATCCATCTATCTATCTATAATCTCCTGCTTGTATGTATATTTTTGCATGTTGTCTTTCCTATTAGATTGTGAATTCCTTGAGGGTTAGGTACTATTTTTGCCTTTCTTTGTATATCCAGTGCCTGGTACTGTGCCTGATACAAAGTAGATGTTTCATAAATGGTTTTTTAACTGACTGATAAGAGTATCTTAACTACTTATTCACTAACAGATTGTTGGAAACAACTTAAAAATACTATATTTGAGTTCATAATCTTATATTTGTCCTCCTGAACACTAAATATAAACTTGACTCAAGATTTTGCTTAGAAATGTTCTTTCTTTATGGATTCTTTCTTCACTTTCACAACCACTTTGATGGTTTCAATTGTCACCTCTGTAAAAAATAAATTCCAAAACACATCTTTAGCTCTGACCTCACTCTTGAACTCCAGACTTCCATTTCTAATTCATAATGGAAATATCCACTGAGATGTCTCGGTACCCAAAATCAAATCCATCTTTTCCCACATCTCAAACAAATCGTCTATTTCTATTAATGGTGCCACCATTCTTCCAGTCTAATAAGCTAGAAATTTTTGAAGTTGTTTTGACTCCCCCCATTCCCTTCCCTTTCTCCTCCAATTGTATCAACATCTTCCATAACTCCAAAATTCATTCTCTCCCTTCAGGTTCCACTGCACCACTTTAATTAAGTCATATATTACCTCTTGCCTGGTAATAGCCTCCTACTAGCTCTACTTACCTCCACTCCTCTTCTTAAATTCAACCAGTCCCCACCTCCAATCCATGCTACACCTTATTCCCAGACTAATTGCCTTTGCTCATGTTTCCCTATGCTACTTTTGGACGATAAAGGAAATTTTCTGTTACCCTTGCCAAACTGCCCAAAGTCCTCCCCGGAGAGATAGTATATGTTAAAGTGCTAAAAGAAAAAAGTGGGTTTTTTTTAAAAGACTGTTACAGAAGTAGAAGTTAATGAAATTCATTCTCAATAAATAGAAACTTTCTCTACATGCAATTAATTCATAAGCACATCTTCTCAACATCATTTTCATCAGCCTATGAGGTGTATATACAGGTTGTTTCCAACCATTATCTCTAAGTGTTTGATGTCACAGCAACTATATTTTGTATTCTAATTTACCTGAGAAAACATATGTGGGGTGAGTCAGTTTTCCTTATATCTATTTTTTAAAACATAAACTTAAGATGGCAGCATTTTCTTTAGTCATTTATCTTGTTCACTGCAATAGTCTCTCAAGCTTCATGTTAGCCAATAGTAACTATCATTTGGATAAATGTTGCCATTCTTTTTCCACAGAAACCATTCTTCAGGCTCTTATGAAATTGAAGTGGATAACGAATAAACACAGAAAGTACGGGGTCAGCATATGACAGGAAAACATGGTAAGAGATCTAGATTCTGCAGACATTAGAAAATGATGTGTGTGTTTTTTAAGTGTTTTCCACAGGATGAAGTCAGTGTAGTCAAGTCTATTAGTTATCACAACATATTCTAACAGACAACTTCTTTGCACTTTGTTTACCAGTTTGTATCTAAATATCCCCTTCCTCTTTCTTTTATCATTATTTTGTCTTATATGTGCAGGGAATTTCTACATAGCAAATCTCCATATATGCAAATTTATAACTTCTGGTCTTTAAAAGTTTGCTCTGTGGAGACAAAAAGAATGACATTTATCTAGTGATGACTATTATTCAACTGGAAGTTTGAGTGGCTGTTGCAATGAACTAAATAAATGGCAAAAGAAAATGATTTAAAGCATTGAGAGGAAAATCTGACTGACCCCTGTGTCTTTTTCTCAGGTGTATTGGAATAGAAACTTTATTTGCTCTAATGCTGAACACTTAGAGATAATGGTGGAAAAGTTACCACCGAAAGTTTAAATAACTTGCCCAGGATTATGCTGCTAATTAACATTAGAGGCAGTACTTGAACTTGTCTCTTCCTGGCTCTAAGACTGACCCTCTATTTACTGTGTGATGAAACTTCCCTCCCAATTCTAATGCTTACAAACTTAAATAAGACCCTCTTTAGATAATAAAGTTTGCTTTTCTAATTGAACAGACTTTTTGTTATCATTGCCTTATGTAAAATATAGTCTTTCTTTACATTTTGAATCTGCTACACTAAATCTGAAAGTAGACGTTGACATCAAGCGAACTCATATTAGCCAATAGTAATCTACATTGAATATGAAAACGTGAAATCATGGTGGAGTACAAATTCAGCTACTTTGCTGTAAAAATAAATTAAGGGGCTTAACTATTATAGTAGATGATTTTGGACAGTTACTTAATTTTAATTCAATTAGCCATTTTGGAAAATCTGTTTTCCTTGTAGCCTACGTATTTATTCTTAAGATTACTTTCACTATCCTCAGCTTTAAAGACCAAGATAAGAATAATGTCTAAAAGACAGTATAAGAAATCATTATAATGTAAAAGAAAGAACTTTATATTAATCATTTCTTCTTGGTCTTTTCAAAAGTACTGCTATCATATACATATTCAGAAGATGACAATTTATTCCAGAGATTAGAAATACAAATTTCTTTTAAATTTAAGGACACATTAATTCATTTATCTAAAATAATAAAATTTCTAAACATTAATATTTGTTTCTAAGCTAACATTTAGTTCCACCTGGAAGCAAAATGAGATAAACTATATGAAGAAGCTATCTAGGCAAACTTTAAAATATTATATAAATATTATTATTATTACTATATCACCATTATTTTCAATTTGAGCAAAGGGAAAAGGAAAGGAGGAGAGGGAGGAAGCATTTATTATGTGACAATATGTTCCAGTCACTAAGTACTTTATGAATATTATCTCATTTGATCCCAAGGAAATGGTATACAAGCTGTATCTAAATTTTTAGGTTTGTTTCAGAAAGTAATTGGTGCCTTTTGTGGAAAATAGGACTGGATCATCCACATTTATATCAACTAAAATCAGTCATTTTCCCAAATAGACAACAACATCCTCACAGCTTTTGGAGCAAAGCAAGCTTCAAGTTGTTAAAGGTGGGTTTCAATTAGGAAAAATAAAACATCAGAAAAAAAGGAAAAAAAAATGGTTTAATTCAGCATGGAAGTTTTTTTTAATGAGATAAACAATTAGTCAGTCTTGTGTTTTCAGTTATTTTAATAACCAATTTAGACTGACCATGTGAACAGTTCATCTGATTATAGAAAGCTATTGATATGATGAATGGAATAAAATAAAGAATTCACCAAAATTACAGAGACCAAAATGACATCACAACATGGGGGTCAAGGTACAATGTGTCTGACGGTGGCTGATCAGATCAATACAATCTCACAAGGGTCTACCATAGCTTGGGTACAAATAGTCCATATGAACATTTGGAGTGGAGATGGCTATAATGTGCACATCTCACATTTCTCCTAAGCTATAGAAATTCTGATTTGCTCGTAGAGGACAGTGCCTTTTTTGATGTGGGCATGCTATACTGAAAAGTGCTGTGCCAAAGTCTCCCATGTCTCACAAGCAATTCCAAAGTTCCTTAGAGAGACCTTGAGAGTGTCCCTATAATACTTCTTATGACCTCCTTATGGGTGCTTGCCTTGTATGAGTTCTCCATAGAAAAGTCTTTTAGGCAAACATAAGTTTAGTATTTGAACAATGTGGTCAGCTCATCAGAATTACACTCTCTGCAATAGAATTTGAATACTTGGCAGTTTTGCTAGAGAAAGGATCTCAGTGTTGAATACCTTAAGATACCAGGTGATCTTCAGAATCTTCCTGACAATTCAAATGAAAGTGATCCAGTTTGCTGGCATGGCATTGATAACCCTGAAGGGTTGTCAGGTTATTTCTTAAATATAGCTACTCATGTACCCTCATCTAATATGTTCCCCCAATATCAGTTGCCAGTTAATATCTCCCTAATGCCATTTAACCAATTAACATCAATTAGCTTTTATAAAAGGATATTAGCAAATATTTGAGAGAAATGATTATTAAATAACCAATTATTGGGGAGATCCAGGGTTTTCTTCCCTCACTGTTTCCCCATTCTCTATCAGGTCAAATCAGTATCTGAAGGATATTGCTGATAACAGATTGGATTAATTGTCTCCTCAATCTTGTTCAGAGCCCACCAAAGTGGGGATGCCATTGTGTTCTATTCAAGCTTAGATAAGGAGTAGATCTATTGTCTAGATCGCCCAAGGCTAATTGTGGTCTTAGAGCAAAAGTGATCAAAGTCAGGTCCTCCAGCCCCTCATTAGAATTGGTCCACCTCTCATAATATTCATTCTTACATTATTTGTTTAACCAATGTGAGTTGATTTCCACCCCCAGGAACACTCAGTTTTCCAAGGGTAGAGAAGCATTAAGTGGCTTCTATGAGGGGTCTTTGACAGTGACATTGACCCTTTATATTAATCATCTTCTAGCATAATTAATAAAATGATTAATTACCTAGAAATTATGCCTCTTGAACTTTTTATACATCACAAATTAAAATATAACAACATCCTAAACCAGAAACATACTTTACTACCTTGGTCCCTGGGGAGAGTAGATTCAGATTTAAAGAGGTTGCTACAAAATGTTCTCCACAAGTTAATTTCTAAGTGTGGCATAAGCAGTGACAAATTTCTCTTTTCTTGTCTTGACTTTCAGGGCAATTCAAAGCTGCATTGAATCAAGCAGATCACCTCTCAGGGCCAACACCTCACCAGACCCATCTTTTGCTGCTCTACAACTGCTTATGAGGTAGCAACCTGGTCTTTCACATCTTTGACAATCATTCAGCTGAAATAAGGAAAGAGTGAAAGAATAGGAGCAGAAGGAAGAGGTGTCGTGCAACCAAGAGAGCTCTTTTCCCCCTTCCTTCCCCTGAAAACCACAACTGTTGTTTTCTTCCTCCTGACTCAAAAGTCAACAAAGAAGAGAGAGTTCATCTTCTTGAGTCTTTGTATATACACTCAATTCTGACCCAGCAGTCAAGTGAAAGGCTTTTCAGTCGTTTGCAATAAATTGACAAGAAAGAATAAGGACCTTCACAAGCAATGTACCTCTGTCACATATTTCCAAATGCAGTGGATTGACAACAGTCAAGGCATGTACTATACACTCTTAAGACTGAACCCACAATGTTTCATATGGTAAGGTTTAATAAATGAAAGTTAATCAATAATACCTCATAGTTGCATGGCAGTGTAAACTCCTTAGTTTGATTCAGTTTTCTCTGTTATTATCTGAGTTAAAGGCTTTGATAGGAAGGAGATAAACCAAGGGTTCCATGCACACAGGCCTGGGAGACTAAGAACATGGAAGAACTTCGTCGACTTTACAGTTTTGGGAAGACAGTATGAAACTGCCTTAAGTTTCTGGAGATATTTAATTGTCACAAATGGCATCTGAAAACTCACATGGTCAGGAAGATTTATGGTTAATAAGAGGGTTTTGTCTGTCTAGTAGTCAGTGATATAATGAAGAAGTCAAGTGGGGATGATCATTTTAAGGGGGGGTGCAGTGCTCTCTTAGATGAATTCTGATATCTTGATTTTTAAGGGGCCATCTTTCTGAAACAAAGTGATTTGGGAATAACTTCTGACTAGATTTTTTTTCATCTCCAAGGAAATGACCTTGTTTAGATGAATTAGGTACATGTACAAAGAGCTACAGCTGGTATTAGAGATAGAAAATACTAAAGCAGCATATATTTTTAGATTGCTGTTGGGATAGGGGCTAATTTTAATAATCCTTTGGAATCATCTGTGTACATGGTGGAAATGGCAGTATTTTCTCGAGGTGCCAAGCATGGGCAATGGCATATGAACACCAACAGATCCTTCTGGAAATTCTTGTTGAGGAAGTCATAAAAAAAGAGATTTGACACATATGGAGGTCATGGCAACCAGATGGCAGATCACAGATCACCAGGTAGCAGATTGTGGTGGCAGATCATCAGGGCCTCATGGTCCCAAACAAACATGGCATTGAAGATGTTTAGGAGTAGCCAGCAAGCCCTGAAGGTCACCACAATGAAGATCAACACAGTGTTTAGCTCTTGCTTTCACTCTCCCTCATCATTTCTACCTTCACATTCCTTTGATGGAGGCAGATCAAGATCCTTAAGTAGCAGGTAAGATGAAATCTAGGAAGATGCAGTACTGGACCATGATCAGGGAGGTGATGAAGAAGATCTGGTTCACTTTGGAGGAACAGTCCTTCACACAGTCCATCTGGTAGATATAGAGGTCATTGCGGAAAGAGAGGTTGAGAGGGGTTTAGCAGTGAGGTATTAGGACAGGAGGGAGGGAACTGACAGCAGGAACAAAAACAGCCAAATCACCACAATTCCCTAGTAGACATCAGATATGTTGGGTTTCCAGTCATGGAGTTTCACAATTAGCTGGTGCCTTTCAACAGTAAGTAAGACCAGTGAAAATAGGGAAACAATGAAGGAGACAGTATGCATAGGAAGTCAGTTTACACATGATGTCTCTAAATATCCAGTAACCCATCGGTGTATAGATGACTGTAAAAGGTATACACAGGGAGAGGTTGGCAATTAGGATATTGGCGACATTTTTAGCTTCTCTCTGCTTTTGGAAAATGATGATGAGGCCTACAACTGTGACTATGATGTAGGCAATGAGTAGGTTAAATAGGGCCAGAGAATGCAACCGGCAGGATTCAAAATATAAAAACATAAACTAGTTAGTCTTTAATGTGTTTTGGTTAGAAGCCGTATGATTTGGAGCAGTCTAGGAATAAACCATTCTATCAAGACTGGGGGAAGAGCCAGTGGTGCCTTCCAAGGTGGAGTTTTAGGCCTTTGCTTCTTTGGGATCTTGTTTAGATGCTTCTAGGATATGTTTAGTAGTATTTAGTTTTCCTTAATCCCATGACAGAAGTACTTGGGCATAATTAGCATCTTTCTGGAGCCCTGTTAGAATTTCTTCCCTCACCTTTGTCCACTTTCTTTTATTATCATTATCATTTATTATCAAAAGATGATGGCATCTTTTATTCCTCTTCTTTTTCAAATGTTCTTTTTAGTTAAATGGCACTCTCTTACTTAATGAACTCACTGGCTTCCTATCACTTTCAGGATCAAATAAAAATCCTTTGTTTGGCATTCAGGTCCTTTCATTACCTAGTCCTCTCCTACCTTTCCAATCTTCTTACAATTTATTTGCTGACATGTCTTTGATCCAGTGTCACTGGCTTTCTTGATGTGCCATGAAAAAAGACACTCCATCTCTCAGTTCCAGGCATTTTAGGTCCTCTTTAAAAAAATCAATTCTATTTCCTTTTTTTATTCTTAATACAAAAGGACATTTGCATATGCAAAGTAGACATGAAAAGAGAATTGCATATGAAAATGTATATTCCAAAGTTTTTCTAGTTATGTGATAAATTCTCAATGTTATTTTCAAATCCATCCTGTTTTTGCTTCATTATATTCTTCCTCCACATTTTGAAGAGATGTTTCAATGCCCTGTTTCTTCCCCTTTTTTGGCATTAGTATTGCTAGCCCCATTTCTCCCTAAATCTCAGCCACACCAATTAAAATAAAACCCTTGTAACCAATAACCAAAGTCAAACAGAACAAATCTGCACAGCCACCAGACTGCCAAGTAACGTATCTTTCCTTCTGCTCCTTAATTGTGTCACTTTTGTTTCATCCTAAAATCTCTGGTGACGTGGATAGTCATTAGGCTGACCAGAGTTCCTGAGTCCTTTAAAGTTGTTTGTCTTTACAATGCTGTTGTCATTGTATACATTGTTCTGATGGTGCTGCTCACCTCCCTCATCATTATCTCAGAAAAGTTTTCTCTGAGTTCTTATAAGTCATTGATTTAGTCACTTCTTAGAATTCTATAGTACTCCATCACCTCCAGAAAATATAACTTGGTCAGTCATTTAGGTGGATGGGCAATCCCTCCATTTCAACTGCTTTGGCACCTCAAACCAGGGTGCTATACGTTTATTCATGTGGGTCCTCCTCTCATCTCTTTGGAGGTATAGGCCTACTGATTATGTCCAAGACAAAGATGAAGTCATGACACTTGAACTTTGACATGTCAGTCCAAAACAAATAGGTTTTCACTATGAGTCTGACATCCTGCCATATTTGTGACAGTACATGTTTAAGAGTCTTCACATAGCTGCAGTTAACATTACTCTCATCAGATCCCACCAGGTCAATCCATTCAGTTGCCCTGGTTATATCCTCACTGTAATGTCCTGTAATAGCTGAGCATGACTTCCCATAAGACTTTGCAGAAGTTGGTCAGACATAGAATATAGCTGTGAGGTGTCATGTGCATGCAGAAGTCCTTATACTGAAGCTTCTGGAACTTGGTGTCTCTGTTGCCTTTGCACAGTACCACAAATCCCAGGACCATCTGAAACACAGTCTTGTGGATGACCTGCAAAAAGTACAGGTGTAATTGGTCTGTAGTGATTTGAATCTTCCCCAAGAACCTATAGACCTGCAGCACGTTGGTGTAGTGGGAAAGGTTAAAGTTCTTGCTGATCTTTGACAGCACTTTGTCCAGCTGTTCCTCAATTTGCTCAAGGGCGGCCTACAGTTTGGAGTCTAGCTCACTGATGCAGTTGTAGTGTCAAAAAGTGCTGGCAGCCTGATGATACTCCAGGAAAAGCTAGGCAGCTCCAGGATAATATTCTTCCTTCAGCATCTCACTCAAGCACACGTATTCTTTGAATCACTTTTTTTTGTCCTCCAAAATGTGCTTCTTCTGGTTCACAAAAAGGTCCAGACTGACCAGAGTAAAACTCCTTTCCCCGTGTTCAGGTGCCTTCTTCCACTGGTACGAGTAACAGTTGCCAACTGAAGGCTTGTTTGCACTGAGATCACTCTTGAGTTCCTAGATATAAGTGGACTGTTTTTCAAAAATCAGTTCTGAGACTTTCAGACTTTCTTAGAGACAACAGCTTCTGTTGTTTCAGCTTGTCTCTATACACCTTCAATTCTTGCAAATTGAGAACAGAAGGGAACTTCTCCATCTCATACTTCAAGGTATCAAATGATCAGTTGAGAAGTACATGCTGTTCCACTGATGTTGATGATTTCTTGCTAGATGTGGGGATAGATGGGCTATTCCTGAAGTTCTCTCAAGTCGGCCTTGCTAGGTAGGTGGAGAGTTTCAATGGGGTACAGATCATTGAGGCTGTACTGGAGGTTTTTAAAACCCTAGAGGAGCATGAGTGTCTTGGTCTTCTGTATAGTGGGAGCAGGGTGGAGGGGGAAAAGGAGGAGACTCTGCAGTCCTGTGGTGGGTGGTAGTCTCTTGACTGTTCTGGTCAGGTCCAGCGCTGACGTCTGCCCAAGCTGCACCACCCCCATATACCAGCTCTAAGTATTTTATCTGGCTGTCTCATTTATGCCTGGAATGATTTCCCTTCTCTGCCACAAAACTCCTTGACTTGCTTTTAAGCCCAAACAAAATTTCCACCTTTGACAGGAAATCTTCCTTAATCCCTTTTAATTCTAGTGCCTTTTCTTTGTTAATTATCTCCAAGTTATCCTGTAGATAGCTCATTTTGTATGTATTTGTTTATATTGTCTCATCCATTAGATTTTAAACTCTTGGAGAGCAAGGATTGTCTTTATTGCTTTTTTAAAAAATTAATTTTAAACTTAAATAGTAAAACAACTACACAATAACAAAAGACAAATATATGATAAACCTAAATACTAAAACTTAAATACAAAAGAAAAAAAAGCATTGCTGTGTGCATAGCAGAACATAAGAGGATTCAAAATATACAACAACAAATTCAATTTCAAGAAATCTATTTAAGAGCTGTCTATCTTTTCTTTGCTTTCTTGTAAGTTTTCTTTTGTTCACTGTGGGGAACTTTTTACTTAGTTCTTTTTTCCTCCTTGCTCCATCCATCCCCCAAGAAGGTTACAATTACGTGTAGATTTGGTATACACAAATACATATATATAAAACATCTATGCATACATACACTTACACATACATATACTTAGATATCTACAATCATATTCATATTAGGCATATGCATTTATATGCACCTATGCAAGACCATACCGTACTTCTTTATACTCTGTTTCTCTGAGGTTGGATAACATCTTCCTTTATAAGTCCAAGTCTTTTCATAGTTTTCTAAGTCCACCAACTCATCATTCCCTATGCCACAGTGATATTCCAACCTTATACTGTCTGGTTCTTTTAAATAGTCTAAAATAATATTCACTAATATGACTGACTATAATGTAGTTTTCCTATTTTTCTCTTTTGATTAAATCTATTTTAACTTTAATCACTGAGATCATGATTACTACCCCTGCTTTTTTCCCCTAATAAATTCTACTCCTGATCTTTATTCTGTTTGCGTGTATCTCTTATTTCCTAACTCTGTTGTCTTTTCTACTTCCACCCACTACATTGCCCTCCTGTTACTTACCCTACCCCTCTCCAAAGATCTCTCCCTTATCTCTCCACCTCCTTACCCCTTATTCTCCTGTTTCTATTTGAATTTAGAAGACTTTTATAGCCTTCAGAATATATATGTTATTCCCTCTCTATCCCATTCTCATTGATCTAGATGTCCTTCTATAACCCCCTCGTCCTTTTATTTCCTTATAAATCTAGAAGACTTTTGTTACCTTCTAAATGTTTACATTGTTCTTTAACCCAAATCTGATGTGATTAGAGTTCCCTCTAAAAATCCCTCACTTATCCTCTCCCCCTTTCCTCTCTCTTTAGTCTTTTAGTCTAAATTCTTTCTGAATTTAGAAGACTTTTATACTCTTCTAGATATAATTGCACTGTTCTCTCTTTAACCCATTTATGAGAGTAGGGTTTCAGAACTCCCAGCCCTCCTAATTTCTAATGCAATTAATGCATTATTAATGCAAAATCTAATGCATCTAATTTCTCTGCATCAGTTCTTTGTCTGGCCTAGAGGCCTAAGGGCTACCTGAGTCTTTCCTTACCTGTCGCAGGTCTTTGGCTGGCCAAACCGGATAAACGTACGAGAGAAGAGACTTTCCAGAGTGGAACAAAGGTTAGGTTTTATTCAGGGTCTTGGTTACATGTGCAGGGGGAATTCTTCCTCAGGAGAGAGGAGTCCTCCTCCCAAGGAGGCAAAGATCTTACAGTAAGAGATTGGGAGCAGGAGAGGGGAGACGGGAGAGGGGAGAGGAGCCTTCTGTCCTCTAAGGGCCCCTCAGCGCTAAGAGCACCTTCAGGCTTTCCTGTCCCTACTTAAGCTCTCCCGCCACTTAGTTTGCACCTGAATATCATGCCTGTTCTCAGCCCTTAGCTAGACAACAATAGGTGTGCTCAGACCATGGATTAATCTCTAGGGTGGGATGCTCTCCCCAGCAAGTTTCCCACGAGGAAGAGGCAGAAATGCACGAGATAGCCTGGGTCTCACACCTCAATTCCCAGCTGTTCCCTGGGGGGCCTCATGAGAACTCTAAGGTTTAGAAGTCCTCACTTTTACCTGCCCGAGACTGTCCACATGGAACTGAGCTTACACCCCCAACATCTCTTCCTCTTGAAACTTATTTGTATAAAGTAATTACTCTTTAATTACCTTTTCCTAAACAATTTTGCTTTTTAAAATCACATCATACTCAGCTCTACTCCAATCTTTCTTTTAAACTACTCGATTACTAATAATGATCTTGGTCATATGTTTTATATTCCCTCACATAAAATGTAAACAATCTATCCTTATTTAGTCCCTTGTAATTAGTCTTTGATGTGTACCTTGTATTTCTCTTCGATCTTGTATGTCAAATTGTCTATTAAGTTCAGATTTTGTTGTTTTTTTTTAAATCCTGAAAGTCTGGCAATTCACTGAATGTCCATTTTTTCCTTCATTCTGGATAATGCTTAACTTGGCTGGGTATGATATTTTCTGTTAGAACCCCAGTTCTTTTCCTCTTTGATATATACTGTTTCAAGCCCTGGACTTTTTTAGTTTTGCCACTGCTAGGTCTTCTTTGATTCTATTTGCGATTCTAAATTTTTTCCTTGTTGCTCATAATATTTTTCCTTGAGCTAGATGTTTTGGAATTTGACTATGACATTCCTCTAGGTATTCTTCATAGGATCTCTTTCAGATGATGATCAGTGGATTTTTTTTTCTATCTCTCCTTCCCCCTTTTGTTCAATACTTCAGGACATATTTTCTTCAATTATTTATTGTATTATTGTATCAATATTTTTTTATTATAACTTTTAGGTAGTCACGTTATTCTTAGGTTTCCTCTTCTTAATCTATTCTCCAGATCAGTTATTTTCTTATGAGATGTTTCACATTCTTTTCTATTTTTTTCATTCTTCGTATATTGTTTTGTTTACTTATTGCTCTCTTGTAACTTCACTGGCTTCCTCTTGCTGAATTCTAATTTTCAAGGAGTTGTTTTCTTCCTTAAGATTCTGGATCTCCTTTTATAGTAGGTTGACTTTCTTTTCATAAATTTCTTGCTTTTCTTGCATTATTCTTATTTAAATTTTTTCTCTAAATCTCTCTCATTTGATTTTTACAGTCTTTTTTAAGTTCTATGAATTATTTTTGGGCAGGTAACCATTTGATCTTACTCTTTGCAGTAGGAAAGGCTTTTTTTTTTCTTCAGTATCCTCATCAGAAGACAAGTCCCAGTCTTCTCTATTCCCATAACTTTCTATAGTTGGGTTCTTTCTGCTTTGCATGCTCGTTTTCTTAAAAAAAAAATTGTAGCAGCTTATTATTGTAATCACCTCTATTCCTAGGGTATGTGGGGATGGTGCCTCTGACCTCAGATCTTCCTTCAGTTCTCCCCTCTGTAATTGCCCGCAGCCAGTGGGCTTCTGCACTCAACAGGCATGTGCTGACTTCTCTTCCAGTGCTGCATCTCTTCAGAACATCTGGTCCTGGGGTCCCATATCCCAGAAAAGGTTCACTCAGGCTTCTCCTGCTCAGATGCCCAACCCCTCACACTGTTTTGGAGGTGAGAATTTCTCTGGCTGGGACCAACATTACTTCCCAATCCAGCTAGCCCCCGAGCTCGCCCACTTGCTATTTCAGCAGGACTAGCTTGGAGGTGTTTATACTAAAAAGGGACCAAACTTTGGTTCTGGGAATTTTCTTTAGATCATCTTTGGTTGTCCCAGGAGGACCACTGCTGTGCCCCAACTCTTATTTATTTTTATCTATCTACATTTACCCTGAGGTGCTCTTTTGTCTTATTTGTGGGGGAAATCTGGAGAGTTTAGAATTTTCTGATCTACTTTACCATCTTCCCAGAATCCTCTCCCTATTGTTTCTTTTTATATCCCCACCTCACAGAATAGTGCCTGGCACATAGGCACTTACTAAATGTTTATTGATTTGTTGTTTGTTTGAGGGAGAAGTATGGGGTCATTGGAGAAGCTTTGTAATTGCCTAAAGATAACCCAACCAATTTTCTTCTTCCTGTTTAATTCTGGGCCAGACTCATTGTTCCTTTGTACTCTCTTTCTGGAACATATATACTGTTGCACAAAAATTTTACAGATTGTCCATTTTGTTGTATGTCATAATCTGAACAATAAACATTCTTTTTTTTTTTTTTTGGAGGGGGGAGGCAAGGGTTAGGTGACTTGCCCAAAGTCACACAGCTAGTAAGTGTCAAGTGCCTGAGGCTGGATTTGAGCTCAGGTCCTCCTGACTCCAGGGCCAGCTCACTGGGTAATAGGCATTCTTCATCTATTTAGTATTTCCTATGTGAATGATTAGACAAACTCTTTAAAATTTCACTAATCACTGAAAGGTGGCTCTGCAGTATTCTAGGGTTTGAAGCAACCAGCACAGTCATCTGCAAAAAAGAGCGTCTGGAGGATTAACCTTTCACTGATAGCCCCTCCTTAATTTGACCTCTGGAAGAATTTTGATTATGAAAAAAACCAGGTTATACTTTGAGGGAGAGCCTTGTTGTCTTTGAAAACACTCCCTAGCTTCTCAAAGGCAATCCAGTCTGCTTCCTTCATCTTCTTTATTTTTGGGCCGAATTCACTGTCCATATAAACTACTTAAAATAAAAAATAATGACGGATCATCTCTATAATGTATCTAACCAACTAAATAACACTGCCTGGACAAGAATAATTATTCATCCATCTTGCCCTTTTTATGTGGCTCATAGGACACTGATCAACACACAGGGAGTCAGGAAAACCTAAATTTGAATCTTTTCTCAGTAATTTACTAGCTGAATGACCCCGAGGTTATGTCACTTAATTTCTTCAGGCTTCATTTGTAAAAACTGGAGGTTGGACTTGATGACTTGATGGAGATTGGAGGTCTTGTCAGGCTCTAAATATGTGACCTAGTCCAGGGGTGGGGAACCTTTTCATGTTGGAAGGCCACAATGATATTTAGTTGTAATCAAATAAGGCCATATTAAAAAATATATCAATTAGATATACTTAAAATATATATTATTTTGTAAAAATTGAACCACTATACACTTAATAATCTCAGAAACTGAAAACCATATTTTAATTTTAAATTTAGCTAACCTTTTAATATGACTTAGTTGTGTCTGCTTTTTGTTGGAAAGTATTTGAATATTTGATTGCAGCATGGAGATTCACAGTTTCAGTTAATCCTCTGCATGGGTATCAGTCATTTGTGACCTCAGGGACATCCTGATTTGGGTTGGGTAGGAGCATGTAGATCCACAGCAATACATGGTTGAAAAGTAAGAAAGCATTTTTGGGGGGTATGTTGCTGAAGGCATGTGTATTCTACTGCATTTTCCCATATTTCAATTGGATCTTTCTCAACATTAAACAGTGACTTTAAAATGTTATCTACTGAGATCTCAACTAATTCCATCTGTAGTTCTTTAGGTGTTTTGGTGATATCAAGTAGGTGAAGCTGAAATGCTAATTCGAGAGTAATATCATGATTCTCAAAGTCCATGAACCTTTCATTTTATTCTCCAATAATAGATCTATAATAGGTACATATTCTTCCAATGATTAACATATCCTGCTCTTTAATGACCTTTGCTAACTGGGGAAAAATGTTCATCCAAAATTTCCTTTTGAAGAAGCGTTTTGAAAAAAGATAGCTTTATTTTGAAATGCTTGGATTTTTTGTCACATATTATATATAGACTTAGTTTTATCTTGCTAAGTAATATTTGTCATTTTGATTTGGCATATTATCACACAAATGCCCCCTTTTTACTACCTACTCTTTTTTTCTCCTCTGGTTTCTTTTTTGTACATTACCTAATATTCTGCCTCGGACCAACCTTAGGTCAAATTGTGAGGGAGGTGAACTCTATCTTTGAACTTTTCACACTTCCCTCTTTTATTAGCTTTTTTCCTTTTTTCAGACCCATCTTCTTCAATTCCTACTTCAAAGGAGAGCATATACTATCTATGCATAAGGGTGACTCATCTTCTTATGGCTTAGTTTCCTCACCTGTAAAATAAAGATCATAGATTACATATTCTTTAAGATACTTTCCTGTTCTATGAATCAATCAACCAACTAAAATAAATCAAGTACCCACATGGGTTGCCAGCAGTCGAAGCCTACTGAGCTTGCTTTCAGGTCTGGGCCCTCATTGGCCAGTTTTACTGAGATATTCATTGATTTGGCTTTGTAGAACTAATAGTATCAGTTACACTCCTTTATTCATATTGCACACATAAATCTATCAATAAATATTTATTAAGTTCCAGGAGTTGTACTAAGCCTTGCATATTCAAAGAGAGACAAAAGAAAGTCCCTACTTTCACAGGTCTCACTTTCTAATGGGAGAAACAAAAAAAGAAAGCAAATACTTATAAATTAGCTAAATACAGGATAATATGCAATACTTAATAGGGCAGTACTAGAGTTAAGAGGGATTGGGGAAGGTTTCTTTTAAAAGATGGAATTTTAGATGAAACTTAAGGGAAACCAGGGAAACCATTAGATAGAGAAAAGGAGGGAGAACAACTCAGACTTTGGAGCCAGTTAGAGAAAAGGCCCACAACTCAGAAATGGAGTAATTTGTTCTTGGAACAGCAAGAAGAAAAGTATTACTGTATTAAAGAGAAAGCAGCAACGAGTAAAGAATAAGAAAACTGTAAAGGCAGGAGGGGGCTAGGTCATTAGGGGCTTTGAATGCCCATCAGAGGATTTTTATTTGATCCTGGAGGCAATACAGGGGACCACTGGAGTTTACTGAGTAGGGGGTGACATGGTCCAACCTGGACTTTAGGAAAATCACTTTAGCGGTTGACTAGAGGATGGATTAGAGTTGGAGACGCTTGAGGCAGACAAATACTTCAGCAAGCTGCTGTAATAGTCCAGGCATGAGGTGATGAGAGCTAGCATTAAAGTGCTGGCAGTGTCGGAGGAGAGAAGGGGGTTTGTAGGAGAGATGTTGCAAGGGTGAAATCAACAGGCTTTGACAACATATTGGATATAGGAGGTGAACAATAGGGAGAAGTTGAGGATGATTCCTAGGTTGAAAGCTTGAAGGATTGGAAGTATGATGCTGCCCTCCTCAATGATAGTGAAAGTAGAAAGAGGAGAGGGTTTAGAGAGAAATAAATCAGTTCCATTTTGGAGATGTTTAATTTAAGATGTCTGCTGGACATTTAGTTCTAGATGTCTGATAGGCAGTTGGAGATGTAAGATTCATCAGCAGAGAGTTTGGAGAAGGCTAGGTCTATTTGAGAATCTGCAGCAAAGAAATGGTAATTAAATCCCAGAGGTTGATGAAATCACCAAGTGAAATGAGAAGAGAAGAGAGTCCAGAACAGAAGCTTGAGGGAGACCTGTGGTTAAAGGGAGTGATCTGGATGAGATCCAGCAAAGGAGACTTAGGAACACAGAGATAGGTCCAAGGAGAACCAAAAAAGAGTCAAGGAGAAGATGGATAATCAACAGTGTCAAAGGCTGCAATGAGATCAAGGAGAATGAAGATTGAGAAAAGATAATTGGATTTCGCTACTAAGATATAATTGGTAACTTTGGAAACAGCAATTTAAGAAAAATGATAAATCTGGAAGTCAGACTGTAAGGGATTAGAAAGAGAGTAAAAGAAAAGAAAGTGGAGGCACTTGCTATGAAGGAGTTTAGCCACAGAGATGATAAGAGACATAGAGTGATAGCAGGGTTTCAGAATTGGTGAGACATGGTCATGTTTGTAGGGAAGAGGGAAGCAACCAGTAAAAAAGAACAGAAGGTGAATGACAGAGGGAGCAATTTGTTGGACAAGATGTAATAAAATGGGATCAATTGAGCAGGTAAATGGGTTAGCCTTGGTAAAGAGTAAGGCCACCTTATCATCTGAGACAAAGGTGAAGGTGGAGATTGTTTCGGAAGACATACTAGTGATAGGAGATGAGAAAGAGGAGACAAGAAGAAACTCAAGGGAGAATAGTCTGAATTTTCTGTAAAATATAACACGTTTCCTAACTGAGAAAGTAGGAAGAGAGGGAGGCATAGGAGCTTTAAGAAGGGATGAAACCTTTATAAGAGAGGCTGTAGAGAGTGAGTTGGTAAGGCAAGTGTAGAAAGATTGCCTAACAGAAGTGTACATAAATTTGTAATGGACTCAGAATGGTTGGTTAATTTTTTTCCCATGAAATCTGTAAGTATAAAAAGAACTGAATTCTCTACTGGAATACATATATGCATACATGGAACACACACTCACATACATGTATGTTCTGAAATTACTTCATCTCCCTCTACCAATACAGATTCTAACCACAGTGATGACTTAATAGAGAATTTCTAGAGAATTTCTTGAACCAAACTGACTTTGTGACTTGACCAACATCACTTAGGTAGTGTTAGATGCAGGATCTGAACCCAGATATTCCTGACTCTATACTGAACACTTTATTATATCTCTGTATCTTTTTATTTTTGTACACACACACACTCCTACTTAGTGGTATAGTTTTAGTTCAATCTTGTTATGGGATAATTGGACTTTTGTGCACTGATCTGGAAACAAGTACTTATTCACAGCATTATTACTGTGAGGAAAATAATTTCTGAGTTCTAATCAATCAACATACAAGTGAACTTTTGGGAATATAACCCCTAAATGGGTGACTGCTTACACATAAGAATGATTCAAGAGACCGTGAGAAAAGAAAAAGTCTAAGAAAATTATAATCCACAATAAAGTGTATAGTACCTTTTCCATAGAAGATGCATAATTTGTCATGCCATCAATAGAGTAGACAAGAAACAATGTGGATGATCCATAAGTGATGGGGCGCTTCAGATTGATATTGATCCCATACTCTTACATGTAAATCTGAAGAACCATAAAACATATGAGCTGTACCGTTTTCCCCTAAGTAAGATTAGTTTCCCAAATCACCCATCAGGGTTTGGTAGTTCCCTAAATTGAGTTACTAGTGAATGATGGATTACGAAAAAGGGTAAAATCAAAAATCTTAGATACAGCGTACATTGTGTTCCCTCTGACTAACACAATCTTGTTTACAGGTTTGGTTGCTGTAGAGACAATCTCATATGTTCATCTATAACCAGAAACAGTATAATTAAATTTCAAGTTGTCTTTTAACTCCTTATTCAGAAGCAGCACTAAATTTTCATGAACGTAGAAAGCAAAAAAAAACCCCCAAAACCCAACAACCTCATTTTTCAATCTATTATATCACATTTTTTTTTTGAAATGTGTAATTTAAAGTTGAAGTAAAGTCTCTAGGAATAGAAAATTAGGTTCAACAGAGAGCTTTCCTGATATGTGCTTGAAATTAAGCATTCCTAAAATGACATGGTTTCATTCTGTCAGGACTGTGAGACTGGAAATCCTTCACAGATCTGTGAGCAATAATATAAATAATTTAAAATAAAATTAATTAGGCTGAAACCAGGGCCTTTTTCAGTTTAATTTTTCACCTTAGAGTACAAATATAAAGCTTTTGGAGCATTGCTCTTTTCTTGAATGTTCATTTTTACTTCTCAACCTTAAAAATAACAAAGTTTGTGGGCTAACAAAGCTCTAAGATATTTGCAATATATTTTAAAAGTGTAGATGTATTGATTAGGGAAGAGAATAAGTCAAAATAACCCTTTAGAGTCAAAAGAAACATTCTTTCAATTGAACTGAGTCAGTAACTGAGACATGAGGAGCAAAACAGAGTGTAAGCATTTGAATTCTGCAAACTTTGCAGATGCACCTAGATTCTTTCCTATTTCAAAGAGGAAGCAACAAGCCACAAGTAATCTGTGGTGCAAAAATAAAAGTTACTATTTAAGTAAAAATTACTCAGGACTTTCATATCATGTTTCAAAAAGTAACCACTGATATGAATGCAAGAACAAAGACACCATGCAAACACTCTAGTCTAACAAGGTAGGGAACCTGTGCAGTTAGTAAAGTGAAGCCAACCGTATTGAGTAAGTGTGACAAAACTCAAACTCCACCAGGTGATTAGATATCAAAACAAACAAGTAAACCTCCAAGTCTTAACACATTAGGTCAGAAATCTGTGAAAAGACCCTTTAAGAATATCAAAGTGGCAAAGCACCCATTAATAGAAAGATGGGATTGCTGGGTAATTTGATTTCAGAATTATATTTTCAGCTGTTAAGTATAAGCTCTATGAAGTCAAGAATGGTTAAATCTTTGTTTCCATATTACCTAAAATAATACTGAGTGCTTCCATAACACAATGACTGTTATATAACGGGCGCTTAATAAATGCTTTTTGATTTGAGTTCATCTACTTATATTAAATTCTTCTTAGGCATTTTCTAAATTGAATTGAAACTTGAAAAGAAAATGTCCATTTAAATTTCTCATCAAGTTCAGCATTCATAATGCATTCAGTCCTTTCAGTCCATGTTAATTATTTCCTCTAACCAAAAATTTTATGTTTTTTTATGTCAATGCTCTATGAGTTACTTCGTTACATATAGAAGAATGAGTTTAGTTAAAATGTTCTAAACAGGGGATTTTACAGAGTCCCTTAGGGAGATTCAATTATTTTAGATTCCACACATAAACTGAATCTGTTTAGTGGAGGTTTTGTTCTGTGTGTGCAATTGTAATATCTGATCTCATTCTATGAACAGCATCATCTATTTCCTTTCAAGGGTAGGATTGTGTTTTGTAATTTCATCAGCTGTGCATAATTCATAGCCTTTGATATCATTCCTGTGGGAAAGACAAGCTTATCTGAATGAGTGATTGCCATTCAGCACCTGTCACAGTTAAGCTGCTTCTCTCAATGTTGTTCCCTCAGACTGACTACTCTTTTCCCTTAACACAGAGTTAATATTCAAGTATGGCACTCCCTTGATATTTTCTCTTTGTATTGATAGTAAGCATTTTTACCAGGAAATTTTTTTATTCGTGATGAACACATATAAACATATAGCTTTAAAGCCTTTTACAAGCTGGCCCCATCACATCTTTCCAGCCTCATTCTGTTACTTCTCCCCCACTCTGCCGTCCAGCTAAATAGGCCTTCCCTCTGCTTCTCATACATAGCATTCTATCTCTTGTCTCCACATTGGTTGTCCCATGCCTAGAACGCATTCCCTTCTCACTATCACCTCCTAGAATTCCACTCTTTTTTCAAGGCTAAGCATAAGTACAACTTTCAACAGGTAGCCTTTTCTGACACTCCCAATTACTAGTGCCCTACTCCACTAATTGTCTCCTTTTTAACTTTTTCATATTTTGTGTGTGTGTGTGTGTGTGTGTGTGTGTGTGTGTGTGCATAAATATCAAATGGTATGGGACTCTTTCCTCGTTGGTGGAGATGAATGCTATACCCCTCATGCATGTACTGGGGCCAATGGACTTTGGGACTTGGGTTGCGTATATATATATATATATGTGTGTGTGTGTGTGTGTGTGTGTGTGTGTGTGTGTGTATATATATATATATATATATATATATATATATATATATATATATATATATATATATCCATCTCTGTGTATATGTGTGTATATCCCTTGAGAACACTGTTTTTGTCACTGAGCAGTACTTCGGTGGAGGAACAGCAACAACAATAATAACAATAACTCATCACTAGAAAAAAATAACAAAATTCAAGTGGGAAAACAAAGATAAAGAATCTTAAGAGGTACAGAAAAATAAGGAGGGCTTAGCAGTACTAGATCTCAAACTAGACTACAAAGCAGCACTGATCAAAATCATTTGATACTGGTTGAAAAATAGAAAAAGTTGATAAATGGAAAAGATTAGGTACACAAGATTATGAAGCAAACAAATCTAGTGGCATAGAATTAAATAGATATAAGAACAACAATTACTTGGTTCAAGATATATTATTTTATGAAAACTGCCAAGCAACCTATAAAACAGTCTGACAGAAATTAGGTTTAGAACACCACCTGATGCTATACACCACAAAAAGCTTCAAATGGATGCATGACAGAAATATAAAAAAAAAATTAAATGAATTAGAGAAGAATGAAATTAGATTTTAAAAAATAATCATGGAGGAGGAAAAGAGTTCTTGATAAAACAAGAGATATAGATAAACATAAAAAATATAATAGATAATTTTGATTATAGAAGATAAAAACCTAATAAATTCAATTAAAATTAAGAGGACAACAGAAATATCTTAAAGGCCAATTTCTTTGATAAAGGTTTGATATCCAAGATCTAGAGGGAATTGATAGAAATATATAAAAAAAACTTGAACCATTTTCCAGTACATAAAAGCAGAAAGTTTTCAAAACAAGAAATTCAAACTATGGCCAACCATATCAAAAAAAATTCTCCAAATCACTAATAAAAAGAGATACGCAACTCTTAGACCCCACTCATACCGGTTAAATTTTGGCAAGAGTGGTAATAAGAGAGGAAATTGAAAACTGTTGAAGGAACTCTTGAAGGCCAGGAATATCAATGCACTCTTTGTGAAGCTGTGATATGGTACAACAGCTCTGGAAATTAATTTTGAATCATATGCACTTAAAAGCAACAAACTTTGCACACCCCTTGACCCAGTGATATGGCTACCTACCATGTAGCTTGATAAGATCAAAGATAGGTAAGACTCATGTGCAAGCATACAAACAAAATAGCAGCATTTTCTATTTCTTGCTTTTTATTTTAAAATTTAGATATTTGTTTAATTTTTTCAATTAAGAAGTATTTATTCTCTCTATCTTTCTCTTTCTCTCTCTCTCTCTCATCTACTTCATTCTCAATAAAAAAGAAAAAACAAAGCCAAAGCCCTCATGACAAATAAGTATAGTCAAGCAAAACAAATTGCCATAATAACCATGTTCAAAGAAAGGGCCTCCTTCTGTGTATTCAGTCTATCATCTCTTGGTCAGGAAATATGTTCCATTAGTTTATTAGTAGTTCTCAGGAATCATGATTGATCACCACATTAATCCGAGTTCTTAGGTCTTTCAAAGTTGTTCATTTCTACAAGATGCTTGTCATAGTATAAATGCTTCTAGCTCTGCTCACTTCACTCTGCATCAGTTCATACACTTGTTCCCAGATTATTTGGAAATGATCCCTTTTGTAATTTCTTGTAGCCCAATGCCATCCCATTATATTTACATAACATAATTTCTTCAGTCATTCTAAATTGATGGATGTCCATTCAGTGATTTACAAGCAATCGCTTAATTTTTTGTTCTTTCCCATCACAAAAAAAAGAGCTGCTATAAATATTTTTGTACATATAGGCTTCTTTTCTTCTTTTCCTTTTTATCAATTTGAAGTATAGACCTAAAAGCAGTACAGGTCTAAGACCTCAGGGCTAGGCAACCTGTGACTTCAGGGCCAAATGTGGCCCTCTAGGTCCTCAAGTGTGACCCTTTGATTTGTTCTGTAAAATTTGGACTCAGTCAAAAGGCCACACCTGAGAACCTAGAAAGCCACATATGGCCTCGATGCCACAGGTTGCCCACCCCTGGAATGGTAATGCAAAATTTAGTAACTTTTTGGAACAAGTAGCAAACTGCTTTTCAGAATAGTTGTATAAGTTCACCTCGCTACCAGTAATGTATAAATTTTCGTCTTTTCGTGTAGCCCCTCCAACATTTGCCATTTTACCTTACTTTTTGTCAGCTATGTCATTTTTTTTTTTTTTATAAAACTGGCGCTCTTCAAGCACGAGCAATGAATATATCTCTATTTAAGTAATATGTTATTTTTTTGGACGAGGGAGGTGAGGCAATTGGGGTTAAGTGACTTGACTAAGGTCACGCAGCTAGTAAGTATCAGGTGTTTGAGGTCACATTTGAACTCAGGTCCTCCTGACTCCAGGACCATACTCTCTTCACTGCACCACCTACCTACCTCTTATGTTATTTCTTTAATGGATGTTGAAGTGTGTGTGTGTGTATAAATATCTTGACAGATTAACTCCAAGATATTTTATGTATTTTGTAGTTACTTTAATTGGATTTCTTTTCGGTTATTTCCTCCTGGAATTGTTATTGTTATTGGTGATTTTGTATGCTACTACTTTAATTTCCTTGCAGATTCTCAGTGGTGTTCTAAGGAAACTCTCACTATTTAAAAAGAGTGAAAACTTTAAATAATTTTTGTCAGTATTTATTCCCTTCTAAAACTTTTGTCTCCTTGTATTGACTGGTATTTCTAGAATTATCAAATAAAATGTGAAAGAGAATATTCTTTCTTTAATTTTGTCTTTACTGGAACCAGTCATTTATCAACTCCTTTGTAATTTGACTTCTGACTTACTTATCAACTAATACTGCTCGCTTCAAGATTAATAATAGCAATGATATTTTAAGTGCTAAATTTGATGATCTTTTTTTCAGTCTGTCTTTCATTCATCTTGACCTCTCTGTACTAACACTGATTTACACCCTTGTCCCTCCTCCTGAATTCCCTCTCCTCCCTGAGTTATCATAACACAACTTTCTCCTTTTCTCCTGCTACTTATGTGATGACTCTTTCTTAGTCTTCTTTTACTGACTTATCATCCATGTCCTGAGTATTCCTCAAGGCTGTGTAGTTACACATCTCCACTTCTTTTTCCTCCTTATCAGTGATCTCATCATTTGTCATAGTCTCAATTATCTTCTCTACACAGATGTATCTCTAATCCCTATAATCCAATTTTAATCTTTCCATTGAGTTCTAATATATTAATAATTGCCTATTAAATATTTCCAACTGAATGTCCCATAGGGATATGAAACTCATCGTTTTCAGAACAAAACATTCTATTTCCCCTTTCTAATCTGTTTTGGAGGTATCTATAAACCAATTTTTCTAAAGCATGTTTGAGCATTTATTTTACTGTTTTCCTCAAGAATCTTCATTAGCTCACTATTGCCTCCAGAGTAAAATCCAAACTCCTAAATTTCATAGGACAAGCAGTCAAAGATGGATTATCTTTGTCATTGGGGGAAATACCTGAAGTGATTTGATCAAAGACTCATTGGAATATCAGAGAAGGTTTATAAGAATGACCATTTGTACAGCAATGTTACATATTATTAAGTCATAGATATCTAGAATATTCAACATGATTACTTAATTTACCTAACTTCTTTTAAGATTAGTTCATCAAATTGGGTCAAAAAGTGTAAATGAATTAGAAACTTCACTGGAGAACAATTATCAGAGCTTCTGCTTATGGCTGTTATATGTTATTGCTGATTAATTTTCATTTGCTGCTGATATTTTCTTCATCTAAATCTTAATGTACATATTTTAAACTGGCTTGAATGTCTTCAAATAGTAGAAACTCACTACCTTTGGAGACATTCTTTTTAGATAGTTCAATTCAAAAACTCCACTGACTCCCTCTTACCTTCAGGATCAAGTACAATAATCTATATTTGACATTCTAAATCCTTCACGACCATGACCTTTCATACCTTTTCAGTCTTCCTACATCTTGTTCCCTTTATAAATTCTTCCATCCAGTGACACCGAGTTCCTTGTCGTTTCTCGTACAAGACACTGCTTTTGCTCAAGTTGTCTACTTCTCCAGGCTAAATGTCTTTGGTTCATTTGATCAATTCTTGTATGGCATGGCATTCAGTGCCCTCTCCTGCACTCATCTGGACATGTTCCAGTTTGGCAATGTCTATTTTCACAACAGATTCACTTTATGAAATAACTGAATAAAGATCCCACAAGTGAGAATCTCTTGTGTCATCAGAAGACCCATGAATAAATAATGAATTGCCCTAGTTTTGAACTTTAAAAATTTCAATGATTTATATATAAAAACCTTCTAACTTTGAGTGACAATGAGACTAGTGACTAATGGTAATATGAAGCATTCTTTCTGTGTTAATAGCTTCAGCTTTATCATCCATTTTTTCTAGTTAAACTTTATGTCAGATAAGCTGTTTTTAAGGTTGATATATTTCACTCCCACACTCAGCTCGATTTCCTTTCAGTTCAGCCTCTGTCCTTTACCTGTGCCCTAGTGAAGACAAGGTCCAGTAGAGCAGAGCAACTTGAGAGAACTGAGGATGGAAGAGGAGGACATGGGGTGGGAAAGATGAAATCTATCACAACTTGAGTTACCAGAGTCCTCATGTAGTCCTGGTGAGAGGTGCACACTGTCACAGCTGAAGGAGCCCCTTTACAGTTTGGCTTCAGCTACCTAAGTTAAGCTTGTTTCTACCACCAAGCAAAATAATTACCTTTGGGATTTTGGACATCCATCCATTTAGTAACATTTTCTGAGGGCCTACTAAGTGTAAAGCAACTTGATGCCTCATACGATATCTGTAATAATGTAAAGCATCCGTCTTCATTCAGCTCCTTGAAAAAAGCACTCAGTTGTCGATACCAAATTTTTTCACATGTAGTTGTGAGAGTGCCATTGCTACTGATTTCATGGGGGGATTAACGTTGTAATAAAGAGGAACATCTTTATTATTCAGATATTGAATATTGTATTTAAGAGGTATAATTTGACTTCCATATATCCTAAACAGTGCTGCAGTGGATAGAGTGTCTGCCTGGGGTCAAGAAGACTTATCTTCCTGATTTCGAGTCTGGTCTCAAACATTTACTAGCTGAGTGAAAGGAAGAGATATTCAACCTTGGTTTGAGAGATGGACAGTAAAAGAGAGACCAGGTAAGCTAGGCCAGATGAGGATCATTAAATTAATCAGCAAAAAATTATTAAGAACCTCATTTTGTGCCAGGTGTTAAGAATAAAACAAACCAAAACACTTCGTAACCTCAAAGAACTTATATTTTCTATGGAGAGATAGTATATATAACTAGTACAGTATTCCTTGGAAGGAAACTAGGTAGTGAAAGCAGAATGATACAGAGAAAAGTGTATGGAATATGGGATGTTCTTCCTCTAGGTGACACAGTGAATAGAGTACAGGGCCTGGGGACAGGAAGACTTATCTTCCACAGCTCATATCTGACTTCAGAGACTTATTAGCAGTGTGACTATGGGCAAGTTACTTAACCCTGTTTGCCTCAGTTTCCTTATCTGTCAAATAAATTGGAGAAGGAAATTGCAAATCATTCCAGCATCTTTGCCAAGAAAATCCCAAATGGGGCTACAAAGAGTCAAACATGAGTGAATATGATTGAATAACAAAAATATCCCAAACTCTGTACTTTGAGAACTAATGTATTATCTCTGCTAACCTTTGTTTAGACTGTACCAACTATCTAAAGTTATCTACTTTGTAATACTGGTAGGTGGTACTGTGGAAGATTCAGATACTTTCTGTTCTTTCCTCTTTTTTGGAAGGAGTAGAAGTGAATTTTACTTAGGCTTTGTCACCAAGGCTTCACCTGTCTACACTCTGTTCCCTTTCCTTTCTCATTTTGGTTCCGGGAGATTTTAATAAATCATATTACAATGTTACAATAACCCACTTCTAGACCATGATCAATGTAATAGCCCTTAGGTATCTTTCTCTCCTATTTAATGGATGCTGTAACAGATAAAGCCTTACCAATATAATCACAATATCTCAGAAATCCCAGTTAGACAGCATGGTATAGTGAATAGAGTGCTTGACTTGAAATCATGAAGACCTGGGCTCAACTCCTGCTTCTGACATTTAATAGTTGGACAAGTCATTTAACCTCTTGAGATTTATTTCCTCATCTGTAAAATGAGAGGCCTGTAAAAAACAGAAACCTGATGGCCTCTAAAGTCCCTTTCAGCTCTCAATCTCTAATACTATGAACTACATTTATAAGGAGAGGCAACCTGGCATACTGGAAAGAATGTTGGGTCTGCAGTGAGAAAAGCTGGATTAGGATTCCATCTTCAATACTTACTAGTTTCAGGACTCTGAATGAGTCATTTAATCCCTTTGAACTTCAGCTTCCAAATCTGTTTAATAAGGTTAGTGGCATTATAATACCTCACCCACAGGACTAGTAAGAGGGGAGTACTATATAAACTGTAAAATTCTAGGTAAATGCCAATTATTATTGACATGTTTTTGAGTTTGTATCATAACTTTCACCCATGTCCACCTTGTCTAGTTAGTTCTTTCAGAAAAATATATCTTTGTTATTTTATCTTGAAAAAGTACAAAATGATGAAGTCTTTCATTGTTTAGGAAACAGTTCTTGAACACAGGAATATGTCAGTAATTAGAAAGGAAGGTGATTTTTTTATAATTGGCTTATAAATTACATCCTATTCACATTCTTAAATGAAAAAAATTTGAATATAAGGAAACAGAAGACAGCGATGCTTTAGCAAACCGTTTGAAATCAAATTATCTATTTGTGTTTACTCTGAAGATTCTGGACTTGATTAAACTTGTTTTGGAGGTCTGGATTTTTTTCAGTAAATCATGTGGGAAACAGTATGTAATATTTCTCTCAAAATCAGGAACAGAATAATTATAGATTCATATATTCATCTTAGATCTACTTCTACTTATTCACTCAGAAAAAGTTAAATATTTTGCCCACTCATTCTTTCAAAATTAAATATTCTGTCTTGAACATGGAAGAATCTATTGGTGTACATATAAGGGCTTTTTCATGTTGAAATAATTCTTGGTTAGAAATCACAGTTTAAAGAATTAGCCCATGGAAACAAAGAAACTAAAGCTGCAGCCAAGGACAAAAATACATTTTAATTTTTCTTTTCCAGTCTTAGGGGTGTTGTTTTGTCTTCTTCCTCTTCTTCTTTTCATGATTTGTGGTCAAGGTGTTGCTATTTTTTGCTTTAAAGCATGGTCTGTTTAAATGAGTTTAGCACCGAGTATGGTTTCCATAGCAACTGCAACTGTCTCTCTTTGCACATGCTGCATTTGGTATTAGTTGACAATAATAATTATAGACCACCGTAAGATAAAACATTTGTTGCAGGGTGGAGACATGTATAAAGACAGGGTTTCTAGAAAACTAGCCTAGCTCAGAGAAACTGAAATGGCTCATCAAGCCAGATCTGATTGTCTTATTAGAAAGCTGATAAAGAATGTTGGTACACATGCAAGATGAATCTGTGGATGTAGGTTATTGTTGGAAATCAATCAAGAGCATCTCCTCCCTCACACTTTTCCTCTAGACTTTTATTTTTTTAGCCTGAATTTTCCAGGTATCGTTTTCTACTTTTTATTTCATTGTCTTTGAAGATTGTCTGTTAGTATTACTTAACTGGGTTGTTGCCTATTTAAAAGTATATGCCATGTAGTATTATGAGACAGAATAGTTTACAAAGTACACATAAATTAAACTATATTTCTGTATGTAAAAAATAGCTCTACATCATCTCTGATAGCCCTCCTCCCACCAAGACCTAATACTCTTTCTGAAGAATGGCTGTTGTACTTACAAGATATACTTAAGAAATTTTAATAGTTATAGAACAAGAAAGGAATATCATAAATTTTAAATATAATTTAGTCTATTACTACAGATTTGTAGCACATTTTATTAATGAAAGTTGTATCTACTAATATACACCAGTGATCCTACATCTGGACTGACAGATGTTTCCTGTATAAACATGAAAGCATGTTTCATTGCTTTAGGCTTAGCAAGATTATCATCTAGAAGCAGAATCACACTAAGTAGAGCCTTAGTTGTGCTTGGGAGCACAAATGGAAGGCTTAGAAATTAGCCTGTTTTGTCTAATCTTCCTTAGATACTATTTTTATCATCTTACTCTCTTCACAAGAACCTACAACGTCTCCTATTTCCTGGTTAAAAGACTATGTATTTGGAGCTGGGAGGGACCTTAGAGATGATCTAGTCTAATCCCTTCCCTTCATTTTAAAGGCAAAGAGCTGAAGTCCAGAGATGTTAAGTGACTTCTTCAAGTCACAAAGGTAAGAGCATAGCTGAGAATCTGACCCAAGCCCTCTAGCTCCAAATTCCACACACTTTTCATGGTACCACACCGCTTTCCCTAGTTTCTTTCCAAGGAAAGTTGTACAGGTTATACATATTGTCTCTCCATATAGAATATAAGCTCTTTGAAGTTGTGAAATCTTTTGGTTTTGTTTTTATTCTTAGCACCTGAAATAAAGTGAGATTATTAATAATTTTTTGTTGATTAATTGAATTTAGTGATCCTAAATTAATTGGTGCAAGGTTACTTGACCTCTATTTTGTTGTCCATCTCTCAAACCAAAATTGCACATCTTTCCCTTTCACATGAATGCTCTAGACTTGGAATGGGGAACCTGTGGCCTCCAGGCCATCTGTGGCCTTCTAGGTCCTCAAGTGTAGCTCTTTAACTGAATCCAAGCTTCACAGAACAAATCCTTTTAGTAAAAAGATTTGTTCTGCAAAACTTTTAGGTTTAGCAATATTATGATGTAGAAAAAGTATTACTTTTGCTAAGCTTATTGTCCTACTTAATCCTCCCTAATCAGGTAGCTAATTTCTAACTATACTAGCAGGCCTGCTTCAAATCCTACCTTTTCCACTTGCCCTTTGATGATAGAACTACTTCCAAATGGAATAGATACCTTAGGAGATAGGGGGCTCCAGGTACTTTTTTTTGAGGTATAGGTCAGAGTAGAAGCCCTCTAAGGTGCCTTTCATCTCTGAGATTCTTAAATTTTATAATACTTTCCATGCTGAGCAGTTCTTTTTTTGATCTCCTAGACTCATTATTTTTTTTCAGTCATTTAAGTCATATCTAACCCTTTGTGACCCCATTTGGGGTTTTCTTGGAAAGATATTAGAGTGATTTGCTATTTCCTTTTCCAGCTCATTTTTACAGATGTGGAAATTGAGGCAAACAAGGTTAAACCATTTGCCCAGGTTCACATGGCTAGTAAATGTTTGAAACCAGATTTGAACTCATGAACAGTCCTATTGACTTCAGGTCCAGCACTCTATCCACTGTGCCGCCTAACTGTCCTAGGCTACGACTCATAACATATACTCATACATTTATTTGTTTACTTATTTTTTTTTTTTAGTGCTCAATTTGTTGTATTTTTTTTTTTGTTCTGTCTATTTTTGTCTCTCTCTGTGTCTCTGTTTGTCTGTCTCTGCAACCGTTTATAATTTGTAGTCCTAGAAAGTACTCTCTAGGGGCACTTGAGAGATTAAATAACTTTCTTAAGTTCACATGGCCTAAATGTATCTAAGATAGAACTTGAATCTAGACTTTGAGGCCAGGGTTTTGCTCACAATGTCTGTTTTCTTCTTATTTGTGTAATAGTTTTTTCTTCTTGATTTTAGACGATTTTAAAACTCCTTAAGATCAGGGATAATTTCATATACTTTTTGAAAAATATTTCATGAATCTTCAGTACAATATGGCTCTTCATAAATACTTGTAGCTCTGTGGATTAGAAACTGTGATTAAGCAATCAAGTGTCTCCCAGATGATACTTTCCATTGCCAAATATCTGCGCTAGGTCACAGTCTTGGCCAAGTTTGAAACGTGACCTGATTATTATACTGCTACTTATACTTATCAGAAATTTTTAAAAAAAATCAATGCTAGGATCCACATCATGTAAGAAAAAATGTTTAAGCAGATCTTGGGAAGAGACATAAGAAAATCCTTTCAGATCACTCCCAGACAGCTTATTTGAATTTGCATGAATACACTATAATGATGAAGTAGCTTTTTTGCAGTCATCAGAATTATTCCCTGAGGTTAACACACAGACAAGCTAAAAAGGACTTTTAACTCTCTGAGGCCAATGGGAAACAATTCTGAAAATGGAACCTAAACTAGGTTGTGGTAACTGGCCAAAAGCCATGTCCTAGATAAGTTACAGATTACTTCCCCTCCTAGGGAATAATCTGTGAATATGAAGGTACAGAATATTTAGCATTTTTCATGCTGAAAGTCTAAATTTAGCAATTTTACTAATTAGCATAAATACTGCTGATGTGAACCTTGTCAGAAAACAATACTTTTTTTGAAAAATAGTCAGCAATATGACCCCCCCAGACACACACTCAGTAGAATATTTGCATAAATGCAGAATATTCTTGCAAATACTTCCTTTTGCTTTGGCAATGAAAAAACCACATCTTTAAGTGTTTATGTTCATTTCATTGAGTCAGGGGTTAGCTAGATTTCTTGGGTCTAGGATATGATGCCTTTGGCTTCTTTTTAAAGTCAACAAGTATTTATTAAACTCTAACTTTGTGCCAGGTACTATATACACTGGGGATACAAATAGAATCAAAAGAAAGACAATTCCTGCCCTTGGAGTACTTATAACTATAGAAGGAAAGATGCATATAAAAAGGAATAGAAAAGTAGGGAAAAATGGGGACCTTGAAAAGCATAGTTGCAAGGCAACTTCTAGTGTGAGAAAGCTGGCAGAGAAAGAGTCAGGAGTAAGAGCAGGGCAGAGAGGAATAAGAGTGAACAGGGCTGGTCTATTCTTAAAAATGGAAGTCCCAGGGGGCAACAAACAACTGAGTCACGCAAGCAAAGGGATCTTCCATCATACAAAGGCTGGAGGGGCAGAGGAATCACAAACTAATTAGAGGGTGGCAAGTCAAGACTGCTCTTGACTCATAAGTGTGAGCCCAGAGCCCCATGGTATGATATGTTCCATATTCATTCAAGGACACATCCCTCAAAGGAGGTCTGGCAGTGGACACAATTGCTTTGTGAGAAAACTGATTATTTCTTTCTTGTATTTAATAACTAATTATTGAGTTAGGACCAAGGTTTTTCCTCTTTTCTACTTCCTCATGCAGAAATCAACCTATGTGGGAAATCTTGCTCAAAGACTTACTCAAGTTAAGAAAACTAAGATCTAATCAAAGACAATAAAGAAATTCTAAATTTAGGTGAATAGGGGGATTCCTGCTCATTATATTTACTCAGACATATCTGGGGAAAATGTGAATTCTCCCTTTTGATGGACACTGAAATGGATGTTAATAAATCTCTTTGACCAAGACTGGGTGCTCAGTGTCATGTACCTTGTTGGAATAAGCCCATTTCTCATTGTAATATTCATTTTCTCATTGTTAACTTGTTAACCAATCAGAGTTGATTTCCACCCTCAGATGCACACCCTTTTCAACAACTTTATAAATATTGAAAGTTCAACAGACTCTCTTTGCTTATGGAGGAGACAACGAGCTTGTTTTGTTGACTGCTTTCTAGATGAAGTCAATAAAATTGATCATAATTACCCAGAAACTCTGTCTCTTAGAAATTTTAAATCATCACATGTTGTTGTGGTCATTATTCCTTCCTTTCTGTCTGTCCAGCTCTTCATGACATTATCTGGGGTTTTTCTTGGCAAAAATATTACAATGGTTTGCCATTTCCTTCTCCAGCTCATTTTACAGATGAGGAACTGAGGCAAACAAGGTTAAGTGACTTGTGCAGGATTACAAAGCTAGTAAGTGTCTGAAGCCAGATTTAAACTCAGGAATATGAGTCTTCCTGACTCTAGGCCTAGCATTCTACCCACTGCGCCATCTAGCTGCCCCAGACACTGAATACACACCCATGTTTAAAACTATCTCTGTCTTGTATTCTTTCTCTAGGCATAAATTTGGTCATAAAATGGACATTTTAAGGGGAGGAGTAGGCAGAGCAATACACAAGATGATATACTACATACCCAGCCCTCCCCAGGAGCATAAATAGCCAATATTTTCATGGATCGGATTCAGAATTAAAAAAGAGATATTAAAGGTATATCTGAACTATCATTTCAGAATCATATTAATGGATGCATTTTGTAGGGTAATAAATTTATTGAAGAGTAATTCAGAAAATTAAGTAATTTGAAAAGAGTTTGCAAATTTTGTTATATTAGGATACAAAAGATATTTCAGTGGTTCCCTGTTGTCTCTAGGATAAAATATAACCCCTCCCCTTATGGCAATAATAGCCACATACAACCTGGATCCAGCCTATTTTGTAGACTGGTTTACATACACTTTCTCCTCATCCTACCTCCCAGAATCCCCAGCTTTCTTTAAAAAAAAAAGCAAAAGTATCAGCTCCTACTTCCTGATGTCCTTAATTATGTATATCTTTAAAGAAAGCATGGGTATATAAAATGTGTGTGTGTGTGTGTGTGTGTGTGTGTGTGTGTGTGTGTGTGTGTGTATGAATGTAGCTATATAGTTTAGGAGGTGATATACAGAAACAAAACAGTTTCTGTCCTCAAGAAACTTATATTTTACTGTTGGGAAACATCATGAATACAGACAAGTATATGTGTGCATATAATTATGTATACATATATGTTGCCCTTCAGGGAAGACACTTTTATTTCTCCCTTCATCTCACCAGTGCCGTGCACATAACAACATTTAGTAAATGCTTATCTAAATGAATTAAAAGTGAATAGTTTATTGACAGAGTGGTCAAGAAAACTTTATTAAACATCTATTATGTGCTGGCCACTGTATTAAGGGCTAGGGATTCAAAGAAAGAATTTCTGCTCTCAAGGAACACGAAGTCTAATGGGGGAGATGACATGCAACCTAATATGTGCCAACGAGATATATACAAGATAAATTGGAGATAATCAGGAAGATCACATTAGCATTAAGGGGGACCGGGGAAGGCTACAGAAAGTGAAATTTTAGTTGAAACTGGAAGGAAGCCAGAGAAGGCAAGAGGAAGAGATGAGGAGAGAGAATTTTAGATATGTGGATCAGCCAGTGGTGATGCATGGAGTCAGAAGATCGAATGGCTTGCATGAGGAAGATCAAGGAAGCCAAATTCACTGTATCCCTAAGGGCATGGAGGGAAATAAGGTGTAAGAAAACTTGAAAGGTAAAAAGGGGCCAGGTTATGAGGGGTTTTAAAAGCCAAAGAGAAGATTTTATATTTAATCCTGCAAGCAATAGGGAACCACTGCAAGTATTTGAATAGAAGGCGTGATGTGGTCAGATCTGCACTTTAGAGAGATCAATTGCACAGCTGAGTGGAGGATGGACTGGGATGGGGAGAGGCTGTGAGACCAACCACAAGGCTATTGCAATAGTCCAGATGTAAAATGATGAGGGCTTGCATCAGTGTAGTGAAAGTGTCAGATGAGAAAAGGGAAGAGTAAGGAAGGGGACTGGTATTGGGGGAGGGAAGATAATTCAGTTTTGGACATGCTGAGTATGAGGTAGGTGGGACTTCATGTTTGAGATGTCCAAGAGTCATTTGGAGATGCAAGACTGAAGGTCAAGAGAAATAATTTTATTTTTCTTTTCTTTAACTGGTTAAGGGTGGATAAATAAATCTGAGAATCATCTGATTAGAGATGTAGAATACCTTGTTAAAGCTTCAAAATATGGTATCTAGACTTTCTCATTGTTATGTCTATGCTCTGAATATGACACTGGCTCCCTCTCTGTTGTGATTAGTTTTAGCTTTTGTCCATATTATACAAACACAAATCCTGAATATAAAAGGTTTGGATGTAGAAAAAATAGGTCAGAAAACTAGGATAAATATGAAAAATGTGTCATTCCTATTATAAATTCTCCTTGCTAGTCTAAAACAATTATTACTTAAAAATTATGAATTTAAAGCCTAATTTATTTTCTAGGGGAAAAATAATAATTTATCATGGCACCAGATCTCTAGAAGTTAATGTTGTTTTTAAGAAGTAAGCATAAGTTCTTCCTAGGTTAGAATTTATTCCATGGATTCAGGATTAATAAATGGATATGGCACTTAGATGAAATCTTCATAGATCTCTTTTACCTCAGGGTGGCATTTTGGTAAGAGAGCTGGTCTAGGTTTATGTCCTGTCTCAAACCATATTGCTTTTGTGACTCAGAGAAAATAACTCAATCTCTCAGTGTTCTAGGCAACTAAGACTATAATAAATTGCAGAGAAGGTGATGACTGCAGTGGTACAGGGAGCTTCTTCTCCTGGGAGTTCTCTATGTTGATGGAATGATAGGCCCATCCCTATCCCTATGACAATGGATTTTATTTTATTGATTCTTCTGCCTGTAAACTTGATAGTGTTGGACATTAATGCTATAATAAGACAGACCAAATGCTGTTAATTCTCAAGATGGATAATTGATTTTTCTTTCCTTTCAGTCATCCTCAGAACTTCAATTGAAAATTTACTGGACAACGAGAGAAATGTACAGAATATAATTGAATAAATAAATGACTACTGTGTCTACTGAGTTAATCAAATATATCCTTTTCATTGACTGAAATAAGGTCATTTAATAATTAAAATTCTGAATTTGTAATTGGTTCATAATGTAATCCTCAAATATTCATTGAATCAAAGAAATCAAAGACATCCATAGTCAACCAGACTCTCCTAGAGTACAAATTCTATCTGAGATGCTATCAAGTAAACTGCCTTAGTAATTATATTATCCTCTAGTGAACCCACAGAGTTACTGTGCCAATTGTCCAGGATGAAAGTATTACATTTTTTATGGTTGAAAAGCTGTCAACTGAACCCTAATATAGTATTGTAAGTGGTCTGCATTCCACAGAACTGTTCCTATGTCATTGTCCCTCTCCCCCATCTCCAACCCTCAAGAAAGATGATAACGTTACGGTACCATGCAGAGTCACTTGCCCATCTCATTTGTTACCCATCCTAATTATTTAATCAGGGCATTTTATGAGAATGGAGGATCAATCTGCAAAAAGAAAACCAACATTTTCTTAGTTCAAAGCTAATTGGCCCATTCAGAAATTGAGTCCATGAGTGTGATCATATTAGCAACAGTCACTTACTAATTAACAAAGTAATTTCTTTCATAGGGTAATGTAATTGAGTAGAAAAAAAGTAATCTACATGGATGTAAACTTTTACCCATCTTTTTGTGTCCTGAAATTTTTTCTTAGAGACCTTTCCTTTACAAATTGAGCTTGAAGGCATAATCACTTCTCTAATGATCTCCATGTCATAATTTTGTCACTGCACATTAGAAATATGCCATATGTTTGTCATTGGAATGGTTTCATTTTGATGTATTAATTGCTTTGGCTGTTTTGTAATTCAAAAATGAAAAATATCTTTAGTGTTACCCTGAATATTTTCAGCCTTTGGGGATATAAAATATTCTGATACACCAAGGAAACAAGTTGAAAAAATTAAAATAGCAAATCCTACAAGATAATCATCTTAACATTAGCAGACACATACATCAATATTTCATTAACCTTGCCAATTACATACAAGCTTTTTAAAAATACACTGGAAGTGGATTTAAAACCAGAAGTCATCTCCCCCACTGCTTCTAGTACTTGCTCTTTCTCTGCCTTTCAATCGGAGCATTTCCATGATACTGCGGGCATAAACATCTCTCAAGTTAACACTGATATAGGAGTCAGTGGCTATATTTTTTGTCAATTTCTTCAAGGCTTCACGCTGTCGAATAGCTGCTTCCTTCAGCTTCAGAGTGAAATAGCAGGCAGAAAAGCGGTCATTGATAATAGCAATAGGCAAGGCCAAAACGAGTATCCCTGATAGTATACACACAAAGGCCACAATTTTACCTGTGGTGGTGTCTGGCCTAATGTCACCATAACCCACCGTAGTCATGGATGTTGTTGCCCACCACCACGCACAAGGCACACTCGTGAAGGTTGTGCCTGGCATGCTTTGCTCAGCAAAATATTCCACAGTTGAAAATATTGAAATACCCACAGAGAGAAATAGGAGCAGCAGGCCAACCTCTTCATAACACTGAGTGAGTGTCATTCCTAGTGACCGCAAACCTGGAACATGAGAAAAGTTGTCAGTCATTTGCTCCATTTAATTCTCCTAATCTATGAACTATGAACACACTTGTAGTTTGAATCCTAGCTGTTAGCTTCTCCTTCTCCCCTCCTCAATATACTTTTGATCTTCTCATCATTTTTGCTTGTATTTATACCTACCCACCTTAGGCTAGGTGGCACAGTAGAAAGACTATTGGGCCTGGAGGCAGAAGATTCATTTTCCTGAGTTCAAATCTGACCTCAGACATTTACTTGTGTGACCTTGGGCAAGTCACTAAACCTTATTTGTTTCAATTTTTTCGTCTTTAAAATGAGGTGGAAAAGAAAATGACAAACCACTCCAGTATCTTTGCCAAGAAAATCCCTTTTGGGGTCATGAAGAGTCACACACAAATGAAAAACCTCTGAACTGAAAGTCTACTTTTGACTTCTTTTGTGATCCAAAAGGCATAAAGATGCACATATTTTGGTGTTAAGTGAAGAAGACAGAACCACTTGGGGATAATTGACACATGTGACCCAGTTTACATGAAGAGTTAGAGACCACTGACATAGAAGACAGTGGTTGGAGGACTGGATTTAGAAGGAAGACGTGCTGAAAAGCTGTATAAGCCATGGGTAAATTACTTAGCATCAGAGGAGCCCTAGGAGACTACCTAAGACTAGAAGCTGAAAATGAGTTTTAGAGCTGCATTTGTCATTGGAAATCTCTACTCTGAGAGTTTTCTGCCCTGATGAACTCACAGATTTAAACAATAACAACAAAAAAAAATCAATATCATCAAAACCTAGAAGTGTATCCAGATCAATAACTCTTGAAGTGATAACTCCAAAGATTTCCTCATTTCTGTCAGAAAGACTCCCTATCCCAGTTGAGTATCTCATATAAAAATAAAAACAACAATAACAATCACATTTATAAGGCACCTTAAGGTTTTGCAGAGTACTTTAGATACATTTTCTCATTTAACCTACAGCACTGTATAGGCTTCTTCATTATGCCTAAGGATTCCCTGAAATGGAAAGGAAGTTCCAATTGATGCCTCTTCAGAATTTAGATGTTCCATTTAATAGATGTTATTTTAGAAACAGAATTTTTAGAACTTGAGGGAATTTCAATGGTTAGCTAGTTCAACCCATACATGAAGGAATCCACACTAAAAACATACTGTAATGTATGCATGCTTATGGGATCTTTTGACACTAGCAGACTATGAATAGTGTGTGCATCCAAAGATAAGCATGACTCTCGGACCCACTTGTACTTCCTCTTTTACCTAGTTGATGGCCTGCCTGTTTCTACAGCCAGTGTCACTCTTTAGAATACTCTTTGGGGAGCTATGATAAGCCTCCCTGGTGACCAGCAAGGTGAAGGTGCTCCATTCACCTGAGAGAGGGCCAATAAAATGGGTAGGGAAGAATGTCCCAGCCACTAAGTCCCCTTAGGAAATGCCAAGTCCAACCAACCCAGGAACCGGCCACAGGAACTTACATCCTAGCATATTATCCTTGATAGAACTTGACTCCTACCTATAGTAAAACACTAAAATCCCACTATAGTCTCCCTCCAATCAAAAGCTCATACCTTTGTGTTCAGGGTCATGTGCTCTTTTGACATGTGATAGTGGAAATTCTGCCCTTCACCTAGAGCTCTATTGAGCTGTTATCCCATGTCACCTAACTTCTTTCCCTTGACTTCAGCTATTTACCTGAATGCCTGATGTGGTAAGTGTCAATCATTCAGGACATGAACACCAGGGCTATGGGTCTTAACCTTGTGCCCTAACATCAGGAAATTCCTCCCCCTCGTTTAGTCCATGAGTTACTGACCAAGACTGGGACTAAGTTTGGCATCTCCACTTGGAATGCCTGTATCGAATTCCAAGTTCCAGTAAATAGGAACTCCTGCTTCTTAAAAATTGCCATATTAGTGGAGAAACCAGACAATTCATGAAATACAAAATATTCATCTAGCCTTACCTTAAAGACTTCAATGAAGTGGAAGCAACCACTTGCTGAGTCAGCTTACTCCATTTTTAATTAGCTCTAATTGTTAGGAAGTTGTTCCCGACATCTAGCCTAAACTGGCCTTTTTATAAAACTTATATAATTACTACCTTGTAAGGTTGAAAAGATCAAGCCTCTTCCCTCTTCTCTGTGATAACTTTTCAAATACTTGAGGATAGATGAGTCTTGTTTTCTACAGTCTAAACATGCCCAGTTTTAGTAGTAATAATAATAATGCCTATTATTACTGTTCTTATACCTATCTGTACATTCTCCCCTTTACAATTGTATTCAGTTGTTTACATGTCAGTTTTCTGTATTCCCAGTTATATCATAGTCTTCTGAAGCCTGGAATATCTGTCATTTAATTGTGTTGCATCTCACAATGGTATATGGGGTATATCCTTAGGAAATGATTTTTACTGACAGGTTGCCTTGCCTTTACTTTTACAATACTGTGTATTAGGGATCTTCTATGACACTGGTTGATCATTTATCTATAATTTCAGTTCTACCAAAAAACACCTCTTTAAGGTTTTAGATGGAGTACTTGCTTTTTTAGATCTCACTCAATTCCATTTCCACCCCTGCAACAATGAGCAACCTTTTTTTTCTTTTCTAAGGAGACAGTAAAGAAAGTCTCCTGGGGCCCCTCATGTTATGTAATTTACCCATGGTTTACACAGTGTTTAGATGACTGGACCTGAAATCAGGGAGATATTCAAATTCTACCTCAGCCATTTATTAGCTGTGTGACCCTGGAGAAATCACTTAACTGCTCTTATTCTTAATTTTCTCATCTGTTAAATGGGGATAAAAATAACACCTACCTTACAGGATTGTTATGATATGTGTATGATAACACATGTAAAGTGCTCTGCAAACATTCAAAAACACTATATAAATGCTAGCAATTATTCAGAGAGCTGGATCACTGCAGGGCTGAACTTTCCCATTCATTATACTTGTTTGAGGAAGAAATAACCTGATTTTGATGATTTCACAGGATCCTTGTAAGAATCAAAGAAGGGATGATCCAATCTGTAGAAGGCTTAAGTCTCCAAATAAATCACTTACAGTGAGAAGAATGTCAATGTTTTATCAGGGAACCCCCCCTTATATATGGGAGTTGGGGAATGGGGATCTTCTGAAAGCATGATGACATTTTTATATCAAGATACACATTACAACATAAGGCCAGAGTTAAGTCTAATTGACCCTGATTCGACTCACCAAAGGCTATTTGAAATTAATTCGTGTTACTTGTACTTTCATTACTCTAGATTCTGATATTCAGCTTCCCCAGATGTACATGAGTTATTAAGAAGCTATTTATTGTTAGAGACCAATGAATAATATATTTGAGGCTTAACAATTTTAGAAGATCTTCTAAGCAGCTTACAGAGATATAGTCAGATGGGAAATATTGTTATTTTTCTAGACCTATTCTTCACAGTTATTACTGTAGTAACGTCATTTTTTTCATGGACATCAGACCTAGTAGGGGCTTTAGAAATTATCCAGGGCAACTCCTCTCCTTTTATAGAGGAGGAAACTTCAGCCAAGAGAAGTCAAGTGAATTTTGCAAGATCACACACAATGTTAATGAGAGAGTAGGGACTCAAGTTCAAGTTTTCTAACTCCTAACCCAGTGATTTTTCTCCTCTGCATGACTGTATTTCATTTTTGGTTAAAGTGTTGTAATAATTTTCCAAATTAATAATCTACATAGCTAGAATAAAATATCTTACTTTATTTTGATAATTAATGCCTGTGTCGGGAGGGAGGCAGAGGGGGAAAGGATTTGTCTTTTATCTCTACTAAACAATTTTATTGTACAACAATGTCAATCTTCATGAAGCTGATGAATCCATCTTATATCTAAGCATGAAGTTATGCTCTTGTACTTAACCTATCTATGGAGATGATGCTTTTCTAAGAAACTGGAAATCTTTTGTAGACACCTGGCAGAGTGGAAATTACTATTGTTTCCTTTTTCTCCCTTCTTTTTTTTTTTTTTGAGAAAAATATCGTCTTCACTGTGTTTTAAATCAAAACCCTGAAGAGTTTATAAATACACTAAGAAAGCATCCCATTATATATGTCAAAAAACAAAGACTAGAGGTTTTAAAGTTGTTGGGAACCCCATTATCAAAGCTATGTTATGTGAAACTGGGAAAATACTACAGCAAGAAAACAACAATAATGAATCAGTCAGAAATAGTCCAAATCAATCCACTTTGGGCCAGTTCATCTGCCCCAACTCCCTAGATCCCTTGAGATACAGACAAAATTATACAGTTTGGCCAATATAGTCCAGGAAATAATCTCTTCCTACCCAATCCCTAATTTTTCCCTCTTACTTCCCCCTTTCTATTGCCTAATTTTTCCCTCTCCCCAATGGAGAAAATTTCAATATGTCTGTGAAACCCTGAAAGGGTCATTATATGGTACATATTCTGGTTAGAGGGTGGTTTGTAGGTAACTGGTTGTTCTTGTAGATGGGCTAAATGAACAGCTTTACTTCTAAGCAGGATACTCCTTTTCTCTCTACAGAAAGTATCGTAGGAAGTGACCGTACCACTTTATACCCAAACTGGGTGGGCTGTCAAGGGGGGAGAGTCATCACAAGTTTCTTTGTCTTCTGTGCCCAGAAGACTATTTTGCTAGCTAGCTCCCTGTTGAGCCCAAAGTAGAGAATTTGCTTATACATCCTTATATGTCCATAAGCATATCTATTATTTTTATAAACTGATGACAAATGACAAAGGCATTTCCCAAAGTTATGATGAGCAAATGAGAGAGGTGGATGGTTACATTCTCAACTTTGTTTATGTACGCCCTTGAAAACTGTACTACGTTTACGTGCTTGCATTATTTATCTCTGCCTCTTACAAGTCCTTTAAACGTAATTCTTCAACTAAAAACTTCAATTTAAGTGTTACCTTCTATGTTAGACCTTTCCTAATCCTCCCATATAATAATGCCTCCCCAACAAAGAATAACTTTAATATCTACTTTGCATATTTTTTTACATTTTCATGATGTTTCTCCTCATAGAGTAAAAATTCCTTGGATTAAACAACTGTTTCATATTCATCCTTGTCTTCATTTAATCCTATGCCTGGCATGATACTTATCACATAGCATGTCATTAGTAAATGATTTTTGATTGGCAGATGTTGTATATGTTTCTTTCCCTTGTGTAACGTAAGCTCTGTCAGGGTAAGGGAGGAACAAGGTTGTTTCATTTTTGCATTTATACTCCAGGGCCTAACAGAGGGCCTTGCACAAAATAGATACTTAATAAATGCTTGTTGATTGATCAAATATGACACCTATCACTACATTAGGGCTTAGGAAAGAGGGAAACGTACGTCCACTGAAATGTTACATATTTTGCTCAGATACATAATACAATTTCTTTTTCATCTTTATGATTGTTTCAAGCACTTAAAACCAATGATAGTTTTAAAAAGCATCAACGAAGTATGAATACCTGTTGAATGTCTGCCCAGTTTTAGCATACGCAGAGCTCTGAGCAGCCTCAAAACTTGCACGATGCGCCCCACATTTTCCAGCTCCTGTGTGGTCTCACTTTCACTCAGACTCTCCACCAACAGAGTGATATAGAAGGGAAGGATGGCCAGGAGGTCAATGATGTTTGCCACCTTCCTTAAGAAACCACACCTATTCCTCACACAGAGTAAGCGGAGGGCAAACTCTGCTGTGAACCAAGTAATGCACAGGTACTCCAGGGCCTCCAATAGCTGCATGTCCAGCCAACTTGGCTCAGATGACATCAGGGCCATGTTGGCAATGGACACTACCACAAAGATGATGGAGATGATTCCAAAGATCCTGGCAGCTGTGGAAGATCCCGGTTTTTCCAGAATGTCCCAGAGCTTCTGTCGGGTAGTAGGGCAGAACCCTTGAGAAAAGTCCTGGTCACTCTCTTGTTGACTCTCCTGGTCCTCAGTATCATCCTTGAAGTCTAAGGTCTCACTTAACTCCTTCCTTTTCAAGTACCTTTCCAAAAGAATAATATGATCATTAGAACTTTTATTAAAAATGATGGCCTTAGTACTAATGGCACCTTTGAAAGTCTGTTCAAAAACCATAGTGGTGGAAAGGTTATTTGGACCTGCCCTGGGAAATCCTGAATCTCAGTTCCACCATTTGGTAGCTTTGAGCAAATATATTCAATTGGCAATCAGAAATATAGAACTCTAGAGAAGAGGGGTGAGGGTGGAAATATAAAAATGGGGGTTATTTTCATAGAAGTGATCACTGATATCATGGGAGTGGATGATACAAATAGGGGAGAGAATACATAGAAAGAATGGGTATAAGGTCATAACTTGAGGGGATATCTATATGAAAAAGTGGGAGAAGGATAAGGTTGAAACAAAAGAGAAAGAAAAGAAGCAATCAGAAAGAGGAACCAATGGAGTGCAGTATAATGTAAGCCTAAGGAAAAGAGTACCAATAAAGAAGATGCAGTCAATAGTGTCAAATGCTGCAGAGAAGTCAAGGAGGATAAGGACAGAACAAAGAACATGAGATTTCATTTTACTTCATTGCTACATTGACTTCATTGCACTTGACTGTGAAGTTGAAAGTTGGAAGGGACCTTGGTGAGCACCTAATTCAATGCTGTAAACTTAAATAGAAATGAGGGCCATTAATCTATACGTAAAGGTCTCTGTGGGCTACACATTGATTTAGTTTTAAAATGTAATTTAATCTACATTTTATTGTATTTTTCATTTTATTGAATATTTCTCAATATTTTATTCTGGTTGGGGTCTGAGAGTCATGTGTTGGCACTTCTGATCTAGTCAATGCAGCAAATAATTACTAAGCAATCTACCATGTGATAGACGTTGGTTGTATATACACACATCTATACATGTATACATATGTACACATATGTGTATAGAAATACATATGTGTGTATCTATAGAATACGCATGTGCATATATGATAATTTGGAAATAATTTCTGAGAGAAGGTACTAACATTAAGGAAGACCTGAAAAGATTTCTTTTAGAATGTGAGATTTTTAACTGAGACTTAAAGGAAGCCAAGAAAACCAGAAGGTGGAGGTGAGGAGGGAGAGAATTCCAGGCATGGGTGACAACCAGTGAAAATACACAGATGGAGTCATGAGATCAAGTATCTTGTACAAAAATTGACAAACGAGAGTCAATGGATCATGGAGTACATGAAAATATAAAGAGTCCAGGATATAAAGGGTTTTAAAAGACAAATAATATACTTGATTCTGGAGGTAATAAGGTGCCACCTTAGTTTAATGAATAATGAGTAGAATGTATGGTCCGGCCTGTATCAAAAAAAAAATGTCTTGCTAGCTCAGTGGAAGATGCTCTGATGTGATCAGAGAGAAACTTAAGGTAGGGAGGTCAACCCCAAAGTGTACTGCAGCAGTTCAAATGTGAGGTGATGAGGGACTGTAATAGGGTGGTGATAGTGTCAGAGGAGGGGTAATATAAAAGAGATTTTGTAAAGATGACTTGGAAACAAATTCTATATGCAGAGTGAGAAAGTGTCAGAAATACGATATGAGACCTAGGTTGTAAACTTGGGTGACTAGGAGGATAGTGGTGCCCTCAACAGTAGTAGTTAAATTAGGAAGATGGGAGGGTTTTGGCAAAAACAAATGAGCTCACTTTTCTGTGTTGGGTTTAAAATATTTATGCGACATCCAGCTGGAGATACTTAATAGACAGTTGGAGATTTAAGATTAGAAGTTATCAGAAAGATTAGGTCTGAGTAAATAGATCTGAGAGTCATCAGCATAGAGATAATAATTCAATCCATGGGAGTTGAAGAGATCACCAAGTAAAACTGTATAGAAGGAGAAGATGAAGAGGGCCCAGGATAGAGGCCTGGGGGATGCCTACCACTAGTGGTTCTAACCTAGATGATGACTTTGCAAAGGCTGAGTTGAGAAGGAACATACTCTCAGGCACCAGAGTCTGGAAAGAATACAGAAAAACCTAGAAAGAAGAGAATATTAAGAAGAGGGTGATTGACAGTGTTAAAGACGGAAGAGAGATCAAGAATGATGAAGAGTGAAAAAAGGCCATTAAATTTGGTAATTAAGAAATCATTGGAGAGAGCAGTTTGAGTTGAATGATGAGGTCAGAACCTTACATAATTAAGAAAAGAATGAGAGGAAAGGAAATGACAGCACCATTTGTAGACTAGGGAGTCTTTAATAATGAAGTGGAGGAGAGATATCAGACTTAGAAAAAAAGAATTAGTAAGGTGTCATCTTTGATATCTGGAAGGTACTTCCCCCTCACCTCTGCCCTTAGAATCTCTGCTTTCCTTCAGAGGTCAGCTCAAGTGCTATTCTTTCTTGAAGGAATTCTTCCTGATCTCTCTGGTTTTCAGTACCTCCCATCCCTCCTGCCCCAATGACATTATCTTGTATTTATTTTGTAGTATAGTTATTATTTGTGTATATGTTTTCTTTCTGACAAACTCTAGGTCTTTGAGGGCAAGGATTATTTAATTAAAAGTATAATATATACACATCATACATGCATACATACATACACACATATCTATGTATCTATATCTATAAAACCCAAGCACTTAGCTCAGTGCCTGGCTCATGGTACACACACACACACACACACACAAATACATGCACATGTGTGTGTATGTGTAATCTTTTGTCTTATAAGAAGACATTCAGAAACAAACTAATGTTTGTTAGAAGAAAAGGATTATTTGAATTACTAAAATGCAACATGAATAAGACCATCTTCCCATTTACCCACGTTCATGACTTCAACCTTTTCCCCTCTCAATTACCCCACAATAGTTACTACCCAACTCTGTTGATTCTACTTTGGTACATATCCCTTCCTTTCTACTCTACTCTTAATTATCTCAATCCTGATTTTTCTTTTATTTGACTATTATAATCTATTAGTATACAATATTATATGTGACATATAATATGTAATATTATATTAGTATGTATAAAACCTGTAACACTTTGATCATCTAGGTAACAAGAGATAAGGACCTGGACTAAAGTGGATGCACCAGCATTAGTGAATAGGGGATAGATACAAATGTCATCCCCAAAATGAAATCCATACTAAAATATGGATTATAATAATTGGTCTTCCAGTTTCTAGTCAATTGCCTCTACAATGTATCCTTCATACTCTGACCTTAGTAATCTTCCTAATGTATTGTTCTGATTATGTCGCTCTTCTAAAAAATCATCACTAATTTCCCATTACTCACCAAATAAAGTAAAATCTCCTGATCTAGGCATCCAAAGTCCTCCAGAATCTACAGCTTTCCCTGCCCACTTCCCCATCCCTCAATGATAAAAGTGATACTTTACTTCTTAATTCCCTTCCCCCATCTGAAGTTTTCCTCTCCTCACTGTATGATGTTTTCAGTAATCACCTTTGAATCATAGTTATTTGTGTACTTTTCCTTTCCACCATTAGATTATTAGTTCTTTTGGAGCAATATCTGTGTAGGTTCCATTTATGTATACCCAGAGCAATATCTATGTGGGATCCATTTATGTATACCCAGAGGCTAACGATGTCTTTTAAACAGTAGATGCTTAATCAACATTTGTCAAATGGAATTTAATCGTAAGCACCCACATATTTATACCACTTCAATTACAAAGTACTTTCCTCTCAACAACATTGCATAATAAATGGTATAAGTATTATCTCCATGTTAAAGAGAAAGAAACTGAGGCCTGGAAACCTTGGATGACTGGTCCATAGTTATACAGCTTGGATTAAAACCCGTGCTGAACCCAGGTCCCCAGATTCCACATTTAGAAGCTGTAGGCTGATATACCATGTTAGAAACTATCCTTGTGAGCCTGAAGTTGATTTTCCTTATCTATAAGATGTGGATAACAATATTATGTATCGTGTGTGTGTGTGTGTGTGTGTGTGTGTGTGTGTGTGTGTGTGTGTGTGTAGGCAGGATCAAATCTATTATTTCACTTTACTTGCCATATGACTGTGGACAGGTCACTTCTCTCTTACCTAGTATACTTATCTGTAAAGTGGAGATAATTAATTTTATTACCTCTTTCACAGGATTGAAAGGAGGGAAGTTTTTAAGTCCCCAAATATGTAAACTCTGTGCTATTATTTGCAAAGTGGTCATCAAAATCCTTTGCTTTTTCATTGTCTAGGAACTGACTTTCCATCTTCTTCCAGATCATTCTAAAATGACCTCTTGGTGCTCAGTTTCCCCACCCCAAGTTTGTCATATTCAGTCCTTTCCATTTTATTATATTTTTGTTGCTCAATTTTATTTTTAATTCCGAAATCAATATTTCCTATTTTAATTAATGAAAATAGTACAGTATAAAATAAGATATCAAAATTAATAGCACCTGTTGAACGACTTTCTCCCACCTATACATGCCCTCTACTTGTGATCCTAGATCTAGAGTTGGAAGGAAACTCAGAGGCTGTCAAATCCAGTCCTTTCATTCTACAGGTGAGAAAACCGAAGCCCAGAAAAATTACATAACGAGCAAGATCACACACTCTCCCAAGTCGAATTCATTTCATCCGATTCCTCCTTCCATTTCTCTAAACTGCCTCCCAAACTTAAAGAAACAAAATCGGCAGGACTCCACAAGTACTATAGTTCTCGTTTTGCCCGTGACTGATACCCTCTTTCCTCAAAATGCCCTCAGCTATACTGTTAAATACATTGTGAGCCACCCACTAGCCTCTCCTTTCTTGGCATCCTTAGGCCCACGCTGGGTGCTTGCCCCTTCTCTGTAGGATACCTGTCTCTACAGCAGGAGTCGATGCTCAGCTCGTCAATGCCCCAGTACTGGATCTCCTGTAGAAAGGAGAGCGCACACAGCTGCTCCATGACGTGCAACCGGCCAGTGCGGTAGTAGTGTAGGATGTACCGGAAAGCTTGAGAGCTCCTATCGAAGAAGTACTCATTGTCCACCAGGTTGGCATCGTCACAGAGCTCCAGGGTACTGGAGGCGGCGGCTAGGGTGCCGGGGTGGCGGCAGGAAGCCACCACCACGGCCAGCTTGCCCAGTCGCGTGTGCGGGAAGCAAGATAACGCTTGCTGGGACAGGACGAAGCGGCTGCCGCCCACGTTGATGGTGAAGCTGTCCCCCAGAGCCAAGGGCTCTCCTTCTCCCTCGCTGCAGAAGACGCTTGAGTCTAAGGAGATCAGGGAGCCGCTGCTCAGCGGCGTCTCATTGGCTGCCCTGGAAGCTGGGGACCGGCAGCTGGAAGGAGCCTCCATCCTTGCCACCTGGTCCTGTGGACATGACAGAGTTTAAGGAGCAGAGAGGGCCCCGGTGGGAGGCGGGGGATGGGTGGTGGTGGCACCGAGAAAACTGGCAGCGGGTGCTTGAGAAACCGCTGGGAGGGGAGACAAGCAGCTTCCTGCTGGCTCGGCTTTACTCTCCACCCCCTCCACTTGCTTTCCCTCTTAGGAGACAATTGCACTCAACCAAGGGGATCTAAGAATGCCAGCAAGGAAGGGAGCAAGTCAGAGTGGGCAGAAAGGAGGCATCACCTAAAGGAGAATCGGGCAAGTCAGAATATGGACTGCATGCCAGGACTAGATTTTTTTTTTTTTAATCACGATTTCGTTTAATGGCAAGGTCCATTTCGTTCCCACGCCCATCTTCTGTGACTGATCCTCCCCAACCTACCAGGGAGGACCTGCCTTTAAGAGGAGTGACAAACGCGTGTGAATTGACTCGACAACTCGGGTGGGGTTGGGGAGGTGGAGGGAAGCTGGAGGTGGAGGGAAGCTGGAGGTGGAGAGATACAGGAAAAGTAAGGGGTGGGGGTGGGATGGAGGTGGGAGTGTGGGACTGCTCTTCGCTTTCCTTCCAGTGCCCTAAATAAAAGGGTTAGAAAGGGTCTTCAGCCCTTTCCAACTAACAGATGGCTGGTTTGTTCTGTTTTGGGTTGTAACAAGAAAAAAAAAAACGTTCTGGAAAGTGGATGGGAGAGAGCGGTGGATAGGGTAGACACTGTTAAGCAGGTTAATTCAATTATCTGTTCAACCCAATTCTAGTATCCCTTTTCCTCTCTTGCATTTTGATCCCTGCTTCAAAATACTAGTAGTTTTGTGAGAGCACTCTTTTTCAACTGGAAAGCCGCTAGTAACTTGGGATTTCCAGTGAATAATCCGTACGATCCCCTTAGACTGGGGGATAGGAGAGTTGGGCACTTTGACATTTTCCTAAAAGTTACTGAATGAGCTTCGCTAGGAGTTGGAGAGAGACTGAAAGAACTAACTCTCAGGTAAATGAAGGCAGAAAGATCATTAAGGGGATTTGGGTGCCTACGGCAGTTTAAAGAATGACAGCCTTACTAAAGGCTGAGAGGAACTCTGCTCCGAAAAATGAAAGACTAATTCGGTGACTGGTTTATTTCGTGCTATTGGAACTGCTCTGGGGGCCTGACCTATAGAGAGGGATGTCTTCTTGTGACTTACCCGCGCTCGCGTTAACCGCTTCTCCGCTGCACATCTGGGCTGGGCACAGCAGCTGCAGCTTTGGAGGACGCTCCTCTGATGTGTTACTGAGACTTCATTCGAACCTCTTAGAGCCTGTCATGAGAATAGGATATGCGGGCAATGCCTTCGATGACCAAGGAGGCGTGGCACGAGGCCCCTGCTTATAAATCGATCCTTTGCCCTCAAAGCTTCCCTTTCCTACCTCCGCCTTCCAGTTGTTCGTGGAGCTTTACCGCCTCCAGCCTAGCTTTTGACAGTGCTGTTCTGTGGAGCCCTATTCTGCAGTCAACCAGCCTTTTTGCACTGAGAGCAGGCAGTGAAAAGTGAACAGGAGGGGAAGGGGGAGGTGTGGAAAGAGGAGGGAGCTAAAAGCCTGGAGACACTGACAATTATATTTATCTTGAAGACAGTTAACACTTAAAGTATTAATTTTCATTCCCCTTCTTCTTTGCCCCTACAAATTCTCAAGGTAAAAGTTCTCCAGTCTTCAAATAATCATGTCAAATCAAGAGTTAGATAATTACATCTCTTGTGTTGTGGCCCTGGATCATGTTTTTAATATCTTGCAAAAATTCATCCTTCATTCTGCCATGTCACCAAGATTTTCTGAGAAAGATAGAATATCTTTTCTTGTCTCCTTTCCCTCCTAAGTCATTTCAGAAGATGCACAAAAATAAATCAGAGGCAACAAAGTACCATTTTTTGGCAGGGCTCTAGGGTGGTGGAGGAGGACGTAGGATGAAGTTGTTGGGTTTTTTTCTTCTTGTGAGAATAAATAACCAATTCCAGAAAAAAAAAAAGTCTTTTAAATATTCTGGGTTAAGGTTAGTCTGAAAGCCATCCATTTCTTCAAGCCATTAGAAGTTCCCAATTTTTTCCTACTTTTACCCATTAAGAATTAAGAAATATGTCTGTGAGGATTCTTCCTTGAAAGAAGGAGGTAGGCCATGCCAAATGTACACAATGTGAAGACTTCTCCTGACTATATTTTAAAGATTGTAATGTGGAGAATTGAAATCTAAGTTGACAAGCAAGATATTAACTATGATGTAAAAGTGGTTAATGGTAAACATGCCCCAAACAATAAATTTTAGCCCAAATGAGTGTTGTTCCCTTTATAGTGACTGTCACCCTAGTACATCAAACACTGATTCTTACAATGCTGATATTGGACAGAACTTTTTTGGAATTGCTCTGAAGGACTTACTTTTCACGATTGTGATAGGCTTGTCTTCAATAACTTCAATGGAGTTAAACCTTCATCTTTTGAAGAGTTCACTTTTTTTTGGGGAAATGACAAAAGCCATTTGGTATCTGCTAAATAATGAGGATAATCAATATAGTAAAAACAAGCAAAGCACTTATTATGCACCTCCTGTGTGAGAGGCACTATGCTAGGTAAGGGATACAAAGGAAAACAAATTGAATAATCTCTACTTGAAAATTGCTTACATTTTACTGGGGAAGTGGTGGGGGAATGTAAGGAGTCTGTGTGTATGTATGTATGTGAATATATACATACATTTATGTGTAAATATATACAGGATAATTTTGGGGGGGATAGGAATGACAATAGTAACTTCGGGAATTAGGAAAGGCTACTTGTAGGAGATGCCATATGAGATGATTCTTGAAGATGTAAGTGTCTAAGAGAAAGAAACAATAACAGAGAGCATTTCAAATATGGTGGATAGCCCTGCAAAGGCATGAAGATGGGAGATGGAATGCCATGTATAGGCAATAGAAGTTAACCAGCTTGGTCTCTCACCTAGAGTACATGAAGAGGAAAATAACATGTCAGCAAAAGTAGACCAGAGCCAAATTATGGAGGCTTTGAATGTCAAATAAAGAAATTTGAATGCCAAATGAGGTACTTTATCAGAGCAGCAATAGGGAACCATCAAAGCTTCTTGGGCAAGGAATAATATAGCATCATAGATTTAGAGCTGGAATAGACCCTATAGGTCATCATGGATCTTATTTTACAGATCAGAAAACTGAGGTTCAGAAAACTGAAGTGATTTGCCTGAGAAGAAACATATGAAATAAGTAGAAAAGCTCAGGCTCGAATTTAGGCAATTAGGTGGTATGGAGCACTAGACTTGGAAAGAGGAAGATCTGACTTTCACTCCAGTTCAGGCAATTATAGGTAAGTGACTGTGTAAGTTGCTTAACCTCTGTCAACCTCAGTTTTAACATGTGTAAAATGGGAATAAAAATAGCATGTACTTCACAAGGCTGTTGTAAGGATCGAATGAAATATCTGAAAAGTATTTTCAAGTATTTAAAACACTATTTCCCACTCTATCTTGTTTTATGAGGATTACTTTGAGAGTTGTGTGGAATATGGATGGGAGAGAGTGGAGACTGAAAATGGGAAATTCAAATAAGAGGCTATTATAACAGTGAAAGAAAGAGTGAGGAGTTGAACTTGAACTAGAGTAGTTATGTTGTGAGTGGAGTGTCTGGGAGATGGAGTGATATTTGGGGAATAGAATAAGCAAGATTTGTCAAGTAATTGAACATTGGGTGAAGGGAAGCAAGGAATCAAGAAAGACTCAAGAGTTTTGAACCTGGGTCACTGCAAGGATTGTAAATCTTTAGAGGGCATATAGTGTTTTATTCATCTTGCCTTCTCATAGAAGTTAACCTGGTGTTTCATGAACAATATGCTCTCATGCATTTGTTCAATGAATGAAAAAAATGATGGACAGTAAATTAATGAAGCTAATTTTCTTTTGTAGATCATAAACTAACTCATCATGAATATATTTGTTCATCTTTTGTAAGAAGGCAAAGCAATTTTGTTTCCCAGAATAGAACTGTACATTGTGTACAAAGCATAGAGGAAACATGTTTTGAAATTGATTTTTACCATGGCTACTTTCTGTCAATTAAGTTTTCTCTTCCATTCATGTGTACCTATACCACATCCATTTTTCATAATAAAAATTGAAGGACTAAGATGGAAGAGTCATGGCTATGATAAATTTCTATGAAAAATATTTTGAGTGGAGGCATGACCTGCAAACTCATAATGAGTCAATGGTGTGTCATGGAAACAATAAAGTTAGATAGCACTGAAAGTCCTAGTTTCCAGAGCAAAGGACTTTTATTACACTCTGCATTGATTAGATAACATTGGAACATTGTGTTTTGTCCTGGGTACCTCCCACCTTTTAGGATGCACTTAAGATACAGAAGAGATAGGATAGGGAGGAGAGTAAGGAATATGACATATGAGAATAGGCTGAAGGAACCAGAAATGCTTAGTCTGTAGAAAGGAAGATTTAGGGTCCTCATGATAGTTGTCTTCAAATATTTGAAGGGCCATCATGTGGAGAAGGGATTAAATTTGTTCTGTTTGCCCTTAGAGAGAAGAGCCAGGAACAATAGACAGAAAGTACCAAAAGGCAAATTTAAGTTTGATGCTAAGTAAAACCTCTAACAGTTAAAGCTGTCCAAAAGCAGAAGAGATTGCATCAAGAGGAGGTAGGTTCCTCCATTCTGAAAACTCTGAGCAAGGAATGGATGACCCTTTGTAGGGAATGTTATAATGGGAATTTACTGCATTGGATGTGTCAGACTAAAGAGACACTGACATCCCTTCTAAATCAGAAATTCTATGATTCTGGAAGAGACTTGTTTTACTTTATGTCAAAATGTAAGAGTAGAAAAAATGTATAAAAGTTGCAGAAAAGCAGGATATATTTTAGATTGAGTGCTGGTTGTTAGATAATATTTAAAGGATTATAGCTTTTGAATTGTTCTTTCAAGAATAGTTTTACCATCTGGAAGTCTCCATCACTGTGGTTTCAACTCTCATCTCTCTTCAGTTGATTCCCAAATTCCCAGCCAGGACCTCTTTCTTGATTTAAAACCCATATTTCCATATATTCTGTTGGATATCATTACCACTGGCATCTCAAATTCAAGATGTTCGAAGCTGAATAGTTACACCTTCCCAAAGTTATTCCTACTTTTTTATTTTAATATTTATATTATTCATAAAATGTTAATTGACATTTATATAGGACTCTAAGGTTTCGAAAAGGCTCTATAAATATCTTTACAATATCCTATGAGGTAGAGACTGTACTTTTTGTTCTGTTACACAGATAAGGAAGAAGAGATTGAGAATCACTTAATTGACTTGCCTGAGGTCATACAGCTTATAAGTTTTTGAATCATAATTTGAATCTAAGTCTTCATTATTCTGATTCCAAGGCTCTATCCACTGTGTAATGTTGCCTCTCCACCAGTCATTGTCATCACCACTCAAAACCTGAATTATTTTTACACCTCTCTCCTTTGTTTATGCCAAAATTAAATACACTGGCTATTCTTACAGGTCACGTTTAAATAACAAAGAAATATAAAATGATTTTTTTTTGGATACAGTAAATTCAGAATTTGCAATAATTCACCTTCCACTTATGCAACACTTACTGAGTAATAGAATCAGATTTAGCGCTAGCTCATATGAGACTTTTATAATATATGGATATTGTCAATTATTTAAGTTCACATTTAAGTATAAGTACCTATTTGTCTTGTAGTTTGGAATTTAAATAGTATTTGAAACTGTTGAACTTCTTGCAAAATTATTTTGCCATTGAGATTTTTTATTTATTTAAATTACTAAATGTTAATTAAACACCCATTTTATGCCAGGCATTTGGTGTACAATGACAAAAATGAAATAGTCACTCTCTCTTCTGAGGAAATCAAAGAAATTACATTAATTTACACAAAATGTCATCTACGTTAACCAAGTAGCTGAGATTTTATTACATTGTAAATGTATTCACGTTTTTGTAATGTGTATGTTATATTTACTTGCATTTTCCCCTGGTGCCTCATTCTCTTGGCCCTGAAAGTTAGTTTGTGAGCAGTTTCTTCAATGATGATTTTGACATTTTCTGCCCTGCTTGTTTATGTGAGCAAAAAGAGGAAGAAGGGAAGTATCTACCTTCTACTTCTTTTTTCAAAGGGAATGTCTTAAAAGTCATTGCTGTGATGTCCCCAAAGATTATTCTAACCAGTCATACTGTACGTGTTCCCCAGATTCCAGTATTCATCTACCATAAATGATAACTGTTCACCTATCATAAATGATCTCTAAAGTTTTGCTAAGAAACAATTCATTATAGTATAAAATTTGATCTGAGGTGGACATGGTTGGGATTTCTCCTATTATTTCCAGTATTAAATGTTCCCCAAAGTTCCAGTACTGAAAACACAGGAAGAACTCAGTATAACATTGATATAATGCTTCTGCCTAAGACTCTCTCTTGACGTGAAGGTCCCCGGTATACTTTATGATTTTCTAATTTCTCATTTTTTCTACACAGATGACCTCATAATTTTAGTACCTGGTACATTTTGCTAGTCATCAGGCTCATAAAATTCAAAACACAAAACATTTTAAATTGTCAATTAATGAAAACAAAAAGGACTCACATCCAAACCCACAGAAAGTACAAAAAAGAAAGCCAAAACCAAAAACCTCACTTTTTTACCCAATAGTGAGCAACTTTTCCCCTTCCCATCTATATAGTATTTCTTATTTATTGTATTATCTTCACTCCTCTCTTGACACCTTCATACCTCCTCTATCATGACCCAATCATCTTTATATGAAGCTTAGGCTTCCAATAAAACTAGCCTTTTATAGTACTTTCTGTTGTAACTTCAGTACTTTGCTGTCTGGCAATTTTTTCATTGTCCAAAAGATGATTGGTCATCTTCACTTTCCCCAGTGGACCAGCTTACTAGCAATTGTTCTGTGTGGAAGGACCACACTTATTTCTGCTAAACATATTCTTAGTTCAACATGTCTCTGAACTGGAAATCCTCATTTATTTTGAAAACTTCTTTTGTTCACCTGAATCCAACAACCCTTCACCTCTTACACCACTCTGGGTAGAAACAGAAAGTTTCCCTTATACTGCTCAAACAAGAGTACTTTTTTCAAAATCCCATGCTAGGACCATATAAGTCCTATTTTTAACATTTTCTAGTGAATTGTGACATTCTAAAGAGCACCCTCACTGTCTCCTCATTTTTCCTTACCATCCTTCATCTTTCTGTGATGAAGATTATTTTGGTATTATTGAATTCATCTCAGGTAGCTTTAAAAAGATTTCCAAAAAGAAAGGGAGAGGGGTGAAGCAGGCTGCTCCTGCTCACCTGTGAAAGACTTGTTACCATTGTATCATCAATAACGTAATTTCACCATGTGGAAACTTTGTTATTATATTGTGATAAAGTTGCATATTAGTGAGAATGAAAACCTTCCAATGTGTATTTTTAGAAATGAAAAAAAGTAAATAGAAGATAAACCGACCATGCCAAATAATGTTTGTGAGGAGACCAAGCCAAAATTAAACTTATGCATTGATTTGTTTTATTTTTTTTTCCAGTTATCTGAATGGGTGGTTTGATTGGAATGGCTACCAAAAGGATTCAAAAGATACAAGTCTACTTATTATCGCATCGTTGTGTAATTCTTCTGGATGATTAGATCTATTAACTCTAGTGAACTTGAACTTTTATATGTGAGATCTTAGAAACAGTGAAAATCAGAACACTAGCAAATGCTTTCTTCAGCACTTTATCAAGAAGCTGTTAACTGGGCTTAATACTGAATATGCATATTCCAATTATATCTCTCAGACTTTAACTGAAATTCCATATACAGAGTCTTAGAGAGATTAAAATTATGGCCTATGCATGCATAATTTATTAATATTAGAAGCCAAAAAAAAAATTCTCTCCAGAATGCCCTCTCTCCACAAGCCACCATTCTATTTTGAGGTTGGGTACATAGCAATTTTATAATTAGAGTTCTTTAAAACATTAATCTCATATTATATCTTGGGAAGATGGGTGATCTTTTGCCTTTCACAAGGTTGAAAAAAGAAGTAATAAAAACATTCATGTCCTTACTCCTTAGCTTTTTCTGGTCTTGATGTGTATCAATCACTTAGAGATCAGTTTAGAATTGAAAGAAAAACTCTCAATTAGTGGCATTTATTGAGCAATTATTGTGTAAATTTTTGCACATAGAGGCAATTGAACAAGTTGTTCACAGTATAGGGCAGTCTTTCTCCACTGTACTTTTATGCAAGTAGTTTCTCATACATGGAATATACCCTTTCTTCATGTCCATCTTGTAGAATTCCTGACTTCCTTCAAAATACAGCTCTGCTGCAATATTCTACACATTTTTAAAACTGATCTCTGACTGCTGAATTCTGACATTAAATTGATTTGCATATACTTTACATTTATTTACTATTATATGTGTTGTATTCCAGCAGACTTCCTGCCTCCTTCTACTTTACCTCACTGCCACAGGAATGTAAGCTCCTGAAGCAGCAGTACTACGTCCTTTTTGTCTTTGTATTTTGGAGGTCTAGAATGGTAAGTGCTTTTCACATAAATTTAGCTTAATATATCTTTATTGAATTAAATAAGAGGTATAACAGCTATTAGTAAAAGGTACAGTTATGGCTGAATTATGGGGAAAAAGACATACAAATTTGAAAAGATAACAAGTTACACACCACAGTAGAAGAATGTTGTTCAATGATTAATACAGACACTAAAAGCTAGAAGAGTTCAGATGAAGAAGAGATCACTTCCAGTTATGGTAGTTAATTTTTGGAAACTTGTAAAAGAGATTAGAGTTAATACTGGCTAGAGCTCTGGGCTAGGACACCCTAAAGAACCATAAGCAGATGTAGTCATCAAGCTTTTATAAAGCACCTACTAGGTGCCAACTGTCATGCTAAATGCTGGAAATACAAAAAAAGGCAAAAAGAGTTCTTGTCCTGAAAGACCTCACAACCCAATGAGGACAGACAACTTGCAAACAATGTATAAACAATACATACAAGATAAATTGGAAATCTGACAGGAATGGAACTGACATTAAGGAGGACCCAGAAAGTCTTCTGATAGGGTTTTAGATGAGAATTAAAGGAATCCAGGGAAGTGCGGAGATGAAAATGAGGAGGGACAAAATTCTAGGCATGGGAGATAGCCAGTAAAAATCCACATAATAGAGAAATGGAGTGGTTTGTGCCTGAGTCAGAAGAAAGCCAGTGTGAAAGGATTACAGAATAATTGGAGGGGAAGAATGGAGTAAGACAGCAGCTAGGTAGTTGGAGTGAATAGGGTACTGGGCCTGAAGTCAAGAAGGTTCATTCATCTTTGTGAGTTCAAATCCTGCCTTAGATATTTACTAGCTGTATAACCTTGAGCAAGTCACTCAACCCTGCTTCCCTGAGTTCCTCATTTGTAAAACAAGCTGGAGAAAGAAGTGGCAAGCCATCCCAGTGCCTTTGCTAAGAAAACCCCAAATGGGGTCACAAAGAGTCAGACATGACTGAAAAATGACTGAACACTAAGCAGGTAAGAAAGTCAGGAAGATGCTATGTTACAAAGGGTTCAACCCCTCTTGTTTCCAGTGCCTTCCTTCTATTAATTATTTTCTACTTATCCTGTATAACTTGTTTTGTACATATTTTTATGTTGTTTCTCCCTTTAGATTGTAGCTTCCTTGAGGTCAAGGATTGTCTTTTGTATCTCTTTGTATTCCTAGAACTTTGACAGTGCCTGGCACATAGTAAGCACTTAAATTTTTATCAATTAATTATTTTGATCATTGAGGTGATAGGCAGACAATGAAGTTTAATGAATAGGTGGGTCATGTGTGGTCAGGCAGACATTCTAAGAACATCATTTTGATAAACTGAATGAAAGGAAGATAACTGGAGAGAGATGTGAGACACAGTGTGTGTGTGTGTGTGTGTGTGTGTGTGTTCATCCTTCGTTGTCAAAGAAGACCGAGCCATCAGAAAAATAATGACATGACTTGCACTTGACTTTGTTTTGAGTGAGGGAGGGCTGTGCAGGTCATCAGCCTCACTTCTCCTTCAGAACCATCTGAATCCAGTGACCAGATATTCATCAGGATGACTGGAGATGACCCAAGATGAGGCAATTGGGGATAAGTGACTTGCCCAAGGTCACACAGCTAATGAGTGTCAAGTGTCTGAGGTGAGATTTGAACTCAGGTCTTCCTGACTCCTGCACTGGTGCTCTATCCACTGCACCACCTAGCTGCCCTCTGAGACAGGGAAATCAACCAAAAAGGTTATTTTAAGTCTGGGTATAAGGCGATGAAGGCCTGCACCAGGGTTGTGGTCATGTCAGGGGGAAAAGAAGATGACATAGATGAGGTATGTTGTGAGGTTTTCAGATCTTGGCTACATTTGTTTTATTGGTACAAAACCTTTTTAATTTAATTTAAACAAAATTATCCATTTCATACTTCACACTGCTCTCTATTTTTTGTTTATTTACAACTTGTTCACCTATCCAAGTCTGATAGGCAAAATATTTCATGTTCTTCAAATTTTCTTGTAATATCTCTCTATATCTAGATGATGTATCCATTTTGATCTTATTTTGGCAAAATGGTCAAAGGACATGAACAGGAAGTTTTCTGATGAAGAAATCAAGTCAATTTATACTCAGATGAAAAAGTCCTCTAAATCATTATTGATTAGGGAAATGCAAAATTAAAATGACCTTGAAATATCAATTTACACCTATCAGATTAGCTAAAATGATTGAAGGGAAAAAAGAGGAGGATATGGAAAAATTGGGACACAAATTGACTGTTTGTTAACAGAGAACATATCCAATCATTTTGAAGAGCAATCTGGAATTATGCCTAAAGAATTATTAAATTGCCTATACCCTTTGACCCTGCAATACCATCACTAGGTCTATTTCCCAAGATAATTAAGGAAACAGGAAAAGAACCTATATATCCTAAAATATTTATAGCAACTCTTTTTGTGGTGGCAAAGAGCTGCAAACTGTGGAGCTGCCTGTCAATTGGGGAATAGCTGAACAAGTTGTGGTATATGATTATGATGGAATACTATTGTGCTTTAAGAAATGACAGGCTCAATGATCTTAGAAAAACATGGATAGCCTTACATGAAATAAAGTTGTGCAAAATGAACAGAACCAAGAAACTGTTGTATACAGTAACAACAGTATTGTTTCAAAAACAACTTTGAGGGCAGAGCTAAGATGGAGGAGCAAAAGGATGCACCTCTAGAAATCCTCCTCCCAGAGCCCATAAAATACCTATAAAAAATGACTATAAACAAATTCTAGAGCAGCAGAAGCCACAAAATGACAGTGAAAGAGATTTCCAGCCCAAGGCAGCCTGGAAAGCTGACAGGAAAGGTCTATTGCACTGGGTGTGGTGCAATGGGCCCTGCCACTGCGAGGACAGGACTGGAATGGGCTTCATGAAGCCACCTGCAGCAGCTGCGGGTCCCAGATTTCTCAATTCACAAATTCCAAAGACAGCTTCAAAGGTCAGTGAGAAAGCTCTTTCACTTGGGTGAGAAGGGAATGCAGCAGCTTCCATTGTTGGATCCCTGGCCTAAAGACCCTGGAAGAATTGAGCAGCTGATCTGGATCTCAGCCCTGAGTGGCTGCCCTGGGGTGAGGAGGAGTGCTGGTGTGGTGGAGCTGGTGGAGGTTCTGGAGAAGGAATCCTATTCACAGGCCAGAGTGCAGGCACAGGAGAGGAAAAAACTCCTCTCCCTTGATTGTGCCACCTTAGAGGAACTAAGAACTTACAGGTCCCCAGAGTATACCCTCCCCTTGACAAAAAACTCAAAAGTCAAGTCACTGACTGAGAAGATGCCCCCCAAAGGGAAAAAGAATAAGGCAATAGAAGGTTACTTTCTTAGTGAGCAGGTATTTTCTTCCATCCGTTCAGATGAAGAGGAGCAATACATGCCATCATGGAAAGACCTAGGGGGTCAGGGCTTCTGCATCCAAAACCTCCAAAGTAGATGTGCAATGGCCTCAGGTCATGGAAGAGCTCAAAAAGGATTTTGAAAATCAAGTAAGAGAGGTGGAGGAAAGGTTGGGAGGAGAAATGAGAGCAATGCAAGAAAATCATGAAAAGCAAGTCAACAGCTTGCTAAAGGAGACCCAAAAATGCTGAAGAAATTAACACCTTTAAAAATAGACTAATTTATATGGCAAAAGAGGCACAAAAAGCCAGTGAGGAGAAGAATGCCTTAAAGAACAGAATTAGCCAAATGAAAAAGGAGGTTCAAAAGCTCACTGAAGAAAATAGTTCTTTCAAAATTAGAATGGAGCAAATGGAAGCTAATGACTTTATGAGAAACCAAGAAATCACAAAACAAAACCAAAAGAATGAAAAAATAGAAGACAATGCGAAATATCTCATTGGAAATACAACTGACTTAGAAAATAGATCCAGGAAAGAAAATTTAAAAATTATTGTACTACCTGAAAGCCATGATGAAAAAAAGAGCCTAGACATCATCTTTCATGAAATTATCAAGGAAAACTGCCCTGACATTCTGGAACTAGAGGGTAAAATAAATATTGAAAAAGTTCACTGAAAAACAACTTTGAATTAGTAAGTCATTTTGACTGTTATAAATACCCAAATTAACCATGACAGAAGATTCTATCTGCATTCAAAGAAAGAATTGGCAAATAGAAATATATAGAGAATGATTTTACATATGTGTACAAACATGTATGTATACAGACACTTACATAGATACATATTTTTCTCTAATGGTAGCTGTCTTTAGGGTGAGGAAGGAGGAAACAAAAGGAAAAACAAAAGTTACATGACAACTTTATTATGTATATGAAAGGAATAGCAAGTTGTGTATAATAGATTTGCAGTTTTATATACATTCATTTTTCCCCCATTCCATTATGTTATGGAAATGCTTGTTTATTTCTTAAGTCCAGAATAAAATAAAGAAAGCTTAAAAAAAGAAAACAAAAGAAACAATGGATCTTACAAACATTGGATTTTGGGGAGAAAAAGTAAAAAGCTGAGGAAGATACCTATGATGTAAGCCAGAGTCATTGGGAAGATAATGGTGCCTTTGGCACTAATACGGATGTTAAGAGGAAAGGAGATTTTGGGGAAAGATAATAGGTTTAGTTTTGGAAATGTTGAATTTAAGATATCTATGAGACATTCAGTTCAACTCATACAATAGGCAATTGGAGATGAGAGATTAGATGTCAGGAGAGAGATTAGGGCTAGATATATAGATCTGGGAATCAGATACATAGATAAAATAATTGAAACCATGGGAGCAGATGAAGTCATTAAGTGAGGAAGATGATCCAGGATTAATCCTTGGAAGTAACCCACAGTTAATAGGAGTGACCTGGTTAAACAAACTACAAAATTTATTGAGAAGTCAGGTAGGAGAGATAAATGTTATGAAAACTCAGAGAAAATAAAATATCAAGGAGAAGAAGCTAACAGTACCAAAAGTTGAAAAGAGGTCAAGTAGAAGGAGAACTGAAAAAAAAAAAACATTAGATTTGGCGATTATTGGTAACTTTGGAGAGAGTAATTTTGGTTGAATGATGCTCATGGATAGATCAAATGAGTTTTGTTTGTTTTTTGAGAATGGCTGAGACATGGCTATGTTTGTAAGCAACAGTGAAATAGTATACATGATGAGACTGAAGATTAATGACAGTTGGATAATAGAGGGGATAATCTTCTGGGAAAAAAAGGGGATGTTATAGAAAAGCGCCAATGCTTGTTGTAGTGCCAATGCAATATTCACAGAGCCTACAGCAGCCATGAATATTCTAGTGCAATTCTGAATCGTGAAATACCACAGACTCTCCACATGGGCGACAGAACTAAAACATTTATTCAGACACCAGAAAGCCAAAGACATCACAGTAACAAAAATCTATATGCAATAGTAATGCATAGAGCAACACCATCCCTGAGCCTTCTCCCTGCTAGGTTTCCCACAAAATAAGTTCCTTAAATGAATCACAAGAAGGTTTCTTTAAACAAGACACACAAGCCCCCAGCTGTGGGCTTGCCTGTATCCTTCAATTTTCTGATTGCTCTCTCATTAATTTCCTCTCAACTCTATTCTAGCTCAGTCTCTTCCTGTCCCACTCCTCCTGCTCCACCCATTCAGCAAACTCCTTTGACCACAGGCTCCTTGTGACTCAGACTTCCATGTGACCCAGGCAGGTCACATGGGCCTATTAATGAATGGGAAAGATCTTCCCATTTAAATTATCATTACACATGTGCATGTAAAAGAGTCACCTGTTCATGATAGAGGTGAAGGAGGAAATAGTAAATGAAGTCATCTGAGTGATGTGAGACATAGAGAAAAGGAGAAGTTGTAGCTGGGTTGAATCCTGTTTCTCATACTTCACTGGTTGTATGATCCTTTAGGTCACAGAATTCCTTTATTTTTTTTTTTTATGAGCCTTGGATTTCTTCATTTGTGTGCTGGAGATTTTATATATATATATACATATATACATATATATATACTTTGTTATAGGGTTGTTGTATTGATCAAGTGGGATGAATGAATAGATAAAATCTAGAACCTTTATTAAATGCTTACCTGTTCTAGGCATTGTGCTAAGTACTAATGATACAAATACAAAAAGAGAGAAATGAGTTACCCTCAGGGAGTTTACTTCCTATTAGGGGAATATAATGCTTTTAGAGTAGTAGTGCTCAAGGAAGAGAAGGGACTTTGGGAAATCACAGGGATGGTATTGATGTATGTAGCACACATGACTTTCCCACAAATTATGTACTGTTCTTTTAATCTTTGTGTCCAGAACAATATTTGGAATATTATGTGGCAGATGGATGGGTACATATCCTAGGTGGACGGTTGAAAGGAATGAGAAGGTAAAGCAGTATGGGGTTTGGAGCTAACAATGTGTGTGTCTGTCCTTTGTTGCTGAAAAAGACCATGCCATCAGAGGAATAATGACATGACTTGCACTTGACTTTGTTTTGAGTGAGGGAGGGCTGTGCAGGTTACCAGCCTCACTTCTCCTCCAGGGCCATCTAAATCCAGGGATCAGATATTCATCAGAATGACTGGAGATGACCCAGGATGAGGCAATCGGGGTTAAGTGACTTGCCCAAAGTCACACAGCTAGTGTGTGTCAAGTGTCTGAAGTGAGATTTGAACTCAGGTCCTCCTGACTCCTGCACTGGTGCTCTGTCCACTGCATCCACTGTACCACCTAGCTGCCCCTAGCTAACAATACACACACACACACACACACACACACACACACAAACACACACACATTGTACTAAGGGGATTAATTTTTGTTTGTTTTTCTTAAACACTATTTAATATGATAAGTTCCTAGGGTGGGAGTTACAAAGTTGAGTGGATTACATTCTTGCAGAGACTGGAGGTATGGAATCTTGAAGTCCTGGATGTTTAGGTGCACATCTGTTGTGGGGAGATGGAGGTACTCGTCCAAAAGAGAAGAAGTAAAACAGTGACAACAGGAAGACAAAAAGATGGACTGGACAGTTGACAGGATGAGATGTGAAGGTGAAGCATACATATAAAGCAAAATATAATGTAGCTAAAGTGCTCCGTAGACCTTGAAGCACAATATAAATAAGTGTCAGCTATTATGATTTCATATAACCATTCCACATAGGAAAAATGGTGAAAAGTCTAAAGCAATATAAAATTAAAATGAGGATATTTTATGTGGTAAAATGTTATCTCCATGATGCTGGAGATGTATGCATTATTTTGTTTTGTCTTTGTATAGCTAGCGTATAGTATTTTAAGAATCATGAGCTGAGACAATGGGGTTGTATATTCTCCCACTAAGGAGCCCCAGCTCTGGACTCATGCACACTGTGTAAGTCTGACCTCTAAAGAAAGGTCAGGCACTTTCTTTTTATGCCTATCCTGGAGCTCAGAGGAAAATCATTTAAAACTTAGGCTTGGCTCCAGTCCAGTGTCTTCCCAAAAGATGTCAACAGTATCCTTTGTAGAAAGATATTCCATATCAAAAGATAGATTCAACAGCTATTTATTCTCTCCACACAAACGGAATATAAAGAAACAAATTATAAGCATACATTGACAAAGAAATAAAGCGTAGTACAGTAAGTTCTAATTCTCATTATTTTCTCTGATGAGGTTATTATTAAAACATTGAAACATGAGTTATTTCATGGTGCTATTGGCTGAACACTTCACCTTCACTTCGACTCTGCATAGTCTAAATAACTCCCTCAAGTTTTCATATCTCCTGTCTAGCCAGGCAAAATAGTTGGCTCATCTTCATTTTAGTGGTTTATTTTCAAGAAGCATATAAATTCGGGAGACTTCTGCTGAAGATATCACCAACTCAGGAAGCCATTAACTCCTCCAGGGGTACTTATTAGGCTTAAAAAGTCTACATCACATGAAGATTTTTTCAGCCACCTGTGCTCAGAGAAAGAAATGCAAAGCAGAAGAGGTAGCTATGTCCAGTCTGAACCTGACCTAGATGTATACATACTGTTTCTGGCATGTGCGAGAAGCCACCATAACTGCTATTGGGGAAGTTGAAGGGAGAGTGCTTGTATTTCCAAGGCATGTGATCAGAAATGAGGAAGAGGGGAGGAGAAGTTGCTCCTTCTCTACTTCCTTCAAGGTCTACTGAGTGAGTGTGGTTCCTGACTCAGAGTCAAAATCTTTTTTTTTTTTAAGTGATTATTATTTCATTATTATTATTATTTTTTCAATAGGTTGTCCATGTTACTCTTTCACTGCCATGGCTTGATCCGAATTCGCGGTTGGAGCCTCAGAAGGTTTAACCTCTTCTGCTGGGGCTGCAGGTTCCTGGGCCTTAGGTGTAGAGCTAGGGTTTTCCGCTGCTGCTGGGGTCTCCTTGGAAGAAGACACAGCTTCACTCAGAGTCAAAATCTTATATGTAGTAATCTCCCTTTCCTGAAATGTGGGAACCAAGGAATTGTTGTACCATCCTAAATTCCTTAGTATTCAGCATATATCTCTAGAAATGGCTAAGAAAGTAGCTTAGTTACATACCTGCTTCATGGGGTGCACTTTAGCCACAGTAAAAAGGATGGAGTTCCTTTATATCATTCAAGGTATCTTGAACATTTCAGAGAGAAGGGGATCTGTGATTTCATCACCATAGGGAATTTCAGCTAATAACCTTCCCTTTACTAAAGCAAACCAATGAGTTCTACAATTTATAGTCTTCGAGATTTGCGTGGGGCAGAGTTCAGTGACTTGTAGAGGGTTAGCCATTGATTATGTGTGAGGCAGGACTTGAAGCAAGGTACTATCTCAGAATCAAGACCTCTAGTTATTGTAGTCTGCTGTCTGTCATGGTAGGCAGGTTGGATTGCTTTGAACTGGACTGAATCTCACTGTAAGGAAATCACTGAAAAGATAAATTTGGAAGTAATTATTATTTTACCAAAGAGTTTTTGTTGTTGCTGTTGTATAAGAGTAGAATTCCTTTAAAAGATTCATTTTCCCCAATATTTAGATTTGATTCTATTTGCCTTTCACTTCCAGTATTTTCATACAGCATTTTGGAACACATAAAATATATACTAACAGGGAATGCATATCTTTGCAAAACATGTTATATAAGCAATAAAGTACCCTTGATATTTGAATGCAAGTAGAATAACTTTTATTCACTTAGGAACCTTCTGATATCAGTAATGCAAGTACTAGATTTACAAAAATTCTATTTGACCACAAATGTCAACTTTTTTTCTCTCTGTAGCTATTCTCACCTCTTCCTGCCAACTCTTTTTTCATTTAGTTTAGAGAACAGAATACTAAAAATAATTGACATTTATATAGCACTTTAAGATTTGAAAGTGCTTTATACACGTCATCTCATTTCAGCCTCACAACAACCCTGTGAAGTATTTTTTATTACAAATGAAGAAATCAAAACTTGGAGAGATTAACTGACTTGGTCATAGCCACATAGATAGTATCAGTAGCAAAATTCTACCCAGGGCTCACTTGGAAATCATGGCTCCTCTGATTCCAGATCCAACTCTCTTTCAGCGGTACTCTTTCATGTGGGTTCTTATATCATTTTATAGTCTGGACAATCATTGAATTTCGGAACTGGAAGGGAACTCAGAGGCTACTTTCCTCACTTACGAAAACTGCAATCCCTCTGTACCTTATTAGATGGTAACTGAAGTGGGAGAAAAAGTCAACTAAAGACAAACCTTCTAGTGAAAAGCCTCTTTGGATGTAGCTGGACAGGTACTTGAATTACAAATGTACCACTTCTGTACTCCAAACCTTTCCTTTTTGGTAGAATTGACTAGAGAGTGTACTCCATTGATAGAATGTTTGAAAGCCCAGGGTCATCTCCACAACACAGCAAAGTACTGAAATTTTCAATCTACCCTTTGATGGAGGGTGGACTGAATTAGGTATATAAAATCCATTTATTACTTTATTCATTCAACAAATATTTATTGAGCTTCTACTTTGTGTAAGTCACTGTACTGAGCACCAAGGGGGATGTGAATATAGATAACACAGTTTCTTCTAGTTCAATTTACTTTTAATTCAGCAAGCATTGCTAAACATCTACAGAGGTGTAGGTTGACCAGTGCATAGGCTATATGAAGGGGACTAATGTGGTGAGCATAGGTAATTTAATAATTCTTTGGACACAGTTCCAGATTGCTCTCCAAAATGTTTGGATAATTAACAATTCCATCAACAATGAATTAGTGTCTCAACTTTCCATATCCTCTCCAACATTAGTCACTTTTCCCTTCTATCATTTTAGCCAGACTGATAGGTATAAAATTATGACCAGGGGGACAAGAAATGAACTTATATGTTCTAAAATGTTTATAGCAGCTCTCTTTGTGGTGGCAAACAATTGGAATTTGCAGAGATGGCCAAGAATTGAACAAGCTGTAATATATGATTTAATGGAATACTACTGTGCTATAAGAAATGACGAGCTCCATGATTTTAGAAATACATGGAAAGATTTGCATGCAATAAGGAAGAGTGAAATGAGCAGAACTAAGAGAACACTGTAAAACAGTAATAGCAATATTGTTTTAAGAACAACTTTGAGTGAAGAAGTCTATTATAAATACCCAAATTAACTATAAAGGACATATGAAGGAAGACACTATCTACATCTAGAAAAAGAATCGACAAATAGAAGTTACGTGTAGAATAATTTTACACACACATACACACACATATATACATACATACATATTTGTGCCTAATGACAGTCATCTATAGGGTAGGGAAAGGAGGAAGAAAAAAAAAGATTTACATGATAATTTTGTTGTATATTTGAAAGGAATAGCAAGTTCTGCACAGTAAATTTGCAGTTTCATGTACAATCATCTTTTTTATTATACTATATTATGGAAATGCGTGCTTGATTCCATAAATTAAAAGTAAAATAAAATGAAGTATGTATTGAGCTGTGAGTATCAGCCAAAGACATTTGGATTCTGTATGCTAAGGAATGGGAAGCCATGGAAAATATTTGAACGGGAGTGGGGTGGGGATATCATAATCAGAACCCTGCATTAGGATGACTAATCTGGATGTTGGATAGATTAGAGAAAGGCAAAATTGGACATGGGAGGCAGCATGGTGTAATAGACATTAGTAAGTTCTAGTGACTGGTTACTGGTTAGTTATGGGATCTTGGGCAAGTAAACTAACCTTTATAGTCTTTTATGTCCTCGTACGTAAATCAAGGGGGTTGGATTAAGTCATCTCTGAGATTCCTTCTAGTTCTAAAATCCTAAATCTGGTCACTGGTTTTCATGATCATGCCAATCATGACATCATTTCTATAGTACATGGAAGTGAAAATGAGTGGTAGCGTTGGTGTTGTCAAGAAAGGAACAAACTGGAAGATATTCAGAGGCATATTCCCCTGGCTGAGACAATTCTGAAGACATTAGCAATATAGAGAATGCCAGAAAAGGAGTAGGGTTGTGGAATTAGGGGTGAAGAAAAGATCAATTTAATTAGAATGTTTTGAGCTTTTTTTATACTCTTGTTACTTTCAGGTATACACCTGCTTCTTGCATCGAACTGTCCCCAACAACAGCAATACAATAAAAAATTAAGTAAAGTAAACCTCAAAATTATCTGACAGTATATGTAGTGCTCCTTGTCCACAGCATGCCATTAGTTGGATTTATCTATGCTGAGCTTGAGGTGCCAGGGAGACAATCAAGGCAGTACATGCATTAAGCAAAGAGCAATTTGACTCCAGAGTTTAGGAGAGATGTCGGGTTGGAGATTATCTATCTATCTATCTATCTATCTATCTATCTATCTATCTATCTATCTATCTATCTATCTATCTATCTATCTTCCTTCCCTCCTTCCCTTCTTCCTTCCTTTCCTCCTTTCCTCCTTCCCTCCTTACTTTCTCTTTCTTTCTTTGTTTCTTTGTTTCTTTGTTTCTTTCTTTGTTTCTTTGTTTCTTCCTTCCTTTCTTTCTTTCCTTTCTTTCTTTCTTCCTATCAATCTATCTATCGATATTTACACTGATCTCATCTGTATGGAAGTAATAGCTCACTTCACGGAAAAAAATGTACTAGAGTGGGAAAAATATTTGATCTAAAATCAGAGGTTCCAATCTCACCACTGACATTTGCTTGTGGTCATGTTCAAGTAATTTAACCTTCTTAGGTTCCATTTTCTTCAATTGAGAGGGTTAGATGAAATGGGTTTTGGAGTTCCTTCCAGCTCCAGATCTGTGATTCCTTGATCATATGACCATGTTCTACAAACGAAAAAGTGTAACAAGTAAATAGAAAGCACCTTAGAATTAGCTTAATTATAAGAATAGGTGGAAGACCCTCAAAAGCAGATAATGAAGCAGCAGTCAGAGGGGTAGAATGAGGATGAGGAAGGTGTAGTGCTCCTGAAACTACGGGAAGATCCTGTTACAAAAGAATGTTCAACATTGTCGAATGTTTCAGTGACCATTAAGGATGAGGATGGAGAACTCATTGAATCTAATGGTTAGGAGGTAGTTGATAATATTTGAGAGGATAGTTTTAATAGAGTGTGGGGGCAGAAAGAACATTCTCCACAATTAAATTTCATTTGTGGGAAGTGGATTTGCTGGTTTGTCATTCTTGCAGCAAAAAGAAGAGCAGTGAACCATATGGTTTGTTATTTATACTGTCACATCTGGTTGGCTGTCATCTTTTAGACTTAGCAATTTCCCCTCAGACATAAATTCATTCCCATAAAACCCAAGCCAAACAGGACTCCAAAGTTGAAGTAAAGAATACTGAATTTCTTCTAGGCCCACTGCCTGATTTCCTGAAACCCACTCTAATTTATTTTAGTTACTGGGCATATGGTTTATTTTCTTGGTTATGCTAAGAAAGAGACATAAAATGTCTAAGGAAATAAAAAATAAATTCTGTTCAAAAACCTCTTTTTCAATGAAAGGTTCTTGTTAAATGACAACTATTTCAACAAATTAGAAATAAAAGCAAAATATGTTTTATTAAGCAAGAGTCTAGATAATTCTCTAACCAATAATAGGTTTGGCATTTCATTTGAAGGGCACAAAGACTGTGTCTTAGATGATAAATGCATGGATATTGACAGAATGCTTGGGGCCAGGAAGAATGGAGTGACATCTGTTGACAACTTGTAGTTTTAGTTGGCTGTTTTTGTACATGATGCTAACATTTTATCAGTAGCTTAAAAAATTAAACCACAAAATTAAATTAATTTACTTTTTTCCCATTTGGAGTTATTATTGTTGTTGCTGCTGCTGCTGGGTTTTTTTGTTTCCTTACCATAGGTCAGATCCTATGAGGATCTGCAGAGAGCTTTAACTGATTCTGTTTCTGACCTGTGCTGGCTTACTCCAGGGGACCTGGTAGCCTCCTGATCCTGAAGCATCAGTATATTAATTGCAGACTTAATGTGGACACCAGATAGGCTTATCCCCCTGCAGCTCAAAACTCCTGAGTTCAAGAGATCCTCCAGCCTCAGTCTTCCCAGTAGTTGGAATTATAGATGTGTGACACCACTTCTCACTGCCATTTGGAGGTTTTAATGAAAAGTTGGAAATATATCATTGTTTTACTATCTTTATTTGAACATTATTCATTGTGGAAAATTAGGCCCATAGCTTTGTTCTTTGGTCATTTTCATTCTTTTTCTATAGATAGCAGTTAATTGTGTTATGTTAACGTACGTTAACATTATTATTGTTAATTATATTAATTATGAGTCAGATAGGTGGTTCAATAGACAGACCACTTGACCAAGAGTCAGGAAGACCTGACTTTAAATCTTACCTCAGGTACTTCCTAGTTGTGCGACCTGGCAACTTAATTGGTGACTTAAACTCTATCTGCTTCAATTTACTCAGCTGTAAAATGGACATTGTAATAATAAAACCTACCTCATGAGGTTGTTGTGGAGATTAAATGAGATAATGTTTGTAAAGTGTTTGGTGCATAATAGGCACTAAATAAATGTTTATTCCCTCTTTCCCTCAATGTCCAACATATTAAATAATCTTTTTCTTTTTTTTTTTTGGTTCATAGTTGTGGTTTCGTTGGTACAGGGAACTATCAATGTGCAAAATTCCCTTCAAAGATGCAAATTGGTGATTCCTTACTAACTAATAGTCTTAAAAGTATTCCTGGAAAAGTGAGAGGATAAGTGCCCCTGGTCCCTTCTGAGCAGTGTATGCTGTTCACCACACTATCCCTCAGCTCCATGCTTTAGAAATAGAAACAAATATTGGAAGTAATTGAACTTTTGAATATGTGTATACTTGTACATGAATATTCTATATCTTCAAGCAAGTGTACTCATTGCATGAAGTCAAATTCACTTAAAAATTTTGTATTAAGTCCTGTTATTTGTAACTGAATTAAAATTAGCCCATGAGCAGTGGACCCCACAAAAGGAAGGGGGCTCTATATGCTAAAGATCTTTTTACTTTGAAAGGGACAGGGATTAAAGAAAGGTTAATGGATAGGCCCCTAAGAAATATATCTCTATCTCTATCAAATCCATATCTCTCTGTCTTTTCTCTGTCTCTCTCTCTATTTTCCATGAGGCACTAGTACCTGAACTTCTGCAGTTTGAAGTAGATTGCTGACCATTGCTTGGAGGGATGTCTGCCTTAAAAAATTTAAACACATGTGGCTTAGGATGTTTATATTTTTCAGGTTCCAATTTCTTATAACCAGGAGAAATGAAATATCTGAAGGAACCAATATCTCCATGGTATGTTTTTTGGTTTTTTTTGAATTTCCATTATAAACATTTGGTTTTAAATGACTGTCAATTAAAAAACAAACAAAGAAATAGTTCTTTTAAGTTTCTATACCTGTTCATCAAGAAAACTTTCATGCTTGATTTGGGGGGAACATAAATTAAATTTCTGTCTTGAGAAACATAATTATACAAATATCTAGACTTCTTTGTGTATGCCCTGTGTTTTGGAAACATCTGTACTACCTAATTGTATTTTTCATGGTCAGCACTCAACATTCAGGCAATTCTTAAAGTATGGATTTTGTTTGCACCACTGAATGTAACTCAAGTGCTAATATGAGCCTATCTTTAACCAATGTAGATTTGCCTCAAATATGCAATTTATAAGTGCTATATCATATATGATTTCCATATGCACTCTCTGGTGGCCTCGTGAATGATGTATTTGATTTAGAGTCAAGAAGGCCTGAATTCAAATTTTGCCTCTGATCTAGTTAGTATATATTTTACTTTGGTTAACTCACTGAACCTCTTTCAGTTTCAGTTTCCTTATTTGTAAAATGGGAATAATAAAAGCCCCTACATCTCAGGGTTATTGTGATAATCAAGTAAAAAAAGATTTTTAAAAGTCTTTTGCAAACTTTAAAATGCTTTGTAAAAATGTAATAATAATGCATTTTTGCTTATTGTTAGTATAATTTTGCTTCTTAATGGGAAGGTCTTTCTCATCCATTAATAGGCCCATGTGACCTGCTTAAATCACATGGAAGCCTGAGTCAAAAGAGTCTAAGTCACATGGAACAGGAAGGAATAAAGCAGGAGGGGTGGAGCTAAAGCAGAGCTGAGAGAAAGTCAGAGAGCAATGAGAGCTGAGAAAGGCAGTCTGCCTAGTGTGAGTGGGAGAGGTTTGTTTGTGATTTGTTTAAGGGACCTGGTTTGTGGGAAACCTAACAGAGGGAGGGCTTGGGGATGGTATTGTTCTCTGTATTGTTATTGTATATAGAATTCTTTGTTACTGTGATGGATTTGGTTTTTTGGTGTCTGAATAAATGTTTTAATTCTGTCTTTCATGTGGAGAGTCTGTTGTTTTTCATGATTCAGAATTGTGCCAGCATATTCATGACCACCACAGGGTCTGTGAATATCATGTTGGTGCTAAAAAAAAAAATCCAGATATGATGATCCTGATGATGATACTTTTGCATCCTATTTGAATACATAATTTAAAAAAAATGAATTTAATTGAGTAAATATCACTGAGCACTTATTACATGCAAGACTATAGACTAAAGTTACCAAGTAGTAACTTTTTCTCTTTTGGTCAGGAAACCTGAAGGTCTTCCCCTTCCAGTTAAATTTCTTTTTTTGATTAAAGAGGCCATCCCTTGAGTAACTACTTAAAGATGACATTCACTGAATGGGCATTACCTCACTCAGAGTGAGACCCTGAAAAGACCTTAGCCCAAAAAGACCTGGGCCTCCCATTGCATCCTGGACTATCTCCAGTCATCCTGATGAATATCAGGCACTGGACCCGGATGGCTCTGGAGAAGAAAGTGAGACTAGTGACTTTGCACAGCCTTCCCTCATTCAAATCAAAGTCAACTGAAATTCATGTCATCATCTCCCTGATGTCATGGTCCTCTTTGAGAAAGAAGGACAAACACACCCTATGAGATCTAAGGCAGTATTCCCTAAACAAATTTGGACTGGAAGTTGGGTGCCAGTGGGAGAGGGACCAAGAGAAATTTATGGACTTCAATGTCCATAAACGAGATGTTGTGAAAGGTAAAAATGACAAGATTCGTTAACCATTTCGATATATGAGGTCAGAGGATTCTTTTGTAGAACTGGAAGGAGGTGCTGCCTTTTCTTGGTAATTCACTAGCGTCATCTAGTGATAGTCATTATTTATGTCACATAGAAAACCAAGATTCAGTGGAAAATATCTTGAGAAATATGAGTCAAGAGCACGTGACTGGTAATAAAGAAACCTAGGGTTTTATCTCTGCATTTGCCACTAACATATTTTGGGCAAGTTTGGGGCACACCTATAAAATAATGCAGGAGGGACCAGTTAGATGTTCTCTGAAGTCTCTTCTTAGTCTATAATTCTTTTTGATTTTTTTAAAGTCTAAAATAATTGCAATAATATTGGAGCAGTTCAGAAACTGAAAATTTTAAAACTATTTTTACTCCAGGAAGAACACAATCACATTCTAAAATATGTGAGTTTTCATGGAATTATGAGTTTGAGCTCCTAAAATCACAATAATAATTGTTACATTATCTACAGCCCATACACTCATCCTTGCCTCACAAGTTTTCTGTTATATAAGCTGCCTGAGTGACACTAGTATTTCGCAATCAAAAGATACTGTCCTATTGCAGTTTTGATATTGATTTCCTTCCCCTTTTCTAGTCCTTAAAATGTGAAATTAATTACAAAAATAAGCCTTGGCAGAGTCTGGCTGAGTTTTGAGAATCCATATAATACCATCATAATCAGTCCTTCAAGGATCCATGATCTCCTGTGAGTCGGTATTTCATCCACTGATGCAAGCATGACCTACCTTAGTAAATAATCCTCATGAGTTGTTGTGATAGGAAAATTCATCACCAGGTTGACTGTGGGGATAAGCTTTTTTCTGAACTTGACTGGGCTGGTTCATTGTCCTAGCACTAAGCCTGGGCCTAAAATTCTTTCAGATTAGTAGAACTTGATCAAGCTTACTCTGCTAGCCAAGTTTTCAATAACTCATACCAAGGAAGTACAGGAGGACTTTAAGGGGAATATAAAACTTTATGATTTATGTTACCCTAAATTATGTATGGATTACATCTTTTAAACATGCAATGTTATTTTAGCTCTAAGGGACTCAGTAATCATCTATTCCAACTGTTTCATTTTACAAATGAAGAAAAGGAGGCCCTTGTGACATGCCCAAGGTCATATGCTAATTAAGCAATGGGTAAGAGTCAAATCTTTCTTCTTTAATAACAAACCTAGGATTTTCTTTTGTCTCTATTTCAACCACACTGCTTCATATTACATGATTCTGTCATCCTCACTATATTCTCCATTTAATATTTCTTTAGCATATATTGGGAAAATAATGTTGTTTACAAATTATTTCTTATGTAATAGAATCACATATTTAGAGTTTTGAGGAACCTGTGTGTGTTTAGGAGGAAAATCTCTACATTTTATAGGTGAAGAAACTGAGGCCCTGGGAGGATAAATGACTTGTCAAAGCCTAAATAGTAAATACAAGAAGTGAGGTTTGAACCCAGGTTCTCTGACATCAGAGTCAGTAATCATTCATTTGTTTCATACAGGTCATGTCAGACAATTCTCTAAAACTCTGTACTGACTTATACCTAGAGCATCAGGAGAATCTTGCTTTCAATTAATGATACCCTTTGGCAATGCAAAACTAGAAAGTCTAACAAAATTCTATTACTTGGTATTAGTCAATCCAGTCAACATTTATTAAGTACCTACTATTTGCCAGGAGCTTTGCTAGACTCTAGGACAAATATTAAATAAATGAAACCATCTACACTTAGGAGGATTTTATGTTTTATTAGTGGCAACAATAATACACACATATGCATAGGATAAATATTAAGATAATAAATACAAAGTAGTTAAATGTAAAGGCATTAGCAGTTTAAAGAATCAGGGAAGAATTCATTTAGAAAATGTTGCTTGAACTGTGTCCAGTTAGGAGGTTCTTGCAATAATTTATGTGAGAGGTGATAAGATGATAAGCTAAAGTGGTAATTATGTGAATAGAAAGATGAGAGAGATGATGTAAAGGTAATAATGGCAAGATTTTTTAACTGTTTGGATATGTGGGATAAGAGTGAATAGCTGAGAATAACGTCAGTTACAAATCTGGGAATCTAGAAGAATAATAGTGCTTTCAACATGTATAGGTAAAACTGAAAGAGGGGTAGATTTGGAGAAAAAGATGAGTTCAGTTTTGGATATGTTGAGTTTGAGATACCTCTTGCGCAAACAGTTTGAAATGTCTAATGAGCAATTGGTGATGGCAGATTGTAACTCAGGGTGATTACTGGGGAAAGAAATATAGATCTGGGATTCATCTGCATGACAATTAAAGCCATGGGAGCTGATGAAGTCAACAAGAAGTATAAGAGATTTAGGACAGAGTCTTGTGAAACACCCATATTTAGGGAGCATGACCTGAACAATGAACCAGAAAAGGAGTCTGAGAAGGAACAATCAGATGGATATGAGGAGAATCAGGATGGAGCAGTATCATGAAAATCTAAAGAAAAGAGAGTGTCAAGGAAAAGGGGTGATGATTGACAGCATTAAAGGTTATGGAGAGACAATGAAGATGAGGACTGAGAAAAGAACATTAGATTTTGCAAATAAGAGATAATTAGTAACTCTTGAAAGGGCAAAATTTAGTGAAAGAATATTGGAAGGCAGTGAGGAGGAAAAGAAATGGAGTTACCCATGATGGAAAATGCCATCTACATCCAGAGAAAGAAATATGGAGTCTGAATGCAGATCAAAATATATTATTTACTCTCTCTTTTGTTTTATTTTTCTTTGTCATGATTCCTTCCATTTGGTCTAATTCTTCTATACAATGTGACTAATGTGAAAATACATTTAATAAGTTGTGGATGCAAAACCTACATCAGATTGCTCACTGTCTTGGGGAGAAAAGAGGGGAGGAAGGTGGGGAAAATTTAAAACTTATGGAAATGAATGTTGAAAAGTAAAAATAAATAAATTAAATTATTAAAAAAAGAAAAAGAAAAAAGCAAATAGCAAACTTGAAAAAACTGGAGTCACCCATTTTGGATGACCTTCTCAAAGAGTTTAGGCATGGGGGAGAGATATAGGAAGAGTTAGGCATGGATGGAACAACTAAGGAAGAAGGTTTTTGGATGGGGACATCATGGCCATGTTTTTAATCAGTAGAGAAGCAACCAGTAGGCAGGAAGAAATTTAAGATTTGTGAGAGCATAGGAATGGCCTCAAACAGGTCTTTAATTGAATAATCCTATGAGCTATCCAAGGCAGAATGAACTGCCTCAGGGTATGTCCTCTTTGGAAAACTTGTAGCAGAGCCTTTTTGTGTGTGTGTGGATATTATAGAGGGAATTCTTATTCACATACACCTTGAACTAGATGACCTCTGACCTCCTTCCAAGTCAGAAATTCTATGAGAAATAACTACATTTTTGTAATTCGATGTGTATATATATATCAAATTTAAATTTTAAAAATTTAAAAATTGGGCATAATTCCGAATTGCTCTCCAAAATGGTTGAACCAGTTCACAGTTCCACCAAGACTGAATTAGTGTTTCATTTTTTTCCACATCCCCTCCAACTTTTGTCACTTTCCCCTTCAAACATTTTAGCCAACCTGAGAGGTATAAAGTGATATCTCAAAGTTGTTTTAATTTGCTTTTCTGTAATTAATTATGATTTAGAGTATTTTTTCATATGACTATAAATTGTTTTGATTTCATCATTGAAAACTACGTGTTCATACCCTTTCACCATTTACCAACTGACGAATGACTTGCATTCTAAAAGACATGACAAAATTCTTTATATGCTTGAGAAATGAGACCTTTACCTGAGGAACTGTCTATAAAATTTCCCTTCTGATTTTCTGCTTTATTTTTGATGTTGGCTACATTTGTTTTATTTGTACAAAACATTTTAATTTAATGTAATTGAAATTATCCATTTTACACCTAACTTATCTCACTGTCTCTTGTTTATGCATAAATTGTTCATCTATCTACAATCTGACAGGTAATATGTTTCATGTTCTTCTAATATTCCTGTAACATTTCTCATTATATCTAGGTCATGTATCCATTTTGACCTTATCTTGGTAAATAGTATAAGATATTGGTCTATGCTCAATTTTTGCCAGACTGCTTTATAGTTTTCCCAATATATTTTTTACCCAAATAATGAATTTTTATTCCCCAAACTTAGGTCTCTCTACTTTTCAAATACAAGGTTACTATATTAATTTGCTGCTGTGAATTGTATACTTATTCTGTTCACTAATTTACCTTTCTGTTTCTTGCCAGTACCAGACAGCTTTGATAATTACTGCATGAAGAGATATCCCATTTAAAATAACTTTAGACAGTTGGAAATACCTAGGAATACAACTACCAAAAAAACCTCATGGACTAGGGGAACAAAATTATCTTAAAAAACACGTTTTCATACAAATAAAATCAGATCTAAGTAACTGGTGAAATATTAGTGTTCATGGGTAAGCAAAGTCAATATAATAAAAATGACAATTAACCTAAATCAATTTATATATTCAGTGCCATCCCAATTAAATTCCAATTATCATTTTACTGACAAAAAAATAACAAAATTCATTTGGAAGAACAAAAAGTAAGAATATCAAAGGAACTAGTGAAAAAAATGTAAAAGGAAGGAGGTTTAGCTTATCAACTTTGAATTGTGATTGTCTTACAACTTCTAATATTAGGGGGCTGCCTGGCATATCAAGAGGTTAGATGATTTGCCCAGGTTTCAAAAGATGACAATAGTATGCATATGACCTTCATACTTAGTTCTCACAAATTCACAAGACCATTTTCTCCTTATTATCAGCCTCCTTAACCCCTTTTGCCAAAGAACACAAACCAAATATGAGTCCGTCATAATATTTCACGGATACTTCTGATTGTGATTTTTTTTCTATTTCTGAAGCCAATGGTTATTGCCCTTCATCTCAAAGAGGACCAAAATGACATCACTATATTAGAGTCAAGTTACAATGTGTTTAACTCTAGCTCATCAGACAAATATGAACTCAGAATGCTTTACCACAGGTTGGGCACAAATGGGTCATGTGAACATTTGGGATGAGTTCTCTAAATTTGTACATTTCACAGTTCTTTTCAGCTACTTTGATTCTGTTTGCTCATAGAGCACAGCACCTTCTTTGATGAGGGCATGCCATGCCAGGTGGTTCTGTGCTAGTGTCTCCCATATCATGAAATCAATTCCAAAGTTCTCCAGAGAGACCTTTAGAGTGTCCTTGTATCACTTCTTCTGACCATCATGTGAGCATTTACCTTGTGTGAGCTCTCTGTAAAATAGTATTTTAGGTGAGCATATATTTAACATTCTAACAACATGACTAGCATATAAGAGTCATGCCCTCTGCCAAAGCATTTGAATGCTTAGTGGTTTAGCTCAAGAAAGGACCTCAGTGTTTGATACCTTTTCCTGACAGGTCATCTTCAGTATCTTCCTAAGACAATTCAAATGGAAGTGATTCAGTTTCCTGGTGCTGGTATACTGTCCAGGTTTAACAGGTATACAACAATGAAATCAGCAGAACAGGTCTGTGGACCTTCCATTTGGTAATCAGTTTATTACTTCTTCGCTCCCACATTTTCCTTCAGAGCCTCTCAAACACTGAACTAGCCCTGGCAATGCGTACGTTAACCTCATTATCAACGTAATCATCCTAAAAATTACACAGACAAAATAAGTGACCTTATCCACAGTGTTTAAAACTTCTTCATTTTCTGTTATTGATAGTTTCATGTTTGGATGGTGGAGAACCTGTGTTTTCTTGGTGCTAATCGTTAGGCCAAAATTAGCACAAGCAGCAGAGAATCAATCTATACCTTGTTGCACCTCTGCTTCAAAGGCTGTATTGAATGCACAATCATTTACGAACAAAAAGTCGTGCACCAACTCTTTCGTCCACTACTGGCTTGCCTTGTAGCCTTTTCAAGTTAAATAATTTACTGTCAGTGCAGTAGCTGACCTCCTTTGTTCTCATTGAGGGCGTTTGACAGCATTGCTGAAAACATCAAGGACACAGTCCTGTCTCACTCAGTTGGTGACTGAGAAAGTATAAGAGTGTTGCCAGAAACCAATACATATTTATGAAATGCCTATGTGTCAGGCATTGCGCATCATAGTTCTCTGGTAGGTTATAAATGCTACTTATTCTGATAAGACCAGTTGGTAGGAAACCCTTCCAGAAGATGAACTGGCTTCATGGGAGACTTTGTTACGATTCAATTGTGTTGAGATTTGGCCTGATTAATTATCTTACTTGAAGAAGAAAGGACCAAAGCATTAACCAAATAAATTATCAGATATTTTCTGTTGCAAGAGATATTTTTTCCTGGTCAAAATACAGCACTGCCTGTTCAGATGTGTTTAATTTGTCTGTATTGCTTCTAATGCCTATGTACATGTACATATATACATACAAATATGTATGCATATACACACGTTTAAACAAATACTTCTATTATTATATGCATATTTGCTGTTGATACACATATTATACATATTATGTGTATCCACAGCAACATTTCTCTCTCTCCCTATGTCTGTCTCTCTCCAACTGTTTCTCTGTCTGTCTCTGTCTCTCTGAATCTTTCATCTTTCATCTCTCTCTGTCTTTTGGTCTCTGACTTTCTGCCTCTCTGTGTCTCTGTCTTTGTCTATCTTAGAACTGGACCTATGATTTCATTAGTAATAAGAATTCTCAAATGAAGAAATCCCCTTTATTAATTTAGATTAACATCTTTCCTGAAATTTATATTCTTAAAGAGTATCCTAGGCATTGATATGCTACGTTATTTGCCCAGGGTCACATAGAAAGTAAGTATCAGAAGAAGAACTTGAATCAAGTTCTTAAGTCAGAGACAAGATCTCTATCCAGTATGTCTGGCTGCAAATATGCATACATGCAAACATACATATACACATGCAAACATATAACACATATATGTATATGCATGTGTATATGTGAATATATGTGTATATTCAGGAAAGTGAAGGATAATTACTTCATCTCTTTTATTTAGCTTTTATTCTAGAGCAATCAACTATGTGCTATGCCACTGAAGAGGGTTTGGGGAGTTAAGTAAAAAAGCCATAGCCCAGATTCTACACAGCTCCTGTTGGCTTTTTTTTAAAGTTCCTTTGTTCTTCAGAGCACATTACTCCTTCCTTTCGATGGTTTCACGTGGGTGCAGAATAATCGCGTTACTTTACGTTTCCTTATATTTGAAGGTCTTTCTCCTGGAAACTTGCACAATATGTTGTTTGTTAGCAGAGTTTTAAAATTTAACCACTATATATCTTGGAATTTGTAGCATTTTTTTTAAAATTTTTTTTCTGGAAGTGATCTATGAATTCTTTTATCTGGTACTTTGTTTTCTGTGCTCAGGAATTCTTGGTAGTTTTCTTGTATTATTTCTTGCATTGTGGTGTCCAGATTTTGACTTGTCTTCCTCTGGGATACCTGTCGTTTATGTATATATGTGTATATATCGTAATTTCTTTTAATATCATTGTTATTTGCTTCTCTGTTTCCAGATAGTTCAATCAATTTTTCTCTCTTTTGGTCCTTTTGGTCCTTAGCATGGATTCAAGTACATTTTTTTCCTATCTGACAATTATTTCTATTATGCATGCCATAAATCCTGCTTTCACAATTCTTCACCTCCTTTAATCAGTTCAGGAACTTATTACTTTTGTTTCATGTTTTCCTGAGAATCCAGTTTCCTCTGTCTTAACCAGTTTTGATTTCTTTTGCTTTGTTGTATAATCTGGTCTCTCTTTCCTGATCTGGAGACCACATTCCTTTCTGTTATTAGTTTCTTCCCTGTTGGTTTATCTGCTTAAGCTCAAGGTCTTTAACTGACTTTTTTGGGGGTATATTTGGCAATTTCAGTCTGTTTCCTTATTTTTGCCAATTACCCATTTTCTGACTGCCCCTCCCCTGTTTTTGATAGGGAGCTGCCTGTAGACTGGGTCTAAAAGCATCTTAATTTCTTCTCACTCTGGATAATTTATATTTCAATAGTCTTTGTCCCAAATGACTTCTGGAGGGATAGAACTGGGTCTAGCTGGATGCTGGGCTCTTTCCTTCAAGTTTATTGGAGTGTCATACAGCCACATACACATGCTTGGTTCCACTTGCCTCTGTTCCTTTTCTGACTAAGCTATGTTTCAGCGCAGAGCATTGCCTTGTGATTGCCACAATCAGATGAAGTTTTTGCTTTTTATTTCTTCTTAGGACCATGAGGAAAGGAAACAAGCATTTATTAAATGCCTTCTATGTGCCAGGAGCTGTGCTAAGTGCTTTACAAATATTATTTCATTTAATTCTTGCAATAATGCTGGAAGGATGTTGCTGCTATATTCCTCATTTTATAGTTGAGAAAACTAAGACAGACAAAGACTAAGTGACTTGCCCACGGTCACACAGCTTTCAAGTGCCTGAGTCCAGACTTGAACTCAGGTCATTTTGACTCCCAATCCAGTGCTCTGTGCACGGGATCACCCAGTTTCCTCTAGTTGGCAGTGCTAGATTTTTCTGCTGCAAGTCTGTGTGTTGTCTTATGCGGCCTTGCTTATATGGTAGGTGGGGGTGCTTATTGATTGAGTTATGAGTTCAGGATTACTCCTGAATTCATAAGTAAGTTTGACAGCTTTTCTTTAAAGATATTGAGATCATACTTAAGATTGCAATGGCTCAAGTGACTAAAGGCTTAGACTATTTATATCACATCTTGGTCATCTGGGCACAAAATAACCATGAGAAGTTTCAGGAAGAAGCTTGACTGTGGATCAAAATGGGCAACTCAGACAAGGGAACTTTGCTTAATTGAATCAGCTAAAGGGATCTTCAACGCTTATCTTTCTTCAATATCCTTCTCCTGCTATACTTAGCTATAGCTTTTTTTTTAAGTTAACAAAAAACTTTTGAATGACCTGAGACTTTCATTTTGTTGTAACATCAAACCAAAACTGCTAAGAGACTGACATGAGTCAGGACCAGCCCAGAATAAGCTAGATGACAAAAATAGATACAACAATAAGGGTTGACGAGCTATGAATGAATTATGAGTATTGATCTAGGTTGCTGTCTTTGAGTTGTTTTAGTCATATCTGACTCTTTGTGATCCCTTTAGGATTTTCTTGGCAAGGATACCACAATGGTTTGTCATGTCCTTCTCTAATTCATTTTACAGATGAAGAAATGAAGCAAACAGGGTTAGATGACTTGCCCAGGGTCACACAGCTAGTAGGAGTCTGAAGCTGAATTTGAACTCATAAAGACAAGTCTTGTGATTCCAAACCCAGCCCTTTATCCACTGCCTCAGATCTGATATAGCTTTGGAGGTGGAGGAAGAGCCTATGTACTGGTGAAAGTGTACCATAGACTGTACTTTATCCATTTCAATACTTGTGCTCAGATCCTGCAGATAACCGAGAGGTGACTTTTTGTGAGCACAGCACAATAAAACTGAAATAAACATCTAAATCTATGAAATTGAAAAGATTGAGTCCCAAAATTACATATTATAGGTATCTTCAATGTGCTTCAACTTTGTTAATTAGAAAAAGAGATAATTTTAGAATTACTGTGTTGAGTGTCTATAACAAGTAAAAATGAGGAAACATTTGCATCCTTTATCATTGCAAAAACTCAAGGTCGAATTGTACCATAGAAATTATATATACACCTCCAAAATCTCAAATGTAAGTAAATAGTCACAAGCATATATAAAAACCAAAAATTCTTATGCAATACCTTCCTTCCTTGTTATCTCCGGCATATGCACAAATCACTCCACTACTTTATTACTTCATTTTAAAACAGAATCTAATAAAGAGATATATCTTTGTAAGGTTATCTCTGTCTTACTAGTACATGAAGAGTTATTAGATCCACTTCAGCCAAGTAGGAAAATTGTTTTTTTTTTTGTTTTGTTTTTTGCTTTGTGGCTTGGTGAGTCTTTTGGCCCATAAAATTGCTTGAGATGTCTATAAAAATGCTTCTAATAGTGAATGATTCAAGTAAGTCTTAAAATGTTAATATTACAGAAAATATCTTCATAGTAGTTAAGTCCAGTGATGTGAAAGTCTTTTTTCCCCCTAGTAGTTAAGGGACTCCTAATGGCTACCTTTGAGAGCATAGTCCATAGGGTCAGAGAAAGCTATTTCATGGAACAGAATCCTTTCCAAACCTCACAAGCGCATACCAATGCATTTAGTTTCACTGATCTATCAGAGTTACTTCAAAGCAAAGACATTAATAATAATAAAATTGGCATTAGAACATTGTCCCTCCCCCCCCAATTTGGGGCATTAATAAACACATTTTTAGTGGGAACAAAGGAATTGCATAGGAATTGTGAGTGGGGCACATATACATGGGGAATATATGTAGCCAGGGCATCTGTGTGGAAGGGTCAAAACCTAGGTAATATTTTTATTTAAGGCCCCTACATCAGGGGCAACTCATGCCACTGCTGCTACAGAATGGCTAGTCTTCTTGTACCATCACATTGCTTTCTTCTGTACTTAATTCTTGCTGAGTATTGCCCAAGTACACATACTCTATTAGTGACAGTTTTGGCAAAAGAGCCTGGGCCTTCTAACTACTATGAATCATATGGAGGTGATTGTCTTTAAACTCTTCTACAGGCTCCAAAGCACTAATTTTGAGCATAGGGTATGCTCAGAATTCATAAGAGAATCCTTATTCATTTGCTTGCCAGAAGAATGTAATTTGCATTGCCCACACTTGCTTGACTTTAATAGGATTTCATCTTTATTTCCACAAAGGTATTTTGAGGGATATCATTAACAGACAAGGGACAAGCTGGCCTTCACACGGAAGGCCTTTGTTTCTGCAAAAATGACTCAAAACGCAACCTTATTATAGAAATCACTGCAATAAGTTGAAAGTCACAAAACATTAATCTAGACTCATAAGAACTAGAAATGTGAACATTGTAACACTACATTCGCCACCCCAGCATGCATGCACATAAAAAGAATATGCCTACATTCTTTTATATATGGATAAATGGGGGTCTATCTTTATAGATGAGGAATTCTGCTTTTCTTGTTACAGTCCAGTTTTTTTCTAGCATAAAACTTTTTCCATTTATAAGTAACTAACAATATATTCTACGAAGAACTATTGACTTCCTTCTCTACAGTATATTAAAATATGCATCTATGCATTTTAGGAAGGTTTTTTTTTCCATTTCTGAGAGCTGTAAATTGTAATTTTGTGGTGTATAACTAGGACTTAACAAAACTACTTGAAGCATGGAAATCCTCCATTAAACATGTAAGTGATTGTGATTCAAGTTTCATATATCTCTGCAAATTTCAGAGGTCAGACTAGGTAATCTTTTATGTTCCTTCCAGCCCTAACATTCTTTGACTTTATGTTAGAAAACTCCCCTCATTAGTCAGCCAAGACCACTTCCTTTTTGAAAGACTTCATTGTATTGAAAATTCGGAATTAATGATGAAGAATGCATGAGCTCACAAATCCATTAATGCCTTTAAAGAAATAGAGATATGAGACATGAAATTTATAGATGTTTAAGATTTCTTGCAGAGTATTATAAAGGCATAGCAATATTCTCAAGTTTAACCTCGACTGACCCTATTACTAGTGTTCTGTTCTAGTTCCTGATTCATCTCTCTGTCTTAAAGATAGCCTGACATGCTGTCTAGCAATTTTTATCTTGTTTCTTAGCCTAGTATGATCCCAGACCACGTATTTCTAAGTAACTGTGTCATGCTTAAAACTTACAAGCAGCCTTTATAGTGTAGGCTTTATATTGAAGGTGATTCTATACTCAAACCTACCTGCTTTTTCCTGGCATCAAAACTGGGGTCTTATCTGGCTTCTTTTATTATTTACAGTTCTTTTAACCCATTCAAAAAACTAGACACCTCCTGAGTCTGATTAACATTTCTGACCTGTGCTACTCCAGCTGTTAGATCCAACTATTTTCCTATTAAATACAGTGATCTTACTCCCTAGAGGTGTGGTTCCTTTCTCCAAACCTTCCTTTTAATTTATAAAGTTCCATTAGTTTAAGAAATTAGTAATAATGCAGTTTCCATTTAATCTCAAAACCTATATACAGAATAAGTTAGTAGAAGTTACCAAAGGAAGGAAAAATGGAACAGGAAGACCTTTTGGATGGCTATTGCAATAATTTGAATAGGAGGCTCTGTAGTACCATAATAATGACACAAATAAAGAAGTTAAAACCAATGTGAGAAAGGTGGTTATTGCTGTTATTGTTCTTTTTCTTTAACATTTAGGTGATGCAGTGGATAAAGTGCTAGGTCTGGAATTAGGAAGATCTGAGTTCAAATCCAGTCTCAGTCATTTACTAGCTGTGTGGCCCTGGGCAGACACTCTGGGCCATCTTCAGTCATCCTGATGAATATCCAGATGGCTCAGGAGGAGAAAGCGAGGCTGCTGACCTTGCACATCCCTCCTTCCCTCAAAACAAAGTGCAAGTCATCTCATCTTTTCTCTGATGTCATGGTCTTCTTTGAAAATGAAGGATGGACACAAACCTGTGAGTAGACCAAGCTGCTTGAATGGGGATCCAGCTACCTGGGGAACTCAGCTCATCCTCTCCAATCTGCCTCCCCTTCCTTTTCCTCTTCAAAGTAAGGTAAATTTGGATGGCCAGAGGACGCCCAGTTAACTTGGGGTTTACTGCGTAGATTCCTTCCTTCCTTTTTTCTTTCTTTCCTTACTTCCTTCTTTCTTTCTCTCTCTTTTCCTTCCTTCCTTCCTTCCTTCCTTCCTTCCTTCCTTCCTTCCTTCCTTCCTTCCTTCCTTCCTTCCTTTCTTTTTTTCCCCCAAAACCTTAAACCCAGTGCACTCTGAAGTCCATAGATTGCACATTAATAGGCGTGCCCAAACTCCACTTAATGACTGTTTTCTGGACCCTCTTGGCTTAAGAGTGATTATCAATAGTACCTGCTGCTCTTTCCTTCCCAGCTTGGTTTACTTATATATATTTTCTTTTGCTCATTAACATGACCATTCCCTGATTACTTCCTAAAGAGGCCTATTCGCTGAATGAACATTGCCTTACACTGCGTACTTGAATAGGGCTTAGCCCAAAAAGGCCAAGGGATTCCATTTCATCCTGGGTGGTCTCCAGTCAGTCTGATGAATATGTGGTCACTGGACCTAGATGACTCAGGAGGAGAAAGTGAGGCTGGTGACCTTGCACAGCCCTCCCTCACTCAAAACAAAGTCAAGTGCAAGTCATGTCACCATTTCTCTGATGTCATGGTTTTCTTCAAAAATGAAGGACAGACACAGACAGACAGACAGACCCTGGGCAAGTCATTTTACCTTTATCTTGGTTTCCTTATCTGTAAAATGAAAATAATAGCATCTACTTCCAGGTTTATTTCAGGAATCAAATTATGTAATATTGTAAAGCACTGAGCACGGTGTCTACTACAGCCTATTGTTAATTATAGCTAATATTTTTATAGTGCTTTCATATTTTGCATGTTCTATGTGATTTGATTCTCACAAGAACCCTGTGAAGTAGGTGCTATTATTATCCCCATTTACATATGAGGAAACTGAGGCTGTAAGTCTGAGGGAGATTAAGTGATTTATTCAGGGTTATAAAACTATATGGTATCTGAAATGAGGTTCAAACCAGATATTGTTTTTCAAAGAAGAGTCTGCTATGCCATCAAACAACAGTTCTCTACTCTTAAGATTATTATGGCAAATGAAAATTTTCTTTTAAAAATGAAGGAAAATTAAGGATAGGAAGGAAGGAAAAAAGGGAGGGAGGGAGGGAAGGAAGGAGGGGAGGAAGAGAGAGACAGAGAGAGAGAGAGAGAGAGAGAGAGAGAGAGAGAGAGAGAGAGAGAGAGAGAGAGAGAGAGGAATTTTGACTGAAGTTAGGAGGGAGGATAGAAGAAGATGACATAGAAGAGAAAAAGGAGGATTACTAAATACTTTAAGTAAATAGGTAGGTAAAATAGATAAGAAACTCTTCCCATATAGTTAGTGGCTATACCCTGTAATGTTCCACCCTTCCTCCCCCTCCTCATCCCCTACTCCCAAGAGGAAATAGAGGCTTTTGCTTCAAGGTATGATAATGAATATTCACAGGGGTCATCAGGGTAGAAAGAATGTAGTAATCTTCAAAGGAAGAAGAGATCAGAGATGGTAGTAATTGACAAGATCATAGATAATAGAGCTGGAACCTCAGATGTCATCTTGTCTAAACCACTCATTTTTTTGTTAAGGAAAGTGAGGCCTGGGAAGTTTATATGACTCAACTAAGTTCATACAGATATTGTCAGGTGGAACCTGAGGCAGCTATTTGTTGATCGAAATAAACAATGAAATATTTTGTTATATTCCTAGAGAATATTTATAAAATGTGATTGAACCTTCCATGGCTGGTCAAAACTGATGACTGCTACTATCTTCTCAATATTCACATAGAGATAAATACCATTACCAGAAATCACCTAGTATACGTAAAAATCATAAAGATTTCTAAAAATATATATAAAATCACTTTGCTAATCGAAATTAAGGCATTTATGAATAGGAAGAAAGATATGAAAAGGGAACAAATGATCAAGGAAAATATATTTGATAGAATGTCATGTATGAGGAATAGAAGACTTGCTGAACTGGACTTGATTCTTGTGAAGGGGTATAATGTCTTGAAAGGTGGACAAGATTCATAGAATCAAGAGCTTTAAATGCCAAACATGCATTTGTATTTGAATCTTGAGACAATAGGGAGTCATTACAATTTTTTTGATCGGGGAGGTGAAATGGTCAGATCTGTTCTTTAGAAATGTCAATTTGACAGCTGTTTGGAAGTTGAAAAGAGAAGAGATGAGCCTGGCTGACCAATTAGTAAACTATTACAGTATTCCAGATGACAGGCAATTGGAATCTAGACTAGAATAGAAGTTTTGTAAATAGAGAAAAGAGGATAATAGTGAGAGGTAGATGGTGAAGACAGATTGGATAAGAAATGACAGCTGAATGGAGGTATAGTAGGAGGAAGAGTGAAGAGAAGAGGATGATATTAGTGCTGTGAACCTGGTCACTAGAATGATAACAGAACTTTAAAGAGAAATAGTTAAGTTAGAAAGAATGGGTTTTGGGGAGGAGATAACATTCTATTTTGGACATGTTGAGTTTGGGATTCCAACAGAGTATTCAAAGTATTCAACAGGAAGTTGGAGGAGCAAGACTAGGACTAAGGAGAGAAAGTAGTCTGGATACTGAAATCTGGAAATCATCTGCCTGGAGATGAAAGCTGAGCCTATGGAAGCTGAGGAAATCTCCCAGAAAGTTCAGAGAGAGAAAAAGAAAAGAACAAAGTATTGGGCATGCATCTGTAGTTAAGGGGCAAGACATGGATGTGAACAGGCAATGAATTGGATAGAGTGTTGGATTTGGAGTCAGGAAGAATTTAGCTTGAATCCTGCCTCAGAAGCTTACTTATTGTATGATCCTGGTCAAATAACTTAACATCTGTTAGTGTTAGTTTTCTCAACTTCCTCAACTGGGATAATAATATTGTGAGAACGAAATGAAATAATTAACATATGCAAAGTGCTTTGCCAAATTTAATGCAAGCTATTATGATCCTGTTGAGGAGAGTGAGTGGTGGTCGTACAGGTAGAAGAACCAAGAGATAATAGTAACATGGAACTGAGAGAAGATACGGTATCTGAAGCTATGTGAAATGTCAGGGCTTTTTAAAGGAAAGAAACATGGAAACCTAGAGGAGGCAAGTAGATGGCTTAGGGGATAGAGTGCTGAAACTAGAGTCAGGGAGATCTAAGTTCAAATCTGATCTCAGATACTTATTAAGTGTGAGATCCTGGACAAATCGTTTAACATCTGTTTGCCTTAATCCACTAGAGAGGGAAATGGCAAACTACTCCAGTATCTTTGCCAAGTAAACTCCATGGATAGTACTTGGTGAGCTATAGTGCATAAGGTCATGAAGAGTTGGACATAATTAAATGACTGGACAACAGAAATGAAGAGAGAAAGAGAGAGACAGAGAGAGAGACAGAGACAGAGAGAGATGGAGAGAGAGAGAGACAGAGACAGAGAGAGATGGAGAGACAGAGAGAGAGAAAGAGGGAGAGAGAGAGAGAAAGAGAGAGAGAGAGAGAGAGAGAGAGAGAGAGAGAGAGAGAGAGAGAGAGAGAGAGAGAGAGAAACCAAAGAATCCTATATCTCCCATCTCTTGACATGTCAGCATCCACTATAGGCAAAATGAATAGTCATGTATACTTCTCAGATTTTGGCCTCACCTCTACTCCCCATTAACTAAATGACACAGAGCATAGAACGCTGGATCTGGAATCAGGAAGACCTGAGTTCAAATCCAGCCTCAAACACTTACTAGCTATGTGACTCTGGGCAAGTCACTTAACTTTTGTCTGCTTCATTTTCCTCAACTGAAAAATGAGAATCAAATGAGGTGATGTCTGTAAAGTTCTTAGCAGAGTGTCTGACTAGTGGACATTTAATAAATGCTTAATGACTGACTGATTAGTAAATACTTGTTCCCTTATTCCCTTTTCCCCACTAGAACTCAACAATTTGTTTTCCCTGCTTGGCCAATAACTGGCTGTATTCCATTTGCAAGATCAACTATATAGAGAAACAAATTGGCCTGTTGTACTTGCAAAGCTAAATGGAGACAAAAACAAGTATTTTTTTAAAAAACTAACACAAAGGCCTACTGTATGATCTGTTCAAGGGAATTCATCTCTATGCATGTATTCATAAATAAAGCTTCTTATGATGCAAACTCACATCAGATAATGTGTTTTCTGTTATGATAATGTTGACTGTATTGACCAAGAATCTATAAGACAGAGATTGGACTAAGAGCAATACTTGTAAATAACAGAAGGTCAAACACCTGGTTATAGCTTAGAAAGGTTTAAAACAGTATTTGAATGTCACTCAAGAGTGGATAGCCTTGCTAAGCAAGCACCATCTGGTTGTAATGGATTTCCATCTCTCCCCCTGCCATTCCTTATCAAACACTACTCTTTGTCCAGGCAAGTGACCTTCAGTCCCTTGACCCTTCAGTTTTCTCCCAGGCCATTTCCCCTGCACTGACATTTTCTCCTCTTTTCCTCATCTTGAATTCTTGGTGAACCTGCTCAACTCTTTTTTTGAGATCCTGGCCTCTTGATCAACTTGCTCCCTGCCAAGCCTTACTTTTGAATGTCTCACCCCCACCTACTGCTTTCACTTCTCTACACATTGTTGAATGTAGTTGGAGAAACCACTCAACTATTTGAAGTAATCCATTACAAATTGGGCCTTCACTGCTGCTAGACAATCCTTCTATACCTTCCTTGTCAGCTCACTTGCCTCCTCTCCATGTCAGCTCTTACAAACATTTTTATTTCTCTTCAAACCTACTTGGGTTCCCCTCTCCACACCCTCTCAACTGAGAACATTATCTTATATTTTACAGACAAAATCAAGGCCATTCATAAATTTGTAATGGACTTAGAACAGTTGGGTGATTTTCTCCACCTATATTCAGCAGCAGATGTATATTATTTTATGGTTGCACTGTGCTAAGTGCTAGGGATACAAATAAGACAGAGACAGTCTTTGCCTTCAATGAACTTATGACAACATACAAATAAATAAAGTCAACATGCAAAAGAAGCTGAAAAACAGGGGAGAGGGAAAAGGGACACCAGGGGACACGATCAGTCCAAAAACATTTACTAAGCAGCTACTACTATGTTCCAGCTAAGTGTGGGCTGCGTGATGTTTCATGGAGCTGAAACTGAAGAAACTTTCTTTTTACATAGTTTATATATGTGCTATCATGTAAAACACATTTACATATTTGTCACAGTTGTGGAAAATGAAATAGATCAAAGGGAAATGAAACCATGAGAAAGAATAAAGCAAATAAAAAAAATGTTTCAATCTGCATTCTGAGCCCACCAGTTCTTTATCTGGATATTGATGGCATTTTTCTTTCTGTATCCTTTGTGCTTGTCTTAGATAATTGCATTGCTGAGAAGAGCTGAGTCACTCAAAATTGATCATCACATGATGTTGCTGATACTGTGTACGATATTTTCCTCATTCTGTTCATTTCACTTTGCATGAGTTTATAAAAGTCTTTCCAAGTTTTTCTGAAATCTGTATGTTCATCATTTCTTATTTTCAATAGTATTCCATTACATTCATATATCACAGTTTGTTCAGCCATTCCCCAGTTGATGGAAATACCCCAATTTCTAATATTTTGCCACCATCAAGAGGGCTGCTACAAATATTGTTGCACCTGTAGGTCCTTGACCTTTTTTATAATCTCTTTGGGATACAGATCTAGTAGCAATATTGCTGAATCAAAGGGTATGCACAATTTTATAGCCCTTTGTACATAGTTCACGTTACTCTCTAAAATGGTTGTTTAAGTTCTCAACTCCATGAGCAATGCATTAGGATCTCAATTGATGGGTATGATTTTTAAGCTCCTTTTTGAGCTCTTCCAAGAAATCTCGAGACCACTTCCCATTTTCCCTTGGGGTTTTATCCACAGGTCTTTTGACATTGATGTCCTCTTCTGAGGACTGATCTGGTCTTGTGTCTCTTCTGAGTCACTGTCACCAAAATAACATTCTATGTCAGATTCTTTTTTTCTTGTTTTCTGCTCATTCATTTTTTAAAAAAATCTTTTCCCTTTCTTTCAAATTTGAGCTCTGCTCCCAGGGCATAAAAGGCACTGTCTCTGGCTTCTTGTGCTAGTAGCTTCAGGCCCTGGTTGTTTACCTGGTGCTACACTGATGTTGCCTTGAGGCCCATGGGGAATCCTTATGTCTGATGCTGCACTTCAGGGTTGGGGTGGGGGTTGTCTAGCACTGCTGCTGGGTCTGGCAACTTACCTCTTGCTGAGCTGGGGTCCTGGTGATAGTCTTTGCAATATGCTGAGGACCAGTTTCTAAATCTTCCCAGTGGCTGCACTGAAGCATGTGAGGTCAAGTCTCTGGAAGCTGCCTTTTTGCCCAGGGCTACACTGAAGCATGTCTCTATTGGTACTGACTGGTGGCTGCCTGTTTGTTAAGGCACCAATTGGGTTAGCATCTATCTGCTTGGCCTGGGCTGTGCTGAACCTTGTGGTGGTTCTTGGAGCTGGAGTCTCCTAGTTTCTTTAGCTATGTTAAGGTACATGGAAGGTCCTGGTATTGGCATTTACCTGATCCACCCACACTGGGGCTCAGAATCTCCAGCTAATCTGGTGAGGAGAAGCTTACTATTGGCTTGCTGGGATGCTTACCACCCTGGACTGTGCTCCCCTTTCACCTGAGTGAGGTGGACCTATTTTTCTGATCCTCCAAGTTTCTTAGGCTAAAAGATTATTTCACCTTATCTTTTTGCTGGTTCTGCTGACCAAGTATATGTTTTAGAACTCTATTTTCTGATTGTTTGGAGGTGAGTATGGAAGACTTGCAGCAGTTTCTGATTACTCTGCCATCTTGACACCTGGAAGTCCTCTTTTATCAAAGAAAGTCTCCGATGAAAAATGGAGAGTTACCTGGAAAGTTGTATGCCCTCTATAAAGGAAATCTTTAGATGCAGCTTGATGTTTCAATCTCCAGCCCTCTAATAAGAGGAGAAGCAACTTAAGAAAGTGAGATAGTGTTGACTAACAAAAAAATGAGTCAGTTTGTATGGTGATGAGATTTCAGGTGATCAGTTTATTCTAGGGGAGGTATGATATTTCATGGAGTTGAAACCAAACCTAGTTTCTGAAATGATGCAGAAATCTAAAATCACTATGCAAGCCAAACTGATGGCCTTGCAAATCATATAACCAGAGACTCCAGGGCAACCCTAAAATAATAATAATGGACATCAAGATAGGGATGGAATAGGAATGAACCTCAAAGTCCTGATCAGTCCATAGGAACACAATTCCCTACATGTGAGAATTGTAAGAAATGAGCATTTATCTCTTGCATTTAATAACTAATTATTGTATTGGGATCAAGCTTTTCCCCCTTATCTATTTCCACATCTAGAAACAAGCCAGTGTGAGAAATTTCTTTTGAAGATTTGCGCAGGGCAAAATCTAATAAGACAGTGGAAGAAATTTTATGTTTGGGTAATGGGTGCATTCCTGTCCATTGTGTTTGCTCAGACAGACCTGGAGAAATATTGATTCTCCCTTTTGTCAGACAGGTGTATGGAATTTATTTGGTGTTTTTTAATCAAGATTTAGGTGATCCAAGTCATGTACCCTAAGACCCTCATATAGTCCACCTCCTGTTGTGTTAGCCAGTAAAAGTTGATTGGCAACCTTCAGGAATACCTACTCTTCTAAAGGCATGAAAACTGTGAGTGCACCACCATAAGGCTACCTTTGGTCTAAGAGAGATGGCTAAATGACCTTTTTATTAATGACCCTTCTATTAATAAACATGCTGGCTTTATTAATGAAATGACTAAAATACCCTAAAACTATGCCTCTTGAACCTTTTTAATCTCCACAGAATCAATGATTATTTGCAATTGATCTCCTTCCTTAATGAGGTTTGTTTAGCTAAAACACTAACTCCCAATTCCAGATTCCCAACAGGACAGCAGAGAGAATTCTGATATCATCACCCCATCCTCAGTATAGACCTCTCTGGCTCCTTTGTAATCTGTTACATCATTGGTAAAACTGTGCCCCATTCAATTAATACTAAAGTTTCTGTTTCCATGCTACAAACCTCTATTCTTTCTGCAGCCATCCCCTGAGATTATGGATGCTGCAGGAATTGGAAAGAAGCCTATTCTCCATCCTATTTCTATCCTTAATACAATTTCTAATTGTTCTATATGTGATAATCTTGATGAGGAATATCTAGTTGTTGAAGAATTGTGGCAAGCAAAAGTCTTGTCATTCCTGGCAGATGAGGGCATCATTGCTGGCCCTTTCTCAGTGCAACAAGAATTATTATCCACTATATCTCCTTGGCTTTTAATTCCTCATGTGAATGAAGTGGATCATATGCTTGCTGCTGATTCTAGTCATATTATCTTGAATAATACTAACCCTCTCCCTTTGTTTCCACAATATTCTGTCTAAGGAAGCTAAGGATGGCATCACAGCAGGAATTACCTCTCTCTTAGCAGGAAATTATTATTACCATCTGCTTCCAATTTAATGTACTCAAAATACAACCTGACCATCATGTTCCCTCTACACATGACAATTACCAGTGGCTTCCTGTCACTTTCAGGATCAAAGATATCTTCTATTTGTCTTTAAAGTCCTTCACAACCTTTCCCCTTCCTACCTTTCTGTCCTACCTTTCTGTTCTATTCCTTTCCACATACTCTATGATCTAGCTATGTGGTCTAGTTTCTGTTCCTCACTCATTGCACTCCATTTCTCAGCTTTTTGCATTTACACAGATTGTACTCTGTGCCTAGAATATCCTCCCTCTTCCTTTATATTTTAGCTTTTCTTTAGATTCAGTTCAAATCCCATTTTTAAAGGAAGACTTAGCTGGTTCTGCCTGTGATTCCATCTCTTACATATGCATAGACATGTTTGTGTAATGTCTTCCATTAGTAAGTGAGTTCCTTGAGGCTAGGAAAATTATTTTTGCCCCATCTCAGCACAGTTTCTAGCACATAATATGATCATAATGGATGCTTATTTACTGAGTACTGTCAATATAAAAAAATCAGGAAAAAATCCCTGTACAGGATGCTATAATGTTTTCATTATGCCTTCTTTTCTTGTGGTCTTTAATCCTGAAATTATCTACCATATTTCCCTAAATAGCACTTCATGACTGTAGATCTTGGTTACATTTTCTTTTCAATCAATCTATCAGCTAATTCCTATTTGCATTTTCCTACAAGTACTCTATTATTATTGGAATCTGCTTCTTCAGACGTATAATGAATCACCAATCCGGTGTTCCGAAATTCTCCAAAGAATTGGATTTTACTATTCTTCTGAACAGATCTACCGTTGTGCAATGTATGGTTAATTTATATCAGCATCTCTGAACCTATAGGCATATAAATTCTGTGTAGACTGTTGGAGGTCATAAGGTTGTAACAACTTTTTCTACAATATGTTTGTTATTTAAGCCATAGTTTTTCATCTGGGGAAAAGTACTATTCCATTAATAGGGCTTAGGATACCCTTAAAATATTTCAGCCTCCTACCCAGAAACAGATACTGAAGGTGTTTGGATGCAGCCACCTATTGGAGTCAGTGGATTTGGAGTTACTCTATCTTAAAAATCTCATCAAGAATTCACTCATAACACTATGCCTGAGCCTTTATCCTGATCCTAGGAAGCTGAGGCCACACTTGAAGCAAACCTTGTCCTTAGTCTTGGACCTAGACTTTCCTAATTGTTATAAACAGAACAAAATAAAAAAAAAAACCCTTCACCTAATGCTGTCATGTAGTTAGGAGTATCCTAACCCATCTTGCAATTCATTGACCCATTGTTTGCTTTATCTCTGCCTTGAACCTTATGACAACTGGTTTGCCATGTTTCTTCATTCTGTAATTACTTGGACTCTGCAGATGGAGAAAGCCACCATCCTGGCAAGAGCCACTATTGGCTTCCTTGGCTTTCTTCAAGACTCAGCTACGATCTCATCTTCTGAAGAAAATTTCTGTCCACTTCCTCCATCTTCCCTCTGAAATTACCTTCCATTTACTCTATGTGTATCTTTAATATACAGTTATTTACATATTCTCTCCTTCATTAGAATGTCTTCTCATTGACAGTAGGGACTACAGTTTTACCTTTCTTTGTTTCCCCTGTTAGTATATTGCCTAGAATATAGTAAGTACTTAATAAATGCTTATTGACTGACTGACATTTGAATATCTCTTGACAAATGCCTTCTCTCATATAGCTGCTAATGCTACCTCAACCTCTAGTCCAAAATTTCCTTAACCACATTAATTCTCTTGTCAACCCAAGATTGATCTCACCCCCAAAAGATCTTAACATCTACCGTCAGACTGAGGACAGTTAATGAAAGTGAAGTCCTGAAGCCCCTGCCACAATGGACTATTTCAAGACGCTCCATTCTAGGGCCCATATAAGAAAAATCTTGGGGTATTCCCTTCAATGTCAAGTCTTCTCTTACCTTCATGCCATTCCCTTATTTGGAAATTTGCTGCAGTGGAAAGAGACCAGGGTTTGGGGTCAGATGAATCATGGTAATATAGTGTATAGAGTGCTACTAGACTTAGAGTCACAGATAATTGTTTGAATCCTACTCATTTAGTTGCTAATTGTGTAATCTGGGCAAATCACTTAACCTCTGTCAGCCTCAGTTTCTTCAGCTTTAAAATAAGTACAATAATAGCATCTACATTGCAGCGTTGCTATGAATTTTACATGAGGTAACATGTCAAGCATTTTGCAAACCGTAAAGCTCTGTAGAATTGCTGGCTATTATTATCATTATTTTATTTCAAATATCAGTCTTGACTCCAGTATTTCTGTGAAGTAACCTTGGTTTCTTCATCGTAGGATGAGAGAGTTGGGCTAGATGTACTCTAAGCTCCTTTCCTGACTTAAATCTACCATCTTAGAAGAAATATAACATGGTCATAAGAGATCACTTTTTTTTGTACTTTACAAGCAGAGGACAATATGATAGCACCTAACAGAAGACCTGCTTAACAAACGCTTACAGGTCTTGGTACCACATGAAGTGAAGAGCTATTTATGTACAAGTGAGAATAAAACTAAGGACAAGAATGTACACAGTACAAAATGTTGAGTGAAGACAGAATATTCCACAGACAAATATCCTTGAGGGTCCCTAAGACAAGCCATGTAGACAAAGGATGAGGTTGGAGCTCTGCAGAGAAAAATCCTTCAGGTCAAGTCTAGAAATAAGTTTCTATGAGTAACAGAAATATAGTATGAAGTTCACTGTCAGAGCATATGGGTAACAGGGAAGGAGTACTGAGGATCGGACCCTTTGTGGTTGTGAATCTCCTGGTTTTATTCTCATTAATACATCAGTAGACTAGTCACTATTGCCTAGTCTATCAGATTTAGCCCTCCTTCACAATGCAGCACTAAAAAAGGAAAAAAAAAAGATAACTAAGTGTAGTTTACTATTCTAGGACTTGTTCTTTTGCTACCAAGATATGGACACTTGCTAGCATTTAGCTACTTCTACTCATTCTTCTGACCCCTTCGCTGGATCATATGAAATGTAGAGGTAGAAGGGAGTAGATGTTGCAATATAAAAAGCTGATTCACTCCAAATTTTTCCTTTTTGAACAATGGTCTTGAGGCACCTACTTGACCTGTCTGGCCCATAATATTGACTAGTGGGCAAAGACCATTCCTGCTACTGTATATCCTTTATACCGTAGACCTCTCTTGTAAATATGTAGACTGATTTAATCTGGTTACTGAAATAATGCTCCTGCAAATATGTACTGTCAGTGGGTGGAAGTTTATCCATTTGTTCATGCACACTGAATTTTTACCACTAAAAACTTTTAAGAAATTCATTACGAGGTTCCCACTTAATGTAGACCATGAGAGAGGCGTACATGTCACAGGTCAGATATGTAGACACAAAATTCCACTGCTACTACCATCTGTAATCCAGGGAAGCTGGAAAATTTCTGACGAAAAAAACATGCTTAGCCAAAATTTGTACAGAAATTGACCTTAAGTTGTTGGGGCACTATCACTCTTAGAATATTAGAAACACTTTAAAGAAAAACTGTGGTCTAATATTATATAAGATTATTTCGACATGCCTTATGAGAGTGCCAACTCATCCTTCTGTTGCCTCTCTACATTGTATGATGAACGAAAAAACCACATGGACATTGTTTCTTGGGTTCCTTGACTTCAATATTTTCATAATAGCTCTGTAACCTTCTTTAATTCATTAATGTTTAGCCCAAGAATGTGAGTAGAACTCTCTGCCATCCCAAGGTCAGTGAAACCATCTAGCTGTTCTCTTTAATAAAAAACTTGTGTGCTGACTCTATATTTGGGGGTTATTGGAGATAAATATAATTGAGTAAGGTTAAGAAAGTTCCAATGGGCCTAAGTCTAGACAGAAGGATTTTGGATTTTCCTTGTGTGGACACAAACCATTATTTACTTGAAGAAAAACAGCAGTCACATATACTTTTCAGAATTAGAGCTCGACTATACCTCTGAGAAAAAGTTTGCCCATTTTAATTGCAAGGCAAATACTCTCCCTTACTCCCTTGCAAAATCCAGCACAGAGAGGAACAGTTGCCCTTCTCCATTTGCAAGGCCGAGTGGAACCTAAAAGAGTAAAAATATGTTCTACTTTGTTTTTTCTTTTTTAAAAATTCTCCCATAACTACATGTTTTGGATTTAGGTATCATCTGATCAGAGGCCAATTTGTGAGTTATGATTCTTGACAAGAGACACCTGATCATATTGGTAGAAGGCAAAAGGGGATATAGTAAATAGAGACTGTAAATGTGTGTGTGTGTGTGTGTGTGTGTGTGTGTGTGTGTGTGTGTGAGAGAGAGAGAGAGAGAGAGAGAGAGAGAGAGAGAGAGAGAGAGAGAGAGAAAGAGAGAGACAGACAGACAGACAGACAGAGAGACAGAGAGAAACAGAGACAGAGAAACAGAGACAGAGAAAAGCAGAGGAAGAGACATATACAGAGACAGAAAGACAGAGAGAGAGACACACACACAGAGACACACAGAGAAAGACAGAGAAGGCAGAGGCAGGCAGAAAAATAGGCATACAAGAGATAGACAGCAGGCATGGTCTGCAGAAAAGATTGTCTGTAGAGATTACCGGTCATTTGCAGGAGACAAACCAGAAAAAAGTAATCACAATAAAATCCAAAGTAAACCAGACTCATTACCTTATCTTCAACTCTGTTCTTTTCCACTTCCCCTTTAACCCGGCCTATATTCAGTCAGTTGCTGTTTCTTAGAGGTTCTACTTCCACAGAACTTTTCCATATCAGTCCCCTTATCTATACTCACAGAGTCATCATCTTAGTTTGGGCTATACTTTCTTATTGATTGAAGTATTATAATAGATTGCACTCTACTTTCTCTCTAATTCATCTTCCATACAGAATGCAAAGTAATTTTCCTAAAGCACAAGTCTGACCATACCACTTCCCTACTCAAAAAGCTTCCATGGTTACCAATTGGCCCTAGGACAAAATATAAAATTCTGTATTAGGCATTTAAAGCTTTCATAATCTGACTTCAGCTTGCCTTTCCAGACTTACTGCACATTAACTATCTACCTCCCACCCCCTGGGCAGCTCATAATTTTTATTCTAGCCAAAGTGGACTATTTGTTGTTCTCTAAACTTGGCATTTGATTTCCCAATCTAGGTTTTGGCCCAAGATAAAGCCATTCCTGGAATGCATTTCTTCCTTACCTCTACCTTTTAGGATCCCTAGCTACCTTCAAGACTCAAATTATATGGCATCTCCTACAGGAAGATTTTCCTAATTACTTTAATTTTCTCTATAGCCTCAAATTATGATGTACATATTTATCTGTTTATTGGGAAATGTTCCTGAGCAGCAGTGAGGCAATCAAGTTTTTGTAATAAAATTATAGGGGGAAAATCAATTTGATTTTATTAATTTTTCAACCCTTGAGCAGGGGTAGAGAAATTTTATAGTGGGGACTTCCAAGGGATAACCTTTAAACATTAGAAAGTATGATATTCAGTCTATTGGCACACATCTTTATAAATCCTCCATGGACCCCAAACCTGATGCAATGCCTAATACACAGTTAGCACTTAAATATCAGCTGAATTGACTCAAGTTGGCATATCCACCCAATATGAAAGGGAATTTCCTCGGGTTCTATGAATATTTAAATGATGCTGGTATGGCCCCCAGGATATCTGTTATCTCTCACTCTTACTTTATGACTAACTCATTTTCCTTTCTAGGCCTGCATGTCCTTATGTCTTTTATAACACTTTTTTCATGCAAGTCGTCATTGGTCATAAACTGCAGCCTACTTACACCCACCATGCAAGTCTGATTCTTTAAAGATTGTGATGCTCCATGATTCATAGCTCTATAATCTCACCAGAAAAATAATAGACAAGATCATGGATTTTTGAAGTAGCAAGAAAACTTAGAAATCATTCATTGTGCATTTTAATTTTTGAAACAAGATCCATATAATTTCTCTTCCTCTTTCTTTGAAATTTTGTTCTCAATGCAGTAATACCAGTACAGTACACACGCACACACACGCACACACACACACGTGCATGCGTGTGGGCACACATGTATATGTATGTATGCATGCATATATATTATATATAGTAATATATATAACATGTATATATAGATATAAATGTGTATATATATGTATATATAGCCATTTTTTTCATTTGTGTACAGCTCTTTATGACTTCATTTGGGGTTTTCTTGGCAAAGGTACTGGAGTGGTTTGCCACTTCCTTCTCCAGCTCATTTTTTATCAATAACTTTCCCAGGGTCACACAGATAATAAATGTCTGAGGCCAGATTTGAACCCAGGAAGATGAATCTTCCTGATTCCAGTTCTAGCACTTTATCCAATGTGCCACCTACCTGCCTCTCTTTTGCTGTCTGTCTCTCTGTATATGTAGTATATACTACATATGTTACATATTTATATATGTATATATACATATATAGTTGGTATATTTATGTATGTATGTACATACACATAGTGTGTATGTGTGTGAATAAAATTGTAAGACAGAAGATGAGATGGTTACATGGCAAGAGCAAGGGATGGCAGATAGATAGAGTGATCACCTCACAATGTTTGAAGAAATTAAGGAAAGTCTCATGACTATTCAAGTGGAGCCTAGAATGAAGTGAGCATGTAGTAAAATACCAGAAGAGATGGACAAGTTGCACCTTGAATTGCACAATAAAAGAAGAGTAGGCTAAACATTTTCAGAAAAGTTCAAATCAAAATCAATTTCCCATGAAGATAAAGGCTCATCTTTTTAACATCAACATTCTATTGGTATTAGTTTATGACAGTGAGACATAGAATGCAGCAGTCTCTGAAATTTTAAAAATGAATATAATACATAGGAGAAATGGAAAGTACATGATAGTTATAATTGGGCTATAGCATAAAACTAATGAGATTAGATACATACATACATAGAAATGAATAGAAAGATAATTCATTTTTAAGCACTTTTTTATTTATTTAAAAATAAAGCATTTTTAAGCACAAAGTGCTTAAATACATGTACAAATACATGTATGAGGAATCAAGACAGTCACTGTTCCCAAGGAACATGCGTTCTAATGGGGGAAGACAACACATAAGGGGAAGATGAAACAGAGAGAAGGTATGCAAACAGGTGCAAGGAGTAAAATGGTGACCAAGAAATGATTTTAAAGCCTGCTTCTGTATGTGCTACAGGGCTCACCTACCAGAGCCCAGTGGCTCAAAGGCAGAGTCCACTGGTGGAGAGATAAACATTTACATTTCAATGAGGAAGATAAGGATTATGTTCCAATGAGGAATTTCAATGAACAGGAGTAAAACATCATCAAGGAAAGTGGAAAGTCAGAATGGACCATGGGTACCTTTGTAATGTCATGAGGAAGTGAGGAAGGCCTCTAGCACATTGGGTGGACCCCTTGAGGAAAATTGATTATAGTACATAAACAAGAGTTGCAGAAAATTTGCAGCAATAGATAAGTTGCAATCAGTATCTTTGGAGGGAACTTCCAAATCAATGAGAACAGAGATCCATTTGAACATTGACTAACTTGCATATGTCCTCCCAAAGTAAAAGAAAGTGAGTACAGGGGCTACTTTGCTTCTGTACTAATTGCCCCAGGCCTTAGAATGATGCATGCAACCCGGCAGATGCTTAGCAAGTGTTGTTGAATTGAATTGAACTTTAACTTGTTCATATTTCCTTTTAAGTATTTTGAGATGTATATCCTTTTTGGATATTGTTGTTCAGTTGTATCTTGGTCTCCATGCCCCATTTGGGGTTTTCTTGACTGATGCAGGAGTGATTTGCCATTTCCTTCTCCACTTCATTTTACAGATAAGGAACTGAGGCAAACAAGATTGAGTGACTTGCCCAGTGTCACATAGCTAGTAAGTGTCTGAATACAGATTTGAACTCAGGAAGATGAGTCTTCTGACTATAGGCCTTGTCCCATGCTTTTGTATGCAAGCTAATACACCTAAAATGCTATAAGATGGCAACACACCCAAAAACAGCAAGGAGGAATTTCTGAATTCCTCAGGAATCTTTGAAATCTTATAAAATATAACTCCTCTGAATACATAATTTAATGAGGAAAAAAGTCATTCAGTCTCTATAAAACAAAAATGACAGTTATGCAGATATCAAGGGCTGAATCTTTAATTTTTATATTCCCTAGTTTTTCTGTTTCAATTATCAATAACATTTCTTTCATTTTATTAACTTCTCTTAATATGCAGAAGAAAAAGAAAGCATTTATCTTTGCTGACCATCCTTTAAAAATTCAAATAGGCTTCTATTTCTGTCTTCTTGCTAAGAAATTGCATACTCTATTTTCCTGTAACTCTTAAAATTCAATTTTTGAAGTATTCTACTAACAAGTAAATCACTGTGACAGACATATATACATTTATACATAATATCTCAAACATTCAAGGCACTGCATTAGGTACTATGAGGGATAAAGAGTTGAACAAAATATGATCCAACCTCCCAAGGAGTTCTTAATCTGATTTCCATCATTACTGTTTAACCTTAACTAAATTTAAATTATAGTGAATCAAATAGATGTACCATAGCTTAAATATTTTCCCATGGAAAAGTGACTTTTTTAAAAAGTGAAGAGCCTTATTCTTTTCATTTCTATGGAAACAGAATTTCTATCCAACAGTGGCAATGAGGATTATTTATAAGACTCTTGATCTTAGTTCACCTGTCCACTTTCCTTCATGCACACAAATTACTTTAAAAGAAAATAATAGGCGTGACTATATCTATATGGTTTCCACTGACCTTTGTATAGGTTATGTTTTGATCTTTAATTCAACAGAATAATCTAAAGTCATATCAGTATTTATGACAGCAAGTTTTATATAGCTTTTAATAAATGTTTGAGTTCCAATAATTTAATTCCAACAATTTGCCAGTATTCAATAAAACTGTCCTAGAAATCAGTGAGGTATACTGGGTAAGATCCTGGATTGAGAAACAGGAAATCTGGACCCTAGACTAAGCTATGCTTCTGTGTGATCTTTGGTAAGACATTTCCCTTCTTGGGGTTTCAGTATTTCTATTTTGAAAATAGAGTGAGGTACTTACTAAATGATCTATAAATTCTGTTCAAGATTTACCATTCTAAAACTCTAGTTCATAATGTTTAAAATTTTCATGTTATACTTTCATCACAAGGCAGTGAAGTGACACAGTGGATATAGTGCTGAATCTTAAATCAGGAAGACCCTGAATACAAATCCTGCCTCTGATATTTAGTAGCTCTGTGACCCTGGATAACTCGTTCAACCTCTGTCTGACTCAATTTCTTCAACTCTAACATGGGAATACTAATAACAGCTATGTCATAAGGTTTATAAGGATTAATGAGATGACTTACATAAAGTAATTTAAAACATAATATGAATTCTGACAAATATTAATAATTATTTTAAGCATCTTAGTGGCAATAGCTCTCTATTGAAGTGTTCTAATATTTTGACATTGATGCAGTGCAATAGCTTCTTTAATTGTTTGTGATTTCCTTTTTTAAACAGAATTTCACTTTTCAGGTAACAAGTATTTTATTTATTAATCTGAATGTCTCACTGCTCCTTTCTCCAAGTGAACAAAGTAAGTATAACAAAACACCATCACCAGTACTACCACCTCCAACAAGAAAAATCTCCCGTTACCAGTCTACAGAGTCCAGGAAATAAATCAATCCTTTTGGTCATCTCAAAAATGTATATTTCTTTGTGCATTTTAAGTAAATTATAGCCCTAGCATGAGGAGTATAGTGTTTTAACCTTTATTCTTTCATGCTTGTAGATATAATATTGATTATAGTTCTACATATATATATATATAAAACTGTCTTCATCTCTATAGAAATACATGTAGATATATTAATATGTAATTATTGCTATTTGTTATTACTATATTTGTTGTTATTATTGTTGTTATTGTTATATGATTAGCAACCAGGTCAGGCCATCTGAAAAATAGTGATGAAAAATACTCTTTTTTCTTTTTCTGGGGAGAGGTTTGGGATACATGATATATTTTCCCAAATGCAAGCTTAGCCACTCTGTCTTCAAAGTTTTGAGTCTGGTTCATTGTTCTGTAAGGTATATTTATTTATTTTAAAAATATTTTTATAACATTTTAATTTAAAATTTTGAGTTCCAAATTCTATCCCTTCCTCCCTTCCCTCTCTTCTCTTCTCTTCCCTTCCTGGTAAATAGTCAGATATAGGTTATACATTTAAAATTATGCAAAACATTTTCATGTTAGTTATTTTGTAAAAGAAGACTTGAATAAAAGGAAAAAATGAAAGAAAAATGAAAAATATCATGTTTCAGTCTGTATTAAAATAATATCAGTTCTTTCTCTGGGAGGCAAGTAGTATACTTCATCATTAGTCCTTTGGGATTGTCTTGGATCATAGTATTTCTAAAAATAGGAAAGGCATTCATAGTTTTTCATTGAACAATATTGGTGTTACTGCGTACAATGTTCTCCTGGTTGTGTTCACTTCACTATGCATCAGTTCATGTAATTCTTTCCAGGTGTTTTCTGAAATCATCCACTTGTTGTTTCTTATAGTGCAATAATATTCCATTACTATCATATGCCATGGCTTGTTCAGACATTCTCCAATTGATGGGCATCCCTTTGTGTATCAATTTTGACCAACACAAGAAAATCTGATATAAATATTTTTGTACAAATAGGTCTTTTTTTCCCCTTTTTGGGGGATATCTTTGAGATATAGACCTAGCATGTAGTATTGCTGGATCAAAGGGTATGCACATTTTATAGCCCTATGCACATAGTTCCAAATAGCTCTCCAGAGTGGTTGAATCAGTCCACAACTTCACCAACAGTGCATTAGTGTCCCAGTTTTCCTACATCCCCTCCAACATCCAACATTTCTTTTGTCATATTAGCCAGTCTGATAGGTGTGAGATGGCACCTCAGAGTTGTTTTAATTTGCATTTCTCTAATCAATAGTGATTTAGAGCATTTTTTTATGACTATAGATAGTTTTGATTTCTTTGACTGAAAATTGCCTGTTCATATTCTTTGACCATTTATCAATTGGAGAATGACTTGTATTTTTTACAAATTTGACTCAGTTCTCTATATATTTGAGAAATGAAGTCTTTGTCAGAGATACGTGTTGCAAAATTTTCCTTATTTTCTGCTTGCCTTATAATTTTGGTTGCTTGGATTTGTTTGTGCAAAAACCTTTAAAACTTTATATTATCAAAATTAAGCATTTAATTTTTTGTAATGTTCTCTATATCTTCTTTGGTCCTGAATTATTCTCTTATCCATAAATCTGATAAACTATTCTATGCTGTCTTAATTTACTTATGTTATCACCCTTTCTGGGTGAATCATGTACCCGTTTTGACATTATCTTGATATAACATGTGAGGTGTTGGTCTATACCTCATTTTGCTATACTGCTTTCCAGTTTTCCCAGAATTTTTCTTAAATAATTAATTTTTGTCCCCAAATCTTGAATCTTCGGGTCCAATACATATAGTAGATTACTATGGTTATTTACTGTAATTTAATTGTTACCTAATCTATTCCACTGATCCACCACTCTATTTCTTAGCCACTACCAGATTGTTCTGAGAATTACCACTTTATAATACGGTTTGAGATCTGGTATGGCTTTAGACCACCTTGTTTCCTATTTTCTCCTCCAGTGATTTCCTTGACCTTTTTTTCTTCCAGATGAATTCTATTATTATTTTTTGTAGCTCAATAAACTAAATTTTTGATAGTTTGACTGTTGTGGCACTGAACAAAGATTAATTTAGGTAGAATTGTCATTTTATTACATTGGCTCAGCCTACTCATGGGCAATTAATATTTTTCCAGTTCTTTAGATCTGACTTTAATCATGTGAAAGTGTTTCATGATTGTGTTTGTATAATTTCTGGGTTTGTCTTGATAAGTAGACTTCCAAATATTTTATGTTGTCTATAGTTATCTTAAATTGAATTTCTCTTCCTAACTCTTGCCAATGTAATTTATGGAAATATCTAGAAATGCTGATGATTTATGTGGACTTATTTTGTATCTTGAAACTTTGCTAAAGTTAAAATTTCAAGCAATTTTTTTACTTGATTCTCTAGGATTCTCTAAGTATACCATTATATCATCTGAAAAGAGTGATAGCTTTGTTTCTTTATTGTCTATTCTAGTTCACTTAACTTCTTTTTCTTCTCTTATTTCTAAATCTGCATTTAGTCAAATGCTTTTTCAATATCTAGTGAAATAATCATATGATTTCTGCTGGTTTTCTTATTGATAGGATTAATTATGGTAATAGTTTTCCTAATATTGAACCAGCTCTTAATTCCTGATCATAGTATACTATCTTCATGATAAACTGCTGTAATCTCTTTGCTAATATTTAATTTACCATTTTTGCTTCAATATAAATATCAAATTTTTGCAATTGGTCCATGATCTCCTTTCTCTGTTTTGACTCTTCCTGGTTTAGGTATCAACACCATATTTTTTTTTTCCAAAAAGGAATTTGGTAGGGCTCCTTTTTCACCTATTTATCCAAATAGTTTATATGGAATTGGGATTGTTTTTTCTTTAAAAATGTTTGATAGAATTTACTTATAAATTCATCTGGCCCAGAAGTTTTTTTCTTAGGGAGATCATTAATTGCTGACTCAGTTTCTTTTTTTCTGAAATGGTATAATTTAGGCATTTTATTTCCTTTTCTTTTAATCTGGATAATTTATATTTTTGTAAAAATCCATCCATTTATTTAGATTGTCACACTAATTGGCATATAATTGGGCAAAACAGTTCCTGAAATTGTCTTAATTTCCTCTTCATTGGGGTTGAATTCTCCCACTTTCATTTTTGACATTGGTAATTTGGTTTTCTTCTTTCCTTTTTTAATTAAATTAACTGAAGGCTTATCTATTTTATTTGTTTTTTTCTTCATAAAACCAGCTTCTAATTTTTAAAAATTAGTTCAGTGGTTTTTTGACTCTCAGTTTTATTAATCTGTCCTTTGGTTTTCAGGATTTCCAATTTGGTGCTTTTAATTTGTTCTTTTTCCTCCTTTTTTTTGTTGCATGCCCAATTCATTGATTTGCTCTTTCTTTATTTTACTGAAGTAAGCAATTAGAGATACAAAATTTCTTTTAAGTTAAGTTTTGGCTGTATCCTGTACATGTTGTCTCCTTGTCATTTTCTTTAATGAAATTATAGATTGTTTCTATGATTTGTTCTTTGACCCACTTATCTTTAGAATTAGATTATTTAATTTCCAATTAATTTTTAATCACTCCATTGTTCATTCTTGCATTATGGTCTGAAAAGGATGCATTTATTATTTCTGCTTTTCTGAATTTCTTTGTGAGGTATTTATGTCCTAATATATGTTCATTTTTTTGTGTGTAGTTTCCATGTTCTATTGAGAAAAAGGTACATTTTTTTTTATTCTCACTCAATTTTCTCCAGAGACCTATCATATCTAACTTTTCCACAATTTTATTTATCACTGTAACTTCTTTCTTGCTTAATTTTTGGTTAGATTTATCTCGTTCTGAGAGGGGAAAGTTACATGATTTTATTATCTATTTCCTCTTGTAACTCAGGCAAATTCACCTTCAAAAATTTAGATGCTATACCATTTGGTACATATATATTTAGTACTGATATGACTTTATTGTCTATGGTGTCTTTCAGCAAGATATAGTTTCCTTTCTTATTTCTCTTAATTAGATCTACATTTACTTTTGCTTTATCTGAGATCATTATTGCTACCCATAATTTCTTTGCTTCAGCTGAAGCATAATAGATTCTGCTCCATCTCCTCACCTTTTCCCTGTGTGTATCTCTTTGCTTCACATATGTTTCTTGTAAACAAGATGCTGTAGCATTCTGGTTTTTTATTCATTCTGCTATCCAATTTCATTTTGCAGATGAGTCCATCCCTTTCACTGCATATTTCCCTTTGTTTATCTTCCTCTCTCTCCTACCCACCATCCTTTCCATCCTCAAAAGTGCTTTACTTCTGATCACTCGATTCCCCAATCTTCCTTCCCTTTTTTCAGTTCCTCCTCCCTCTTCCATTAGCCCTATGACTTTTTATTTCCTTATAGGGTAAGAAAAATTTCTGTATTCAACTGATTGTACACATTATGCCCTCTTTGAGTCAATTTTGATGAGAGTTAAGGTTTAAACGTTGCCTACCATTCTCCCATCTCCACTTCCATTGTAATATCTCTTTCATACCTCTTTTATGTGGGATAATTTACCCCATTCAGTCAATCCCCTCCTTCTTCCAGTGTAATTTTCTTTCTCACTTCTCTATTATTATTATTTTGGGGGTATCATACTATCAAATTCACCTTATATCCATACCCTCTGTCTACATATGCTCCTTCGTATTGCTCTTATAGTAATAAAGTTAATGAGTTACAAATATAATCTTGCCATATAGAAATAGAAACAGTTTAACCTTATTGAATTTCTTATGTTTTCTATTTCTTGTTTCTTTCTTACCTTTTTATGTTTCCCTAAAGTCTTATATTTGGAGTCAAAATTTTTTTCAGCTGTAGTATTTTAATTAGGAATTCTTGAAAGTCCTTTATTACTTTAAATGTCCATTCCGCTTCTCCCCTGTGAGGGCAAACAAAGTAGCACCTTTTATGTTTTTGTTTATACCAAGAAGTGTAATGCCTCTGAACAGTGCAATTAAGGAGAACCTTTCCCACCCATAGTTGAACTTGGGAAGATTAAAAGGTCCACACCTTTTGTTGATGATGCATTGGTTCTCAAGGGATGTGATGGTCTCTGGCTCTAAAATATGTATAAAGACTCTGAGGTGTGGTTTTATTTTGGGGTTTACTTTTTGGAAGAAGGTTTGATTGTCAGATGAGAGTCTGGGAAGCCACTAAGCAGCCCTTTGGCTTTGAAAAATGCAGATGTTGGTGCTTCCCTTTCTGGTAACAATGGTCAGACAGTTGGACCTATCTGTTGAGTTGTGATGCATGTATTGATTATGGTCAGACAAAGGAAGCCATGTCTTGATCTTTGATTTCTCTGTATTTTCTCTGAAGTTCAGGGTGATGACTTTTTCCTCTGAACTAACTGAATGATACTTGTGCTTGATTAAAGTGATTGTTAACCCTAAAAATTTGCCTCTCCTTTGAGAGAAGCAGCTCAAAGAACCTGTGGTAGCAGGCCCTCCTGTGTATATTGAGGTGATTACTGTTATACCCCCACCCCCAAAGATTGCATTCAATTTTGCTGGGTAGGTGATTCTTGGTTGTAATCCTAGCTCTTTTCTCCTCCAGAATATCATATTCCAAATCCTCTGGTTCTTTATTGTGGAAACTGCCAAATCCTGTGTAATCCTGACTGTAGCTCCACAATATTTGAATTGTTTCTTTTTGACTGCTTGCAGTAGTATCTCCTTGATCTGTGAGCTCTGGAATTTGGCTATGATGTTTCTTGGGAGTTTTCATTTTGGGATCTCTTTCAAGTGGTTATCGGTGGATTCTTTCAATGTCTATTTTGTCCTCTGGTTCTAACATATTAGGGCAGTTTTCTTTGATAATTTCTTGAAATATATTGTCCAGTCTTTTTTTCTTGATCTTGGCTTTTAGGTAGTACAATAATTCTTACATTATCTCTTTCCTAGGTCAGTTATTTTTTTCATTTAAAAAGTATTTTTTTCCAATTACATGAAAAGACATCTTTAACACTCATTTTTATATAAGATTTTGAGTTCCAAATTTTGTCCCTTATCCCCTCCTCCCTTTTTAAGATGGTAAACAATTTGATTTAAGTTATATATGTGCAATCATATAAAACATATTTTCATATTAATCATGTGAGAGAAGAAACAGAATAAAATGAAAAATCCAACAAAATTCTATGTTCTAAGGTCACTTTCCATATTATCATTTTATGGTACTAAGGGAGTTTCCCTGTCTGAACTCATATATTTTGACATCACATGTGTTGGTTTCTATGCCTGCTAAAAGACAGCCATAGAAATTAGTCATAATGGCATGGACTAACAGCATGGAGACAGTTAAATAAAAGTCATTGTGAAAGAACAGTGGGGATACATGAGAAGTGATTCAGTTTCTTGACTTGACTTGAGGCTAGGCTGAAAATAACATTCGGGTATTTTTGGTGACAATCATAGTTTAGGAGTTTTTCAAGTCATACTTAGACCGTGGATGGTCTCTTTCTCCCTGTCCCCTCCCCATCCCCATACTCCTTTAGCTTCTCTCTCCTTTAATTCATCTGACACAGGCTGCCAATTTAATCCTTCTAATGGACTATAAAGAAATCTTCTCTCTCCACCCAAATGTAGTGCATTTGGACATATTCAGCAATTTCATACCACCCAGCAATGACTCTTCTGGGGCTTTCTGGAATTACCCCAAGCTTTGATGTCTAGTCTAAGAATAATTTTTCTTCTCAGATCTAATCACATGAGATAATCTAAGACTAAGTAGAGCTGCTGTCTTTTTTTTACACTGGTAAATTAGAGAAGAAATTAAACAAAGTTAGAATTGGATTCATAGACTTAGTGTTGAAAGACCTCACAGCTCATCATGTCCAACCTATATCTGAGCAAGAATCCCCTCTACATCATCCCTGACAAGCAGTCATCCAGCCTCTGTGTGAACTTCTCTAGAGATGGAGAGCTATCTATTGAAGCAGTCCAATCTATTATTGGTCAGTTCTTGTCATTGAGAATTTCTTTCTTATAGTGAGACAAAACCAGCCTCTTGTCACGTTCTAGGATTTGTTTTAGTTCTGCCCTATGAAGCCACACAAAATAAGTCTAATGCCTCTTCCACATAATCCTACAAACATATGAAGTCATGATAATTCTCTTCCCTCAGGTATTCTCTTCACTACTATGATCATTCACAATCTTTAAATTCCAGTCCCCTCTCACAATTCTAGATATAAGCACCACTTGACATTATCTTTCCTAAGCATATACTTCCTATACTTCCCCAGAAGTCAATACAGTATTCCAGAGGTGGTCTAATTAGGGCAGAAGAACCTCTCTTGTTCTGGACACTGCTTCTCTTTATATAGTTAAATAATATATTAGCTTTTTTTTGGTGGTCACAGGTCCATTTCATAGTAACTTAGGATATTTCATAAGAATATATGATTATAATCTTCACAGCCTTCTACAATTCTTGACTTTTTTAACCTGGGTGGAATATAGAGCTTGTGTGAAATATTACTATCAAGATCTTTCCTTGAAGATTCAATTTCCTTGAATATTACAATCAAAATCTTTCCTTACTAATCTACTACATTTCTCCTACATTCTATGAAATTTCTACTACTACTACCACTCTACTAATTTACTAATTTCCATTAATCCACATTTCCACATGATTAAAAAATGTTTATTCTGAATTTAACAAATAACAAAGGAGAATATTTTAATTTTCTAAGTAGAGCAGGAAAGAGTATTATATATAAAATATGAATCTCATATTTAGTATGCTATTAGAAAAACTATGCGACAAATTTAACAAAGCTCTTCTTGTTTATCAGTCTTTCCTTCTGAATTTCCTTTAGTTCTGTTAAATGCATTAAAAAAACTTCAATGACATTTTGCTTTCTTTCTCATCTTTCTCAACACCATCTCTATCTCTAATCTCCCATCCTATTAGCTTTATCCATGAAATAAAAATGAAACTCCATTTTGAATAAGTATGCAATCTATAAAAAACATTCCCATACCCCAAAATATGCATAATATTCTTCCCTCTGAGTCCATTACTCTTCTGGGAAGCATGCATCCCAATCAGTCCTCTGAAGATATAACTGATCATTTCTGCAAGATTCTTAATGCCATTTTCCTTATATCATAACCTTTTAAAAAGAATATACTTTTAGTTTTCAACAACGACTTTTACAAGATTTTGAGTTCTAAATTTCACACTGTGCTTCACAGTATGCTTCAATCTGCATTCAGATTCCATAGTTCTTTCTCTGGATATGGATAGCATTTTCCATCTTGAGTCTTTTGGGATTATCATAGATCATTGCATTGTTGAGAAGACCTATGTCTATCAAAGTCAGTCATTATGTTGCTGTTACTGTGTACAATGTTTTCCTGATTCTGCTTACTTCACTTGGCATCAGTGCATGTAAGTCTTTATAGGGTTTTTCTGAAATCGCTCTGCTTATCATTTCTTATAGCACAATAGTATTCCACTACATTCATATGTCATAGCTTGTTCAGTCATTCACCAGTGATGGCCATCACCACAATTTCCAATTTGTCACCACCAAAAGAGCTACTATAAATATTTTTTACATGCAGATCCTTTTTCATCTTTTATGATCTCTTTGGGATAGAGACTTAGTAGGTTTGCTGGATCAAAGGATATGGGCATTTTAATAGCTCTTTGGAAGAGTTCCAAATTGCTCACCAAAATGGTTGGATCAGTTCATGACTCTACCAACAATGCATTAGTGTTCCAATTTTTCCACATTTTCTTCAACATTTATCATTTTCATGTTTTGTCATGTTAATCAATATGATTGGTGTGAGGTGGCAATTCAGAGTTGTTTTATTTTACATTCCTCTAATCAAAAATGACTTAGAGTATTTTTTCATATAACTAGCCTTAATTTCTTCCTCTTAAAACTGCCTGATCTTATCCTTTGACCATTTATCAATTGGAAATGTTTTGTGTTCTCATAAATTTTCTCTATATATTCATTTATTACCATGTCTTGTGTACCTACCCTATTTCACTGATCCACCAATGTATTTCTTAACTGATACCAAGTAGTTTCCATTACTGTTGCTTCATAATACAGTTTTAAATCTGGTATGTCTAGGTCACCTTCCCTTGTTGTCACTAATTCCCTTGATATTCTGGACCTTTTGTTTCTCCAAATAAAGTTTTAAATTATTTTTCTAGACAAAGTCAAGATGGCAGAGTAGAAGGATGGATCTGTAAAAGCTCTCCCCCATAGCCCATAAAATACCTATAAAAATGACTCTAAACAAATTTTAGAGCAGCAGAGGCCACACAATGACAGCGTGAAAGAGATTTCCAGTCCAAGACTTCCTCGAAGGCCGACAGGAAAGGTCTATCACATTGGTCTTGGAGTGCAGCACAGCCCATGCAGCACAGTTCAGCATGGGCCATATGACACCAGCAGGGACAGGACCTGAGCAGGACTCAGAGGGTAGAAGCTCTGGCAGCAGCTGTGGTTCCCAGATTGTTCAATCAACAAATGCCAAAGAGAGCTTCAAAGGTCAGTGAGAAAGCTCTTTCACCTGGGTGAGAAGGGAACGACTTCTAGTCCCATCAGCAGTAGCCACAGCTGCAGCAGTGTCCGTGTTTGGAGCCCTCCACCAAAAAGACCCTGTGGGAATTGAGCAGCTGATCTAGATCTCAGCCCTGAGTGGGAGACCTGGTCAAGGAGAAAATATTGCAAGCAGCTAGAAGGAAACAATTTGAGTATTGTGGAAATACAATCAGGATAACACAAGATCTAGAAGCTTCTACATTAAGGGCTTGGAATATCATATTTCCGAAGTCAAAGGAGTTAGGATTAAAACCAAGAATCACCTACCCAGCAAAACTGAGTATAAAAGTTCAGGGGAAAAAACTGTCATTCAATGAAATAAACAATTTTCAAGCATTCTTGATGAAAACACCAGAGCTGAATAGAAAATTTGACTTTCAAACACAAGGGTCAAGAGAAGCACGAAAAGGTAAACAGGAAAGAGAAATCCTAAGGGACTTACTAAACTTGAACTGTTTACATTCCTACATGGAAAAATCATATTTGTAACTCTTGAAACTTTTCTCAGTATTTGGGTAGTTGGAGAGATTACACACATACACACGTATACACACACGTGCACGCACACACACACATATAGGCACAGGGCATAGGGTGAGTTGAAGAGGAAGGGATCATATGTAAAAAATAAAATTAAGGGGTGAAAGAGGAATATATTGGGAGGAGAAAGGGAGAAATGAAATGGGGTAACCTCTCTCATAAGAAAGGCAAGAAAACACTTTTTCAAAGGAGGGGTAAAGGGGGGACATGACAGGAGAAAAGTGAAGCTTACTGTCTTCACATTTGGCTTAAGGAGGTAATAACATGCACACTCAATTTGATATGAAAATCTATCTTACACTATGGGAAAGTAGGGGAGAAGGGGAGAAGTGCGATGGGGGATGATAGAAGGGAGGGCAAATGGGAGGAGGGAGTAATTAGAACTAAATACTTTAGTGGAGAGACAAGGTCAGAAGAGAGAATAGAATAAATGGGCAGGATAGGATGGAGGAAAATATAGTTTGTCTTATACAACATGACTATTATGGAAGTTTTTTGCAAAGCTGCACATATATAGCCTATATTGAATTGTTTGCCTTCTTAGCGGGCGTGGGTGGGGAGAGATGAAGGGAGAGAAGTTGGAAATCAAAGATTTAGGAATGAAAGTTGTGAATTGTTTTTGCATGCAACTGGAAAGTAAGAAATACAGTTAGTGGGATATAGGAAATCTACCGTACCCTACAATAAAAGAGAGAAGATGGGGATAAGGGAAGCAAGGGGTGTGATAGAAGTGAGGGCAGATTGAGGGAAGGAGTATTCAGAATGCATGGTGTTTTGAGGTTGGGGGAGGGGAGAGATGGGGAGAAAATTTGGAACTCAAAATTTTGTGGAAATGAATGTTGAAAACTAGAAATAAATAAACATTTTTAAAATGTAAAAAAAATAAAAATTTTTTCTCGATTTATAAAATAATTTTTGGTAGCTTCATTGGTATGGCACTGAATAAGTGCATTGATTAGGTATAATTATAATTGTTATTATATTTGTTTGGCCTATGCATAAGGAACTGATATTTTCTATTATTTAGATCTGATTTTGTATGAAAAGTGTTTTGTAATTGTGTTCATACAGTTCTTGGGTTTGTTTTAGCAGGTAAGTTCCCAAGTATTTTATATTGTCTACAGCTACTTTAAATGAAATTTCTCTTTCTGCTCAGCTTTGTTACGAATATATAGAGATTCTGATGATTTATGTGGGCTTATTTTATATATTGCAATTTTGCTAAAATTATTAATTATTTCAAGATGCTTTTAGTTGATTCTCTTGGATTCCTTAAGTATACCATCATATCATCTGCAAAGTGTGATAATTTTGTTTCTTTATTGCCTGTTCTAATTGCTTTGATTTCTTTTTCTTTTCTTTTTGCTAAAGCTAATGTTTCTAGGAAAATATTTTACAATAGTGGTGATAATAAGCATGCTTCTAGGTTATCACCATTACATATAATGCTTTCTGATGATTTTAGACATATGCTACTTATCATTTTAAAGAAGACTGCATTTATTCATCTGCTACCTAGTGTTTTTTTTTTTAAATAGAAATTGGTGTTTCGTTTTGTGAAAAGCTTTCTCTGCATTTGTTGAGATAACAATATGATTTCTATTAATTTTGTTATCAATGTGTTCAATTATGCTGATCGTTTTCCCAATATTGAACCAGTCTTGCTTTTCTAGTATAAATCCCACCTGTACATAGTGTATTATCCTCATGATAAGTTGCTGTAATCTCTTTGCTAATATTTTATTTAAAGTTTTCCATGTGTATTAATTAGGGAAATTGGTCTATAATTTTTTCCTCTTTTTTGACTCTTCCTGCTTTAGCATCAGTACTGTATTTGTGTTATAAAAATAATTTGGCAGGACTATTTTGCTTATTTTTCCAAATAGTTTATATAGTATTGGAGTTAATTATTATTTAAATGTTTGGTGTCATTGATTTGTAAATCCATCTAAACCTGGAGATTATTTCTTAGGGAGTTCATTGATGGCTCATTCAATTTCTTTTTCTAAAATGATGTTATTTATTTATTCTATTTCCTCTTCTGTTCATGTGGGTATTTCATATTTTTGTAAAGACTCATCCATTTCCCTTAGATTGTTAGATTTATTGACACACATTTGGGCAAAAGGTGTGTGTGTGTTTGTCCTTTGTTGCCAAAGAAGACAATGCCATCAGAGAAATAATGACATGACTTGTACTTGACTTTGTTTGAGCGAAGGAGGGCTATGCAGATCACCAACCTCACTTCTCCTCCAGAGCCATCTGAAGCCAGTGACCAGATATTCATCAGGATGACTGGAGATGACCCAGGATGAGGCAGTTGGGGTTAAGTGACTTGCCCAAGGTCACACAGCTAGTGAGTGTCAAGTGTCTGAGGTGAGATCTGAACTCAGATCTGCCTGACTCCTGCACTGGTGCTCTATCACCTGCACCACCCAGTTGTGGGCAAAATAGCTCCTAATTATTGTTTTAATTTCCTCTTCATTGTTTATGAAGTCACTGTTTTCATTTGATACTGGTCATTTGGTTTTTCTTTTTTTTAAATTAAATTAACCAAAAGCTTATCTATTTTATTGGTTTCTTATATAACTAGCTCCTAATTTTATTCATTAGTTCAATAGTTTTCTTAATTTCAAATTTATTAATCTCTCCTTTGGTTTTCAGAATTTCTAATTTGGCATTTAATTGTAGATTTTTAATTTGTTTCTTTTCTAGTTTTTTTTTTAGTTCCATTCCCAATTCCTTGATACCGTCTTTCTCTATTTTATTCATGTAAATATTTAGAGATATAAAATTTCCCCTAACAACTGCTTTGGCTGCATCCCATAAGTTTTAGTATGTTATCTCATTATTGTCATTCTCTTGGATGAAGTTATTGATAAGTTTCTGTTCTTTGTTGTTTGATCCACTCATTTCTTAGAATTAGTTTACTTAATTTCCAATTAAACATCCATAAACCCTTTTAACCTATAAATTTTTTCCATCATGATTTGAAAAGGATGCATTTAATATTTCTGCCTTTCTGTACTGGATTGTGGGGGTCATATGCTCTAGTACATAGTCAATTTTTGTGCAGGTGCTATGTATTACTGAGAAAAAGGCACCTTCCCTCCTATCCCCATTCAATTTTCTCTAGATGTCTATTTTATCTAACTTTTCTAATATTCTTTTCACCTCTTTACATTCTTTCTTATTTATTTTGTAGTTAGAGTAATTTCATTCTGAGAGGTGAACATTGATGTTCCTACTACTGTAGTTTATTCTCTGTTTCTTCCTGTAACTCACTTAACTTCTCCTCTAAGAATTTGGATGCACTTGGTGCATATAAGTTTAGTATTGGTATTACTTCATTGTCTATGGTGCTTTTTAGCAGGATGTAGTTTCCTCCTTTATCTCTTAATTAGATCTATTTTTGCTTTTGCTTTGTCTGAGATCAGGATTGCTATCCCTCTTTTTTTTATTTCAGCTGAAGCATAATATATTCTCCTCCATTCTTTTACCTTTACTCTGTGTGCATCATTCTGTTTCAAATGTGTTTCTTCTAAACAACATTTTGTTTTTTTAATCCATTCTGTTAGCCATTTCCTTTTTTATGGGAGAGTTCATCCCATTTTTATTCATAGTTATTGGTACTAATTGTGTCTTTCTCTCCATCCTATTTCTCTCCTTGTCTCTCACACCATTAATACTGTTTTCTATCTTTTATACTTCTCCTTCCTCACTAGTGTTTTGCTTCTGACCACCACCTCCTTTAATCTGCCCTCCCTTTTTTCAGCCTCCCTTTCTTTTCTTTCCCCTTTCCCCTACCACTTTTCCTTCCCTTTTATCCTTTCTTCTGACAGTCTCCCTCCCTTTTCTTTCCCCTTTCCTCTCCAACTTCCCATAGGGTAAGATAGATTTTCATAACCAACTGAGCATGTACATCATTTCTTCTTTAATCCAACTCTGGTAAGGGATTCAAATAATGCTCACCTTACTCCCTTGTTTCCCTCTCCTGTAATGTCTTTGGTCCTCTTTTTTAAATGTAATTTACACTTTTCTACTTTCTCCTTTCCTCTTCTCCCAGTATAATCCTTTTGTTTCTCACCCCTTAACTAATTAATTTTTTAAAATCATAACTGCAAAGTCAGCTTGTACCCACACTCTCTGTCTATGTATACCCTTTACAAATGTCATGATAAAGATACATTTATGAAGAGTTGCAACTGTCATCTTCACATGTGGTGATGTAAATAGTTTAAACTTCTTGAAACACATATTGCTTTTCCTTTCCTGTATACCTTTTTATGCTTTTCTTGAGTCCCGAAGACCCAATTTTCTCTTCCACTCTCTTTTTTCATCAGGAAAGTTTGGAAGTGCACTATTTCATTGAATGTCCATCTCTTCCCCTGATAGATGACGCTCAGTTTTGCTTAATAGATGATTCTTGGTTGTAATCCATGTTCCTTTGCCTTCTGGAGTATTATATTACAAGACCTCTGATCCTCTAATGTAGAAAGTGCTAGGTCCTGTATAATCTTTAACTTGGTTCCATGATATTTAAATTATTTATGGCTCCTATAATATTTTTCCCCTTGATCTGATTTTCTAGAATTTGGGTACAGTATTCCTTGCAGTTTTCATTTTGGCATCTTTTGTAGGAGGTGATTGGTAGATTTTTTCAGTTGCTATTTTGCTCTCTAGTCACAGGATATCAAGGAAGTTTTCCTTGGTAATTTCTTGAAAGTTATGGGTCAGGCTGTTTTTTTGATCATAACTTTTAGGTAGACCAGTAATTGTTAAATTATCTCTCCTGGATCTGTATTCCAAATCAGTTGTTTATCAAGTGAAATTTTACATTTTCTTCTATTTTTTTCAGTCTTTTGATTTTATTTGAATGATTCTTGATATCCCATAGTGTCATTAGCTTCCATTTGCCCAATTTTAATTATTAAGGAATTGTTTTCCTCAGTGAATTTTTAAATTTCTTTTCCATTTGGCCAATTCTACATTTTACAGAGATGTTTTCTTCAGTGATTTCCCCCTCTCATTTGGCCAAATGTATTTTTTAGGGAATTTTGGTTTCTTCAGGGAACTTTTGTCCTTTCTTTTTGAGCTGTTGACTCTCTCTCAAATATCTCTAGTTTCCTTTCCCAGTTTTTCTTTTATCTCTCTTATTTGACTTTTAAAATCCTTCTTGAGCTCTACCAAGTAGTCTTGAGAACATTTCGTATTCCTCTTTGGGTTTGAGATGTAGGTATACTGAAAATTTTGTCCTCTTTTAAGTTTGTGTTTGATTTTCCCTGTCACAATAAATGCTCCCTATGGTCAAGGTTCTTTTCTGCTTTATGTTCATCTCGTTTGCCCATTTCCTGGCTTTTAACGTTGAGCTCTCCTGCTACAGAACAGGGGACACTGTCCTAAACTTCTTTTGTTGGACTTCAGTGCTCTAGTCACTAGCTTTGTGCCCTGGACCTAAGGTGTTGACACCTGAAGGCTGTAGGGGTCTGGTAGCTGTGGTCCTAGTAGTGGTGTCTTTTTCAGGTGCGGTTTCTCTGTGTTTCCCAGGGACTCCACTTAAGTGAGTAAATGTATGGCTGCTGGAGGATCCATGTCTTCCCTGAGCTTCACTGAAGCACTTGAAGGTCTGGCTACTGGAGGACACCTGCCCATCTGGGGCTGTGCCAGAGCATGTGCTGGTTCTCTGAACTTGAGCCTGCAGGTTCTCCTTGCTATTGTAAGCTTATGAGGGGTCCTGGTGTTTGCATCTTCTCTACCAACTTTGCACTCTGAATCAATCATCTGCTCTTTTGCTGAAGTGAGGCTTGCTTCTGGCTTTCTGGAAACCTACCTGTCCTGGAATGTGCCCAACATTTATCTGAGTCAGACGGACTTTTTGGCTGATCCTTCATGTTTCCCTCGCCAAAAACCTGTTCCACCCTGTCTTTCAATGGCTCAATTATTCCAGAATTATTCTTGGGGCATTTTTTTTTTCAGAGGCCAATATGGGAGAGTGACAGTGATGTACTGCTTACCTTGCCATGTTGGCTCTTGGAAGATTAGGTCAGTTATTATTCCAGTGAGAAACTTAACATTTCTTTAATTGTTTTTACTTTTCTAAAATTTTGTTTGATTATATCTTGGTTTGTCATAGAGTCATTAGTTTCCATTTGCTCAATTCTAATTTTTTAAAAAAATTATTTAAGTTTTCAACATTCATTTCCACAAACTTTTGAGTTCCAAATTTTCTCCCCATTTCTCCCCTCCCCCACCCAAAAACTCCGAGCATTCTAATTATCCCTATCACCAATTTGCCCTCCCTTCTAAGATCCTTCCCTTCCTTTATCCCCATTTCTCTTTTGTCCTGTAGGGTAAGATAAATTTCTATACCCCATATACCTGTATTTCTTATTTCCTAGTTGCAAGAACAGTACTCAACAGTTGTTCCTAAAACTTAGAGTTCCAGCTTCTCTTCCTCCCTCCCTCCCCACCCATCCCCATTGGGAAGGCAAGCAATTCAACATAGACCATATCTGTGTAGTTTTGCAAATGGCTTCCATAATAGTCATGTTGTGTAAGACTAACTATATTTTCCTCTATCCTATCCTGCCCCACATTTCTTGTATTCTCTTTTTTGACCTTGTCCCTTCCCAATAGTGTTGACTTCTAATTGCTCCCTCCTCCCACTGCCCTCTCTTCTATCATCCCCCCACCCTGCTTATCCCCTTCTCCCCCACTTTCCTGTATTGTAAGATAGGTTTTCATACCAAAATGAGTGTGCATTTTATTTCTTCCTTGAGTCGAATGTGATGAGAATAAGCATCATGTTTTCTCTTTCACCTCCCCCCTTTTTTCCTCCACTGAAAAGTCTTTTACTTGCCTCTTTTATGAGAGATAATTTGCCCCCTTCCATTTCTCCCTTTCTCCTCCTGATATATTCCTCTCTCACCCCTTAATTTCATTTTTTAGATATGATTCCATCCTATTCAACTTACCCTGTGCTCTCTGTGTGTGTGTGTATGCAATCCCACCAGCTACCCAGACACTGAAAAAAAAAGTTTCAAGAGTTACAAGTATTGTTTTTCCATGTAGGAATATAAACAGTTCAACTTTAGTAAGTCCCTTATGATTACTCTTTTCTGTTTATATTTTCATGCTTCTCTTGATTCTTGTGTTTGAAAGTCAAATTTTCTTTTCAGCTCTGGTATTTTCATTAAGAATGCTTGAAAGTCCTCTATTTTATTGAATGACCATTTTTGCAATTGAAGTATTATACTCAGTTTTGCTGGGTAGGTGATTCTTTGTTTTAGTCCTAGTTCTTTTGACTTCTGGAGTATCATATTCCAAGCCTTTTGATCCCTTAATGTAGAAGCTGCTAGGTCTTGTGTTATCCTGATTGTATTTCCACAATACTTGAATTGTTTCTTTCTAGCTGCTTGCAATATTTTCTTCTTGACCTGGGAACTCTGGAATTTGGCTACAATGTTCCTCAGAGTTTCTCTTTTGGATCTCATTAAGGAAGTGATTGCTTGATTCTTTCAATATTTATTTTGCCCCCTGGTTCTAGAATATCAGGGCAATTTTCCTGGATAATTTCATGAAAGATGATATCTAGGCTCTTTTTTTGGTCATGGCTTTCAGGGTAGTCCCATAATTTTTAAATTTTCTCTCCTGGATGTATTTTCCAGGTCAGTTGCTTCTCCAATGAGATATTTCACATTGTTTTCCATTTTTTCATTCTTTTGGTTTTATTTTGTGATTTCTTGGTTTCTCATAGTCATTAACCTCCATCTGTTCCATTCTAATTTTTAGAGAACTATTTTCTTCAGTGAGCTTTTGAACCTCCTTTTCCATTTGACTAATTCTGCTTTTTAAAGCATTCCTCTCCTCATTGACTTTTTGAACCTCTTTGGCCAATTGAGTTACTCTATTTTTAAAGGTGCTATTTTCTTCAGCATTTTTTGGGTCTCCTTTAGCAAGTTGTTAACCTGCTTTTCATGCTTTTCTTTCATCTCTCTCATTTCTCTTCCCAATTTTTCCTCCACCTCTCTTACTTGATTTTCAAAATCCATTTTGAGCTCTTCCATGGCCTGAGACGATTGAATTTTGGATGTTTGGGTTACAGAAGCCTTGACTTTTATGTCTTTCCCTGAGGGTAAGCATTGTTCTTCCTCATCCAAAAGGAAGGGAGAAGATATCTGTTCACCAAGAAAGTAACCTTATATAGTCTTATTTTTTCCTCCTTTTTTGGAAATTTTCCCAACCAGTTACTTGACTTTTGGGTCCTTTGTCAAAAATAGGGTATACTCTGGGGACCTATAAGATCTCAGTTCCTCCAAGGTGGTACAATCAAGCATGCGCACTGGTCTGGGAGCAAGTAGAAATTTTTATGTCCAGAATCTGAGTAAAAGAGTTTCCTCTTCACAACCACCTCACCTCCAGTTCCACCAAGACAGCAGTTGTGGCTAAGATTCCGATAAGCTGCAGAGGCAGGGCTGCCATTCAGTGTGAGATAAAGATCAGCTGCTCAAATCCCTCAGGAGTATTAGATGGGGGCAGGGTCTCTACACAGGGCTGAGGTAAGAGTCAGTTGCTCAGTGCCCCCAGGGGTTTTATGATCCAACAATGGATGTGGGCTGCTGTACAGGTTGCAGCAGAAGCTGCAGCTCTCCTGATGGGACCTCTGTGGGCCACAACCTGAGGCCAGAGCTATGGGAAGGCCCTTCTCCCTTCTTAGCCAGATGAAAAAACCCTGTCACTGACCTTTGGCACCTGTGGGTTGAGGGATCTGTGAACCGCTGCTACTGCTACTGGGGATTTGGTCCCAAGGCCTCGTGTCCTCCTCCTAGAGCTGCACTGTGAGGTCAAGACTGGGCTAGGCTCTGCTCTGTGTCCTGTGTGACAGATGTTTCCCGTTGGCCTTCCATGTCACCCTGGGCTGGAAATCTCCACTCTGTTATTCTGTGACTTCTGCTGCTCTAGAATTTGTCAAGAGTCTTTCTTTACAGGTTATTTTGTGGACTGTGGGGGAAGAATTAGTATATGTTCATCTTTCTACTCTGCCATCTTGGCTCTACTCCTCAATTTTAATTTTTAATTCTAATTTTTGTTTTCTTCTATAAGCTTTTGTACCTTTTCATTTGGCAAATTCTAATTTTTAGGCAATTATTTTCCTGTGTAAATTTTTGTATTTCCTTTCCCGTGCTATTGAGTCTATTTCCATGATTCTCTTGTAGTACTCTCATTTTCCATCAATTTTTCTTCTACTTTTCCAATTTGCTTTTTAAAATCCTTTAATGCTCTTCCAGGAATTTTTTTGGGCCTGAGACCAAATTATATTTTTCTTTGTGGTTTACATAAAGCCATTTTGTAGTGTATTCTTCTAAATTTATGCCTTGATCCTCTCTGTCACCATATGCATTATTAATTTTTTTTGCTTTATTTGAATATCCTATCCATTAATAGGCCTATGTGACCTGCTTAAATCACATGGAATCCTAAGTCACGTGTAGGAGGAGCAGCTTGCTGAATGGGTGGAACAAGAAGGGTGGAGAAGAGCTGAGATTAAGTTGTCAGACTAGTCAGAACTGGGAAGGACAGAGAAAGCAAGCAGCTGGAGCAGCAACCAGTGTGAGGGGAGAGCTTATTTGTGATTTTGTTTAAGGGGACCTGTCTGTGATTTAAGAGAGCTGGTTTGTGGGAAACCCAGGAGAGGGAAGGTTTGGAGATAGTAGTACCCCTTGCATTGTTATTGTGTATAGATTTATTTGTTGCTATGATGGATTTGATTTTTTGGTGTTTGAATAAATGTTTTTGACTCTGTCTTCCATATGGAGAGTCTGTTATATTTTGTGATTTAGAACTGTGCTGCCATATACATGTCACTGTAGGTGCTGTGAATATTGCCTTGGTACTGCATTTGGCAATTAGGATGGGATTGCAAAATATCAGACCTCTAATTTGTAGGCAGAAAGTCTTTAGACAGAGAAATGGGTATCCCACGATGGGAGGATTTACCTTATTTTTCCTTAGCAAGGCAATGGGCTAAAAGCATAGAATTCTGTGAAAACGGGTAACCAAGGCTACAGAAGGTAGAACCTAGAGATTTGGAAAGACATTTGCAAGGAATACCAATAGAAGCTGTGAAAGAATTGGCAGGAGAGAATGGACATTATTGACAAGCTATCACCTTATGTGTAAAAGCAGAGACAAGCTGCTAGAAGAGAAAGCTCAGATGGAAAGGGAGTTAGCTGGGTTGTATGAGAATCTTTGTAAACTACAGCATTCAAAGTTTCCTTTAAAAGAGTAATCAGCATTTGCACAGACCCAGCCTAGTTGTCACAGCCAAAGACTGAGAGGAGAGTGTGTGGGAGGAAAGTATAACAAAGTTAGAGGGGAAAAGTGAAACAGTTTTAGAGGGGGAAGCTTTTCAGGCAGAAGCATGACCAATACTAAGGTGAAAACAGGAGAACCAGGTGAGCCACACAGTGAATGGGGAGGTAATTGAGGATATTACTCAGCAGGAGGTCACAGATATTTTGGGTCATTTCACCCAAAGTATGGGAGAATCATTGGTATCTTGGATGGTGAGAATCAGTGAAAAAGATAAGTTTCCAAGAAAGAGGAGTAGTCGGTGGGTTCAGTCAGAAAAGATTGACAAGAAAAGAATTTATTTACTGTGCTATTGAGAGTAGGGGTAGATTTTGGAAGAATCAATGACATTCCACCTAATGAATTATACAAAAATGTACTGAGAAAAGGGGTTTGATTTTAGACTGAGAAGGGAAGTAGAACTACCCCTACAGATCCTCCTGAAGCATTGTATCCAAGTTCATTACACCTACAGAGAAAATAGAAAATTTTCCAGTCTCCAGCTCGCACTAAAGAAAGTATACCTCTAGACAGAATGATGACCCCAAAACTTCAAATTAGAAAACAATAAACAATAGTGAATGAGGCTGTGATAGTGGGTTCATGGACTACAGAAGCATGGCTGACCCTATATCTACCTGGCTTCGGGTTATTATCTCTTTGTTTCTTTTTCATTTTTGTCATGTTCACCTTGTTTGTCAGATTTGTCTTCTGCAGACTTAATACCCTCCACCTGTAGATGTCTGATCACTTAAGCTAGATGTCACCCTCTGTGCGATGTGCTGTGTCACCCCCAGATCTGGTGTTGACCAAGTTCCAGATGCTGACTGAGGAACTGACCCCTCAAATGGAATCTTTTGGGCAGGAGTAGCTCTACATCCAATTTGAACAGGAGGTAGAAGAAGAGATCTTCTCTCTTTACCCCAAGATTTTAGGTCCCATCTGTTCAAGGAAGGAATGACAGGATGCTTATGCTCAAGCCCCTCCCTAAGATATTGTTTTCTGTGCATATTTTGTGTTGTCTTTATTATATTATTGTAAAGTTCTGTTGACACCCATTGACCTATGTAATAGATAAGAAAGGTCTTGGGCACAAATGTATTGTTAAGATATTTTTTTTTTTGCTTATTTTAAAGATCTTTCCCATCCATTAACAGGCCCATGTAATCTGTTTCAATCACATGGAAGGCCTAAGTCACATGTGGTAGAAGGAGCTTACTGAATAGGTGGATCAGGAAGGAGTAGAGCAGGAAGGGGAGAGCAGATCCGAGAGGAAGTTGGTTAGACTAATCAGGGCTGGGAAGGACAAAGAAAGCAGGTGGCTGCCTCTGAGTGAGAGAAGGGCATTTTGTTTAAGGGAACCTGTTTGTGATTTGTTTAAGGGAGCTAGTTTGTGGGAAGCCTAACAGAAGGAAGGCTTGGGGATGATAGCGACCCCTGCATTGCTATTGTGTGTAGGTTTCTTTGTTGCTCTGATGGATTTGGTTTTCTGGTGTTGGGATTTGACTTTCTGGTGTTTGAATAAATGCTTTTGGTTCTGTCTTCTGCATGGAGAGTCTCTTATGTTTTGTGATTCAGAACTGTGCTGGTATATTCATGGCTATTGTAGGCACTGTGAATGTTGCATTGATGCTACAGCATAGTAACTTTTTATAGTCAATTTTTTCTTTCTTTTTGCTCATTTTTTCCCCTGGATTTTGAGTGACTTGATGTTTTTCTGTGAGAATTGAGTTCTTGTTCTGCCCTGTCCCAAACTTTGTGTGCTGGGGCTCAGGGTCTTTCTGCTGACTTTCACTGTCTGCATAGCAAAGCAGCAACGAGACCCCATGCCTATAACAGGTCAACCATTAAACCATACACTCAGAGGAAGGCAACAGAGAGGCCCTACCCCCAATTAAATCCAGAAGGATGGCCTACCCTCTAATGAAAGTAAGTAGCTAAGACCTGAAGCCCAGTGAAAGTCAACTTCTAACAGGGAGTAGTGAAGAAGGAAAACATGAAGGGTCAATCTATTTTGGCACCATTGTGATATTCACAGTGCTGAAAGTGGCCATGAATATATCATCCCAGTTCTGAATCTCAAAATATAAAAGACCCTACGCATGGAAGACAAAACTAAAACATTTATTCAAACACCAAAAAGCTCAATCCTGATACCAGAAAACCAAATCCATCACAGCAACGAAGTCTATACACAATAGCAATGCAGAAGTCACTACAATCCTCAAGCCTTCCCTCTGTTAGGCTTCCTACAAACTAGCTCCCTTAAACAAATCACAAACAGGCTCCCTTAAACAAATGTGCTTCTCTCACTCACAACTAGCTGCCTGCTTTCTCTGCTTTTCCCAGCTCTGACTAGTCTGATCAACTTCTTTTCAGCTTTGCTCCAGCTCCACCTCTTCCTGTTCTACCCATTTAGCAAGCCCCTTCCACCACAGGCTTCATGTAGGTCATACTCATGTGACTTATATTTCCATGTGACTTAAACAGATCACATAGGTCTATTAATGAATGGGAAAGATCTTCCCATTCCTTTATAAATTCGTTAATTCCATTAAAATGCATTAACAATACACCCGTACAAAGACAAGGGTGAGTGAGTTGGAATGTCTCATAGAAAGAAGAAGAAATAGATCAATTTGGTTAGAGCAACTAGTCCATATAGGGAAATAATGTGAAAATTAATCAGGACAGATTGTAATCTTCTTGGAAGACTGAATTCCTAGGCCAATGAAATCATAGGTTTTTGAAAAATTAACATGAATAACGTTATGTGAGTTATAAACTTATGTAATCATTCTGCAAGGTGCAACACAAAAATCAGGCTTATTAATTTTTGGCAATGCCTTGTATACATGTTATCATGTGATTTATAATTTGCATTAGTTGTTGTAAATGATGGGGTCTTTCCTATTTGATCTGAGAGATGTGTATACTTTTATAAATTTGTCAAATTTTTAGACATGTTTTACTTTTCTGTGTATTTCATATCAAGAATGTAATCATTTATCTATCTATGTCTCATCTATCTATCTATCTATCTGTCTATCTATCTATCTATCTATCTATCTATCTATCTATCTATCTATCTATCTATCTAGATCTACATATAGATCTAAATATATCTCAGATAGAGAGCTGACCACAGAGTTTGGAAGACTTGGGTTCTAGTCCCACCTTGAACTCATACTTACTATATGAACTTGGACAAATCATTTAGCTTCTCATTGCCCTAGGCAACTCTGTAAGACTCTAAATAGAAGAGGGGTTGACTAGCAACAGTAGAGGGAGTTTTATCCATTGGCTAAACCAATGAATTGGAGTTTCTGTTCCTTTTCCTAAAAATTTCACATTGAGAAAATGTGATATAATGCTAAGAACTTGGATTAGGATCCAAGGTTTGAGTCTTGACTTTTCTCCTTGCTATTTATCTAACCCTGGGGAAGCCATTTTCTCTCTTTGGGTTTCCATACTATTCTCTAACAAATGGCGAAGGTGAAATAGTTGACTTCAAATATTCTTTTTTAACTTTAAATCTCTAATTCTATCAATTTCCCATGGGGCCCTGTCCGTTAAATGTAAAGTCCTTGAGAACAGGGGCAGCAGTTATCTTTGTTCCTTTCCTACTGCCTAACACATAATAGATAATTATTTTAGAATTAATTAGTGAGTGGACAATTTGGTTAAAATAATTGGGTTGGAAATAACCTTTGGGTCACTGTTTTTAAGGTAACATTTTATTAGTAATCTATCAAAGGCATTCACAATAATTTTGAAGTAATTTTGCAGTCCCAATTTAGATAAATTCTTATGTTTTAAACTATTATATACCCTGCATGTCAGTAACTAGCACTGAATTCATTGCCTGCCTCAGGGACTATCCCAACTACCCCACATTGCAGCATTGCATGACTATAGTTTTGAACAAGGACTGTGATATGACCCCAGCCTATTTTTTTATTGTTTCTACTAGATGTTAAGGACTTCTGTTATAAGGTTCATTTTTATATTAGCATGCCAGTTATTAATAATCTTGTTGGTCGATAGGAAACCTGCTTTGGGAAGGGCAAGGTAGTTCCTGTAGCAGGTCTGCCTCCTGCCCATATGACTCAGGTCTACTTTGCTACCACCTGTAAAACTGTGCAATTTATCCATTGATGCTACAATATACATTTTAGTATTGACCATTTTGGTAATAATTAATTTCAACTTAAAAACATTTTTATATGATATCCTTATTGGTTACTAAATGCTTTGCTGCTATATTTGAATAATTATGTTGGGTCTAGTTTTTACTTTTAAATTATTTATGAGTGATCAAATTTGGATAGTTTATCTCAATGTACATTTCCATTTAATAAGCCTAAAGAAAATCTTTCCTTTTAAATGGATGAAATGTCACCTAAAAAGTGAGATATTTTAGTTGTATCTGGTGATCAGACTACAGTTAGTTAGCCCCACCTAGTGAATGATTAATAAATTGTCAAAAGTCAATATCATAAGAACGTTTTTAAACAGCAGTATTGACTCATGAACTCTATCCCTTAAGCTTCCAAGGAATAATGAACTTCCTGGATTTATGAGTTTCCTTTCCCTATGGAGTTATCTCATTAGTCTGTGGCAGATTGTAGGAGAGTTTAGACTCACCAGACATTTCTGTCTTCTCAGTCTTTGGCCAAAAGGAATACTTTGAGTCTTTGACTCAAATTGGAGAATTAACCCTAATGTTTATGAGATTTGAGAGAATATGCATGTTATAATCAATAGATCAAGAATATGCAATTTTATCCCTATGGGTTCATCTTAGGGAAGTGCATATGGCATAAGTCAGGGATCCTTACTATGAGATCCGTGAAGCTGGTTTTCTTTTTAAATGATAACTGTATTTTAGTGTAATTGGTTTTCTTTTAAATGTACTTCATTTTATAAATTTTAAAAAATGCCTTCTCCCCAAATAGGATTCACCAGAGTACCAAAGGAAACTATGAAATTAAAAAAAAAGTTAAGATCTTTTGACCAATAAGAAGTATAAAATAATTTTGAGACTGACAGGAATTTTGAAACATTTCTTATCTATTACTTATCTGTCCCTTAGAAATTATTTATTTTAATTTTACTTGGAATTATTTGAAGAGGTACAACTAAGTAGAAATCTATACCACTTATTTTGGAGGAAAGAGACATAGTACTACACAATAGTTATATACAGCAAATCAGAGTGTAGAAAAAGACTTGATTTGGTTAATCAACTCATTCCAAAGTCACTATAAAGAGAAAGAGAGGAATTTTGAAGAAGGGATGTGATGACTAATAGTGGAAAATACAGTAAAGCTTAGAAGAATTAAAGTAGGAATCTGGAAAAGTAATTCTTTTAAATAGGGGGTACTACGAACTAGTTGTTAAACAAATTCTGAAGTTCTAATGTGAAATATTTAATTACTCATTCACTAAATATTCTGAACAATAACTTATTGAAGAGAATCCAAATCAGTTGAAAGAGGCAATTATGAGAAGAGCATGTACAAGGAGGAGAATCTGCAGGACAAATTTACTTAAATAATTCAAAATGGAGCAATTTGAGATAATTTTTCATAAAATTCTCATCCATCTATACCAAAACACTCACTTTCATCATATATATATGTATATATATATGTATACATGTATATATGTATATGAATATATATGTATGTATTTATGTATTTGGTTGACTACTATATATTCTCTATAACAAACTCAGAGGTTACTGATTGGTCATTTTAAGGAGTAGGAATTTTCTGATATCATTATTTCATTGAATCAGTCTCTAAAATATTTTCCAGGAAGATTTCAAACATAATTTTAAAACTGAAATTGAGTAAATGGGATATTTCAGACAATACTGACTTCTTTTAAAATTATGTCCAAGAAATGAGAATATGACATTTCCAGACTTCCATAAATATTGAAATTTCAGAGAAAATTAAATGTTTAAGCTCATTTGCTCATTTTGAGGGGGTTTTCTTTTTGTTAATTAAATGGAATATGAAACAGTTTGCTAGTTATATGGATATAGTGCCATCTGCAGTTTTCTTTTCATGATGCTTTTTATATCTTTTCATGTCAAAATCAGAAACACCATTTTATTTAAAAATTTCTTTTTCTTATAAAGTAATTATCATTATTTTTATTTGGCTTAGTAGTGATCGCACATATATGAGTGCTAGCTGATTTTCCTTCTAAATTTTAGGTTTTCCTCTTCACATTTATTATTTGTATGAAGAAAACACTCTGCCCCATGCCTGACAAGTTTAAGACTCCTATCTGCTTTAATACTGAACCAACTCACCAGTTTCTATCACTTTGTTCTGTTCTGAAGCAGATAGGAGTTTTTCAAGGGAGGCAGAGAGAAGATCTTGGGGATGGAGGGCAGGAAGTTGGTTCTGTGATCTGTGAATGAATAAAGGAAAATTAACAAGTGCTTACTATATGTAAAGCACTGGTGATACAATAGAAAAATAATTCAGTCCCTGATCTCAGGGTGTTCACATTCTAATGGACAATATAACAGACATAGAAGGTTTTAGCCACAAGTTAGATGGAAATGTCCTATGATATTTAGCATGTCTTGGTGAAATATATGTTAATGCCTCTTTTTAAATTCCATTTCCATGAATGAAATCACATCAATTTCTGATGTTGAACAACTTGAAGGTGTCAGAGACTTTGGTTATAAAAACTTTTTTTGGTAGGTGTTCAGTTACTGTCTCTGCAGCACCTTCAGAAGCAGGTTGCTCTTCCCAGAAGCAGCTTCCCCCACCCTAACTAACAAGATTTCTGACTGGGTTGGAGAGTTATCTCCTTGGTGTAGATAATCAATTCAATGTCACCTGCATTCTTTGCTACCTTATTTAACCCATTCTTTACTATTTTCCCTATCATTCTTCATTCTATCTCACTCCTCCTCTTTCTTCCTTCATGTTCTCTAGGATGATTGATGATTGAGATGGGGTTTCCCCCTGTTTTAGGAGAACATTTCTTGAGGCAGGATCTTTGGGAAATACTCTCAGAAGATCTTTTGAAGATTCTTTCTTGGTCCTTCCCATCTGATTTCTGAGAAGAGAAGAGGGAGCTGAATTTAAGCAAAATTTCCTAGAAAGCAATTTGTCTTTGCCCCCTTTTTTGCCTTTTCTATGCCTACTCTAATATCCTGATTCCACTTTTTCCCTGCCTTCTCTCTTTAGTCAAACAACCTAATACCATTCTTTGTTTTCCAAAGTCTCATCTCATAGCACTTTACTGATCTCTTACTGATGTTCTTATTCAGTTATAGGTAACATTCTTTTAACACTTTGGTTGTACATCCTGCTGTTGTCATGTGGGAGTAGTCAAGAAAAAGTTTGTGAAAAGAGTTTCAATGGTGTTAGAAGTATTGGCACTGGGAAGGTGAAGTCAAGAGGTTGGAGAAATTTGCCCAGTTTCCCTCATAAAAATGTTAAATCAAGGCTCTAAATGAATTCTGTAATGACAGAACTCACAAAAAGATGGAGTGAAACAATTTTTCAGCTTAAGATAAACTTAGAAGGACTTTAAGAAAACTGTCTCACTTGGGTAAAAGAGGAGCACAGTCCAGTGCAGATGGTGTCCAGGCAATTAAGCAGGAGGCTATTAGTCACAGAACAGATCAGCAACCAAGGACCTTCTGTCCTGGCTGAGCAGGCCAGCAGTGAGACCTCCAGCCTCAGTGCAGAAGGTGAATTGTAAGTCCTAGAATGCTGGCACAACAAGCACAAGCAGACCAGGTCAACCCCAGCATAATGGACAAGCTGCAAGCATCTGAGGACCTGGTGTGAAAAGTCAGTGACTAGGTTGGTGGCCCCAGCCACAGAAACTTGGAACAGTGCTCCCTGTACCCCAGAAGCAGAGCTCAACTTTAGAAGTCACAAAAATTTACTGAAGAAAACAACTCCTTAAAAAAATTGTATTGACCAAATTGGGGGGGGGGGGGGGGAGGGAATCCACTGAAGAAAACAACTCCTTTAAAAGTAGAATTGGCCAAATGGAAAATGAAGTCTAAAAGTTAACTGAAGAAAATAATTGCTTACAAATTAGAATTGGGCAAGTGGAAGCTAATGTCTCAATGCAACATCAAGAATCAGTCAAACAAAATCAAAAGAATGAAAAACATAGAAGGGAATGTAAAATACCTAATTGGAAAAACAGCCGACCTGGAAAATAGATCCAGGAGAGATAATTTAAGAAGTATGATATTGATAATACCTGAAAGACAAAAAGAGCCTGGTCAGCATCTTAGAAATTATCAAGGAAAATTGTCCTGATACCCTACAACTGGAGGGTAAATAGTCATCAAAAGAATCCACTGACAACCACCTGAAAGAGATTCCAAAGTGAAAACTTGTATCTCCAAGGCAATATTCATAGCACTGGTGTTGACTACGAATATGTCAGAGTAGTTCTCAGTTGGAAAGTATATCAGACTCTCCATATAGAAAGCAGAAGAAAAACATTTATTCAGGCACCAGAAAGCCAAATTGCAGAACCAGAAAGTTAAATTTGTCATGGTGAGCAAGACTTCAGTAAACATGATCACCGTAGGGGGTAAAGCCATTCCCAAGCCTCCCCCTTCTGCCAGGGCCTCCTCACAAGCAAACAAGCACTCATAGGCCTAAGCTGTGACTGATTGCTTGCCTGCATCCTCTCTCCCCTGTCCTGACCACACTCACTTCCTCTCAGTTTTGCTCCACCCTTCCTATTCCTCCTGTTTATCAAGCTCCTCCCACCACATGTGACTTAGGCTTCCAGGTGATTCAAGCAGATGATATGGCCTATTAATGAATGAGAAAGATCTTTTCATATAAATTACTATTACATTTGACCCCATTATCTTTCATATTCATTACATAGGTTATTGGGGCAACTGGTATAACAGAACTTTAATAAAGTTAATAGAAAATAGGCATATAAAACAATATCTTAGGCAACTGGTGTCAACAGAGCTTTACAACAGTATAAGGGGGATCATGCAAAATGAGCTCATAAAGCAATATTTTAGAGTGGGGCTTGAGCAGAAGCACCCCATCATTCCCCCTCAACAAATAGGGCCCAAAATCTTGGGTTCAGGGGCAAAGGTCTTTTCTTCTATAAATATTTCTTGCTGAAATTGGACATAGAGCTGTCCCTGATCCAAGAGATCCCATTTGAGAGATCAGTTCTTTAGCCAGCATCTGGAATTTGGTGGACTTCAGGTCCAGAGATGACACATCACCATCATGAACAGGGAGTGATACCTGGCTTAAGTGATCAGGGATCTGCAGGTCCTACAGGAAACAAATCTAGCAAACAAGCAAGTTTAACAAACAAAAAGCCAAAAAGAACCAAAAAAACAATAACCAGAAGCATGGTAGATACAGGGTCAGTTGTGGTTCTGCAGTCCATGAACCCACTATCACAGCCTCATTCACGGTAGAATATATGAGTTAAGGGTACAATTTGGTGTTCATCCTCTCCTGAAAAAACAACAGTTACAGTATGATCTTTCCCATTGTTGTAATTTCAGCAGTCTTTGGAATGTTGTCTGTCTTCTGTTCTACCCATACTTTAGCTCCCAATTTTATTCTGTCAATAGAACCCAATCCTTCAGTTCTTCTGTTAGCTACTTCAGAAGGAGGGTCAGTTTTCACAAGGGGTATTATTTCACAAGGAATAACAATCACTTGAACGATTCTACCATTTTTCCGAAACTGTATGGGTTCTTCACCTAAATTTTGGAATGTCACAGTAATTTCTCCTTGACAATTGGGATCTATCACTTCAGCCAATACATGTATTCCTTGAGCAACTAATCCTGATTTAAATAATATCCATCCAAAATGATTTTTAGGGATTTTCATACATATTCCAGTAGAGATTGTTCTTATTTCTTTCCTATCCAACCAAAAGTCCTCTAAGCAATGTAAATCATATCCAGCCAAATCAGGTGTCCCTGGATATGGTACTAGAACATCTGGCCCCACAGTTCAATACTCATCATTTGGGATCTTATGTGTTTGTTGTTTTCTAATTTGCAGATTTGGGGTCCTAATTCTGGCTTGAGATATACTTTTTCCCAGTGGTCTATTATTCAAATTACATAATGCAATGAACAAATTATCTTTCCAATGTTGATAAGAATTATTAGAACTTAACTTCCTTAAGTATTCTTTCAATAATCCATTCATTCTTTCAATTTACCCAAATGTTTGTGGATAATATGAAATAAGATATATCCATTTTATGTTGTTTAATACACAATATCTCTTCATTTCATTACCTTTGAAATGTGACCCATTGTTGCTTTGGATCTGCATTGGGCTTCCATAATGCAGACTTATGATATCTAAGGGTTTACAGGTGTTTTTCTGGGTCGCATTCTTATAGGGACAAGCCACTAGTACTTGAATAGGTGTCAACACAAGTACATGTAAATTTGCATCCTTTATTTTGGGGTAGGGGTACAATACAATCTATTTGCCAAATTTAGGCTGGTATATTTCCCTTGCTATCTCTACAGTTACAACCCGAGAAATAGTTTGTTCCTTTCCCAATTGACATATATAACATTCTTTTATTTGTTTTAGCAATGAATGAGAGATACCAGTACCTTGGTCTTGTGCCCACTGGTGTGTGTTCTTGACCTTAAATGGACAGCCATTTGATGGACCCGTTTTGCTAGTACCAGATCATCAATTCACGTCAGACTATGGACAATATGTTGAGTAGCAATCTTTGCTAGTCAATCAGCATGTGCATTACACTCACGTTCTGGTGTGGTGAGGGCCACGTGAGCATCTACAGAAAAAACTGACAAATTGGTAACCAAAGACATGTTCCATATATCTTCCCCAGACTTGTGTGCCATGTATTTCCTAATTTTGATTTTTCCACATGGGCATCCATGTAACTAACCCATTAGCTACTGCCCATGAGTCAGTGAATACATAATACTGTCTTCTTAGCTTGGTGAACATAAGTTCAGCATATAGACTAGTTCCACCTATTCCAGTACTTTCCAAAGTCCACCTAGTACAAGGATTATGGGCTACCACTTTGCAATATCTTTTGTGGCCCAAATATTTTGCTGTCCCATCAGTAAACCATGCTTGTCTCTTTTGTTCTTCAGTTAATCTATCATATCCCTCATTCCATTTTATCAAGGAGTGCAACAACTGTTGCTTTGGTTCAGAGGGTGTATCATTTCCCTCAGTATCTATGTTTGTTATAGATTCATGTAAAGCTGAAGTTCCACTTTTGCCTGTTTTAGATCTATTTTGAATATACCATTTACATTTAATTATGCTAGCTTCCTGTGCATGACCAATTCTAAGAGAAGCCGAGGTACTCATTACTCAGGTCATAATTGAAATTCCAGGCTTTAGTATTATCTCATGGCTTGAAGTAAGCTGTTCAGTCTCTACCAAAGCCCAATATACAGTTATCAATTGCTTTTCAAAAGGACTATAGTGAGCTCCAAATGAAGGGAGTTTTTTAGACCAATATCCTAAGAGTACATTTCAGCTTTGTTGTTTTTGCCATAAACTCCAGTTTGCATTTTCTTCCTGTATAACCACTGATAAATCCACTGGGCCACTTTGCATAGGCCATAAATCTAGGGTCAATTGAATAGCAGCCTTAGATTCATCAAAAGCTTTACCCCAATCAAGTTCCCAATCAAATTCATATTTTTTCATGGTAATTTTATATAAGGGTTTCAAAATTTGTCCTAGATGTGGTATGTGTTATAGCCAATATCCAAATAATCATATAAACTTTTGGGCCTCTTTATTATTGATGGGGCTAGGAAATCCTGAATCTTTTGTCGGGCTTGTCAGAGAATCTCTTGCAGCCCCTGATTCTGTTGTATATCCCAAAACTTTACTTGTTTGAGTTGGCCCTTGAGTCTTTGCAGGGCATATATCCCATCCTTTGATTTTCATATGTGCAATTTAAAGTGTCAAATTCTTCTCCACTTCTTCTATAGTTTTTCCCTGTATTATAATATCATCTATGTAGTGGGTAAGCTGTACACCAGATAGCTCTAATTCACCCAAATGTTCAGCCATAATCTTATGACAAATAGTGAGGCTATGCAGATATCCTTGTGGCAAGTGTGTAAAAGTATATTATTGGCCCTGCCAAATGAAAGTGAATTGGTCCCATTGTTTCAAATCTATTCGGATAGTACAGAAAGCGTTGGCTAAACCAATAACTGCATACCAAGTCCCATTATATTTCTGGATTTTTTCTACTAAGGTAATGGTATCTGGAACAGCAGCATACAAGGGAGTGACTTTATTCAATTGTCTATAATCCACTGTTATCCTCCATGTCCCATCTGACTTTTGTACTGGTCAAAAAGGATTGTTCCATCTATGTATTCAGGAATGGGTATATTCTTTCTTAGATAATTGTCCAATTTTCATCATTAGATTGATATTTCAATCCCTCCCAATCCTGTGATGGTGATAGGAGTTCCATGTTTACATTTATCAGGGTTTCCATATATAAGGGAGGCCTCCACCCCAGTATCTATTAATGCCCTGATTACAGTATTTGATCTATTTTTCCAATATATGGTCAAATTGATACTGGATCTGTAATCTCATCTGTGTATTTCTTTAATCTGAGCTGGGACTCTGTCAGCTTCATATTCTCCCTGAAGGTGTGACAAACTTAGATACAAGGGTTCAGCAGGATCTATAAGTTCAATTCTTACATCTCTATTTTGTCTAGTATCACGTCCCCTTCCTCAATGCATTCCGTATAATTCATTTGTTAGAATACCATCTATACTTCCAAAATCTACCCCTGCTCTCAATAGAGAAGTAAACAATTCTCTCCTTGTCAATTTATTCTGATTTAGAATCTGCTGGCTATTTATTTCTCTCTCTAGGAATTTTGTCTTTTCCCCAGTCCCTAAGTCACTTAACTGTGAAATCTTTCCAGCACCTCTGAAAGAGGGTGCCTATTTCCCCAATTATTAGAGTCAAAATTAAACGCTTGTAATTAGGAGGAGCTGTCTTCACTATTATGTTCCTATAGTAAACTGCAAAGGGAGTACCATCGTATGCATCTGCATTTCTTGTCATTATGGCAGTCTTCAATACCTCCTTCTTTAACTTTCTTATACAGTCCCTAAGTGAATACCAGGGTCTATCTCCCCTAGGCCATATAGAGTAAGTAGGATACAGTCTACTGCAGCCTTCTCCAGCCAAAGCTAACAGAGCAGTCATATTGTTGTCTTCTTGCATATTGTAATCTCTAAAGGCTTGTTGTACTAAAGGATTCTGACTAATACCTATAAATTTCAGACATTTCAAGTCATCTTCTGTAGCCCCTTCATCACAAATTCCCACCTTCTAAGATATTAATGATTCTCCCATCCTTTGAGTGAACCAACTCAAAATTTCCGTTACCTCCTACTGAGTAAAATCCTCAATTATTTCCCTAAGCACTGTTACTTCCTTGATTCTCCTTTTTCTGCCTCACTATTGGCATGCTTCTGCCTGAGAAACATCACTTTCTTGCTCTGATTTCCTTATGCTTTCCTCCCGTGCCCTCTTCTGGCAGTCATCACTGTGGCAACTAGGCTGAGTGTACAAAGGTCATATGCACATTTCTTTTGTCAGCCTTCAGCTTCTTCTGAGCCAAATGAGCAGCCTTTTCTTCTCCCTGAGACCTCCCCCAGCCATTCTACTCCTTCAAAGTAGAACATGAAGGCTGAGAATTCCCATGCAAACTAGCTAACTTTTTTTCCATCTGAATTTTTTCCTTAAGCAGCTCCTCTCTGTTTTTGCACATGATACAATAACCCGTTAATAAAACCCAGCCTCTCTAACTTACCCTTGCTAACTCCTTCCTTGGTCTGATTGGTATTCCTTGCAAACACCTTTCCACATCTTCAGATTCTCCTTCCTGTAACCTCGCTTCCCAGCTTTCACAGGGTCGTGTGCCTTTGGACCATTCCTTGGCAAGCAATGAAAAAGTTAAATTGTCCCAACCTGGGATACTATTTTCTTCCTCTAAATCCCTTCTGCCTCCAGACAGAGATTTTATATCCTGTGATCCTGTTCATGACAGCAAGTATATCACCAAGGCAACATTCACAGCGCTGGTGGTGACTATGAATATGCCAGAGTAGTTCTCAGTTGGAAAGTATAACAGACATAATATTTATTCAGACACCAGAGAGCTAAATCCCAGAACCAGAAAGTAAAATTTATCATGGTGAGCAAGATCATAGCAGGGGGAAAAGCCATTCCCAAACCTCCCCCGAACCTCCCTGCTCCCCCCTCCAGGGCCGACTCACAAGCATCAAACACTTACCAACCTAAGTTGTGTCTGCCTGTCTGCCTTCATTCTCTCTTCTCTGTCTTGACCTTGCTCTCTCACTTCTTCCTGGTTTTGCTCCATGCTTCCTCTTCCTCCTGTTCATCAAGCTTCTCCCATCACATGTGACTTAGGCTTCCAGGTGATTCAAGCAGATCATATGGGCTTATTAATGAATGAGAAAGATCTTTCCATATAAATTGCTATTACAAAACTCCAAAGAATACTGTGGCCAAATTCCAGAATCATAAGGTCAAAAAAAATACTACAAGCAGCCAGAAAGAAACAATTCAAATATCAAGAAGACATAGGAAGACACAGGACTTAGTAGCTTCTACATTAAAGGATTGGAGGGCTTACATTATGATATTCTGAAAGGCAAAGGATCTTGGATAATAACCAAGAATCAACTACCCAGATTGAGTATGATCTTTCTGGGAAAAAAGATGGATATTCATTAAAGTAGGGGATTTTCAAACTTTCCTAATGAAAAGACCAGAGTTAAAAAGAAAGTTTGATCTTCAAATACAAGACTTAAGGGAAACTGAAAAAGGCAAACAGGAAAGAAAAAAAACCCTCATCATTTAATAAGATTTAAACTGTCTTCCCTACATGGGAAGATGATACTTGTAACTCTTGAGAACTGTATTTCTATTAGGGCACTTAGAAGTAGTATATATAAGCAGAAGGTATTAGTATAATAAGTTGACTTTGATGTAATAATATGAAAAAAATTAAGGGGTGAAAAAAGGATTGTACTGAGAGAAGTGGAAATGGAGAAGCAGAATATGTTAAATTACATCACATGAAGAGGCACAAAAGACGTATTATAGCAGAGGGAAAGAAGTGAGGAAGTGAGCATTATTTGAACCTTGCTCTCATTGGATTTGGTTCAAAAGAGGAATAACATACATACTCAGTTGGGTACAGAAATATGTCATAGCATATAGAGAAATAAGAGGGGAAAGGGGAAAGAAAAGGGAAACAAGGGGGTGCTTATAGAAGGGAGGGCAAGTTGAAGGAGGTGGTGGTCAGAAGCAAAACACTAGTCAGGAGGGAAAAGATGAAAGGAAAGCAAAAATGTAAATGGGGAAAATAGGATGGAGGGAAATACTCAATTAGTAAACATAACTGTGAATGTGAATGGATTGAACTCTCTCTTAAATGGAAGTGAATAGCAGGTGGATTAAAAACCAGAATCCTACAATATGTTGTCTACAAGAAACACATTTGAAGCCAAGAGACACACACAGAATAAAGGTAGAAGTCTGGAGTGGAATATATTAGGCTCCAGCTGAAGTTAAAAACCAGAACAAAACAAAAAGCCCCTCACCAAAAAAAAAGAGGGGGAGCAGCCCTGATCCCAGAAAAATCAAAATGAAAAACAGATCTAATTTAAAGAGATAAGGAAGGAAAATGCATCTTCCTAAAAGGTACCATAACCAATGAAGTGATATCAACACTAAACATATATGGACCAAGTGGTATAGCATACAAATTCTTTGAGAAGAAGGTACAGGAAGTGAGTTACAGGAATAAATAGCAAAACTAGATTAGTGGGGGACTTCAACCTTCCTCTCTCACAACTAGATAAATCTAACACAAAATAAACAAAAATTAAGGAGGTGAAAACAATTTTAGAAAAGTTAGATATGAAGAACTCTGGAGAAAATTCAATAGGGATAGAAAGGAATGTACCTTTTTCTCAGTGGTACAAAGCACACACACATGCACACACACACACATACACATATACTCACACAAATTGACCATGTATTCAGGCATAAAACTTGACAATAAAATTCAAAAAGGCAGAAGTATTAAATTTAATTAAATTAAATATTAAAATTAAATAATTTTCAGATCATGATGCAATAAAAAATTACATGTAATGAAGAGCCCTGGAAAGATGGTCTAAAAATGAATTGGAAGCTAAATAACCTAACCCTAAAGAATTAGTGAGTTAAGTAACAAAAACTTAGAAATAATAATTTCATCAAAGAGAATGACAAGAATGAAATAGCATATCAAAACTTATGAGATACAGTTAAAGCAGTTCTTAGGGAAGTTTTATATCTCTAAGTGTTTACATGAATAAAATACAGAAAGAGGAGATCAATGAGTTGGACATGCAACTAAAAAAGCCAGATAAAAAACAAATTAAAAATCCCAAACTAAATACCAAGTTAAAAATTCTGAAAATCAAAGGAGAGATGAATAAAATCAAAACTATTGAACTAAATAAAACTAAGAGATGATTTTATTAAAAAAACCCAATTAATTAGATAAACCTTTGGTTAGATTTTTTAAAAAGGAAGAAGAAAAAATTACTAGTATCAAATGAAAAGGGTGCATTCAACACCAATGAGGAGGAAATTAAAGCAGTAAGTAGGAGCTATTTTGCTACACTGTATGCCAATAAATCTGACAATCTAAGTGAAATAGATGAATATTTGCAAAAATGTGAATTGCCCAGATTAACAGAAGAGGAAATAAAATACTTCAATAACCTCAGTTAAAAAATAAGAAATTGAACAAATCATCAGTGAACTCATTAGGAAAAAATTTGTAGGGTCAGATGGATTTGCAAGTGAATTCTACCAAACATCTAAAGAAAAATTAATTTTAATACTATACAAACTATTTGGAAAAATAGATGGAGACCTCCTAAACTCCTTTTATGACATAAATATAGTGCTGATACCTAAACTGGGAAGCATCAAAAAAGAGAAAGAAAATTATAGAACAATTTCTGTAATGAATATTAATGCACAAATTTTAAATAAAATATTAGCACATTTGTATTTACATTATTTATTTATTTTAGCAATTTATCACCAGGATAATACACTATGATTTGGTAGGATTTATGACAGGAATGCAGGACTGGTTCAATAATAGGAAAACTATCAGAACAATTAACCATATCAATAATAAAATTAACAGATAGCATATGATTATCTCAACAGATGCTGAAAAAGCCTTTGACAAAATACAACACCCATTCCTATTAAAGACACCAGACAGCATAGGAATAAATGGAGTTTTCCTTAAAATGATCAACAGTATCTATTTAAAACCATCAGCAAGCATTATGTGTAATGGGGAGAAGCTAGAAGCATTCTCAGTAAGATCAAGGGTGAAACAAGGATTTTCATTTTCACCACTATTATTCAATATTGTACTAAAATGTTAGCATTGACAATAAAGGAGGAAAAAGAAATTGAAGGAATTAAAATAGTCAATGAGTAAACAAAACTGTCACGTTTGCAGATGATATGATGGTGTACTCAGAGAATCCTAGGGAGTCAACTAAAAAAATTACTTGAAATAATTCATAACTTTAGCAAAGTAGCCAGCATAAAATATAAACTCATATAGATCATCAGCATTTAATAACCAACAAAGCTCACCAGCAAGAGATAGAAAAAAATCCATTTAAAGTAACCATAGACAATATAAAATAATTGGGAATCTACATGCTAAGACAAACCCAGGAACTATATGAATGCAGTTACAAAACACTTTCACACATACAAAGTCAGATCAAAACACTTGGAAAAATTGGGGAAAAAAGGGAAAATGATCCACATGTGCAAAATCCTTTATAGTAGCTCCTTTTGTGGTGGCAAAGAACTGAAAATTGAGGGGAAGCCCATCAACTGTTGAATGGTTGAACAAGTTGTTATATATATGAATATAGTGGAATACTATTGTGCTATAAAAAATGATGAGCAGGCAGATTTCAGAAAAAACTTGGAAAGATTTACATGAACTGATGCTGTGTGAAGTGAGCAGAATCAGAACATTGCACACAGTAACAGCAATATCATGCAGTGATTACCTATGATAAACTTAAGCTCTTCTCAGCAATACAATGATCCAAGGCAATTCCAAAAGTCCTGTTTAGGAACGTGCTAAGCACATCCAGAGAAAGAACTGTCTGAATGCAGATCGAAGCATACTATTTTCACTTTTTCTTCTTTTTAGTGGTTTTTCCATTTTGTTCTGATTCTTCTTTCACAACATGACTAATGTGGAAAAATGTTTAACATGATTGTACATGTATAACCTATATTCGATTGCTTGCTGTCTTGGGGAGGGCAGAGGATCATCACAGATGGAGAAAATCTGAAACTTAAAATTTTATAGAGATGAATGTTGAAAAATTTTTGCATGTAACTGAAAAAACACTCTTAAGTAAAAAAAAAAGGAATATTGGCACAATTTTTAGGGGTCTCCTTTTGTTGATAGTACTTTGAGAGATACTGCTGGTAATACAAAGGTGTATCTGACAGGATCTATGTCTTTGATAAGCTTGGATAGGATTACAGAATCATAAAATGTTAGAGCTGGGAGGAATATGAGATCATCTTAAGATCTTAAGATCACAAGATCTTATAGTTCATACAGTAGGTACTTGATAAATGTACTTTTATTAATTCATAGTTATTTGATTAAAATGGAAGAGAAGTTTTTTACAGATAAGGAAATAGTTCCTAAGTGATTAAAGTTGATAAATGACAGAGCTACTTAACAACAGAAAAGACAACAATAAAATAAGTTATGGGAAAGGAGTAAGACAGGATTTCTATTTGGTGTGAGTGGTAAAGGGAGAAAAAATTTGTAGCAGGAAGGATAGCATGGAAAAAAAAAGTAAAAATTGGATAAGTGAATTATTTAACATGTGAATTTTTTTTATTAAACTGATCTTTAAAATTCATGTACATACATTCATCTGAGTGTGTGTATGTGTGTTTGTTTGTGATAGTCGACAATTATCAAACTCTTCCTCTATGTTAGGCACTTTACTAAGTAATTGGGGAACTCTGAAAAGCAAAAACACAGTCCATGGCATTAAGAACCTCATATTCCGAGGGGCGGAGCCAAGATGGCCAAGTAGAAAGACGCACATACACATAGCTCCGAAACCACAAACCACAGAACGGCAGAGGGGACTAACCCAGGGCGAATTCTGCACCCAGAGACCACGGAATATTGGAGCGAGGGAGATTTCTGTTCCAGAGAGACCTGCAAACCTCTCGTGGGGGGACCTTCGCGCCGGGGACTGGGCGCCGGGGCGGGAAGAGGAGAGCAGCCCTGCCACGGCAGCGACACCGTGGGAAAGAGATCCGAGAGGGCTGCGGAACGGAGTCTCCTGCGGCCACGCGGGTCCTCCCACCCACAGAGGGACCTGCAAACCTCTCGCAAAAGGTCTGTCGCGCTGCAGACATGGTGCCCAGCCCGGACCTGCGGCGGCCACGGCGGCCGGGGCTCTGAGAGACACAGTTCTTTTTTTTTTTTTTTTATTTAGCTTTTAACATTCATTTTCACAAAATTTTGGGTTACAAATTTTTCCCCTTTTCTCCCCTCCCCCCCCCAACGCCAAGCATTCTAATTGCCCCTATGACCAATCTGCTCTCTCTTCTATCATCCCTCTCTGCCCTTGTCTCCGTCTTCTCTTTTGTCCTGTAGGGCCAGATAGCTTTCTATACCCCTTTACCTGTATTTCTTATTTCCTAGTGGTAAGAACATTACAGTTGATCCTTACACTTTGAGTTCCAACTTCTTTAGCTCCCTCCCTCTCCACCCCTTCCCTTTGGAAGGCAAGCAATTCAATATAGGCCAAATCTGTGTAGTTTTGCAAATGACTTCCATAATAGTTGTGTTGTATAGGACTAACTATATTTCCCTCCATCCTATCCTGTCCCCCATTACTTCTATTCTCTTTTGATCCTATCCTTCCCCATGAGTGTTGACCTCAAATTGCACTCTCCTCCCCATGCCCTCCCTTCTATCATCCCCCCCCACTCTGCTTATCCCCTTATCCTCCACTTTCCTGTATTGTAAGATAGGTTTTCATACCAAAATGAGTAGGCATTTTATTCTTTCCTTTAGTGGAATGTGATGAGAGTAGACTTCATGTTTTTCTCTCACCTCCCCTCTTTATCCCTCCACTAATGAGTCTTTTGCTTGCCTCTTTTATGAGAGATAATTTGCCCCATTCAATTCTCCCTTTCTCCTCCCAATATCTTTCTCTCTCACTGCTTGATTTCATTTTTTTTTAAGATATGATCCCATCCTCTTCAATTCACTCTGTGCACTCTGTCTCTATGTGTGTGTGCGTGTGTGCATGTGTGTGTGTGTAATCCCACCCAGTACCCAGATACTGAAATGTTTCAAGAGTTACAAATATTGTCTTTCCATGTAGGAATGTAAACAGTTCAACTTTAGTAAGTCCCTTATGACTTCTCTTTGCTGTTCACCTTTTCATGGTTCTCTTCATTCTTGTGTTTGGAAGTCAAATTTTCTTTTCAGCTCTGGTCTTTTCATCAAGAATGCTTGAAAATCCTCTATTTCATTGAAAGACCAATTTTTCCCCTGAAGTATTATACTCAGTTTTGCTGGGTAGGTGATTCTTGGTTTTAGTCCTAGTTCCTTTGACTTCTGGAATATCCTATTCCATGCCCTTCGATCCCTTAATGTAGAAGCTGCTAGATCTTGTGTTATCCTGATTGTATTTCCACAATACTTGAATTGTTTCTTTCTAGCTGCTTGCAATATTTTCTCTTTCACCTGGGAGTTCTGGAATTTGGCCACAATGTTCCTAGGAGTTTCTCTTTTTGGATCTCTTTCAGGCGGTGTTCTGTGGATTCCTTGAATATTTATTTTGCCTTCTGGTTCTAGAATCTCAGGGCAGTTTTCCTTGATAATTTCATGAAAGATGATGTCTAGGCTCTTTTTCTGATCATGGCTTTCAGGTAGGCCCATAATTTTTAAATTGTCTCTCCTGGCTCTATTTTCCAGGTCAGTTGTTTTTCCAATGAGATATTTCACATTATCTTCCATTTTTTCATTCTTTTGGTTTTGTTTTGTGATTTCTTGGTTTCTCATAAAGTCATTAGTCTCCATCTGTTCCATTCTAATTTTGAAAGAACTATTTTCTTCAGTGAGCTTTTGAATCTCCTTTTCCATTTGGCTAATTCTGCTTTTGAAAGCATTCTTCTCCTCATTGGCTTTTTGAACCTCTTTTGCCAATTGAGTTAGGCTAGTTTTCAAGGTGTTATTTTCTTCAGCATTTTTTTGGGTCTCCTTTAGCAGGGAGCTGATCTGCTGTTCATGCTTTGACTTCATGTCTCTCATTTCTCTTCCCAGCTTTTCCTCCACCTCTCTAACTTGATTTTCAAAATTCTTTTTGAGCTCTTCCATGGCCTGTGCCCACTGAGTGGGCTGGGACACAGAAACCTTGATTTCTGTGTCTTTGCCTGATGGTAAGCATTGTTCTTCCTCATCAGAAAGGAAGGGAGGAAATGCCTGTTCACCAAGAAAGTAACCTTCTATAGTCTTATTTCTTTTCCCTTTTCTGGGCATTTTCCCAGCCAGTGACTTGACCTCTGAATATTTTCCTCACACCCACCTCACCTCCTGATCCTCCCAGCCAGTGTTTGGGGTCTGAGATTCAAATGCTGCTTCCAGCCTCAGGGCTTTGGGCGGGGGCAGGGCTGCTATTCAGTGTGAGATTAAATTCAGATGCTCAGGTGAGGGCAGGGCTGCCTCTCAGGCTCAGTTCCCTCAGGGAGTTTATGCACAGACCTTCAACAATGGATCCAGGCTCCTGCCTGCTTGGAGAGCCCTGGTCTGCCGCTGCCCCTCAGCTTCTGTCTCCCGAGGGGGCCCGACCCATGGGGGCACCCCACTCCCCCCTCGACCCGCCAAAGGGACTCTCTCACAGACTCCTGTCACCTGTGGGTGGAGGTACTTGTGCGGCCGCTGGAGATCCCATCCCTGAAGCCCACTCGGATCTGTTCCTCTCGGTGCCGCGGCCACGGCAGGGCTGTACTCAGCTCCCAGTCCCGGCGCCCAGTCCGCAGCACGAAGGACCTTTTACGAGAGGTTTGCAGGTCTCTCCGGAACAGAAATCTCCCTCGCTCCAATGTTCTGTGGCCTCTAGGTGCAGAATTCGCCGTGAGTTACTTCTTTGTAGTTGTTCTATGGGTTGTGGGTTCGGAGCTATGTGTATGTGCGTCTTTCTACTACGCCATCTTGGCTCCGCCCCCCCGAGACACAGTTCTGAGAGGGATCTGGAGGCGGGATCTTCAGCAGCTGCACGGGCCCCCCACCAACAGGTGACTGACGGGGGTAGGTGAGAGACTCTCTTTGGCGGGTTGAGAGGGGAGTGAGGTGCCCCCATGGCTCGGCCCCCCCCCTCCAGGAGGTGGGGGCTGAGAGGCGGCTGTGGACAGGGGCTCCCCAAACGGGCGGGAGCCTGGATCCATTGTGGAAGGTCTGTGCATAAACCTCCTGAGGGAATTGAGCCAGAGAGGCGGCCCTGCCCCTGACCTCAGCACCTGAACTTACTTCTCACACTGAATAGCAGCCCTGCCCCCGCCAAAAATCCTAAGGCGGGAAGCAGCATTTGAATCTCAGTCCCCAAATGTTGGCTGGGAGGACCAGGAGGCGAGGTGGGTGTGAGGAGAACATTCAGAGGTCCGGCCACTAGGTGGAGACAATGCCAAGAAAAGGGAAAAGAAATATAACTATTGAAGGGTACTTTATCGGAGAAAAAAAAACTTCCTCCCTTCCTTTCTGATGGGGAGGAACAATGCTTGCCATCAGGCAAAGACACAGAAATCGAGGATCCTGTGTCCCAGCCCACCCAGTGGGCTCGGGCCATGGAAGAGCTCAAGAAGAATTTTGAAAATCAAGTTAGAGAGATGGAGGAAAGACTGGGAAGGGAAATGAGAGGGATAAGGGAGAAGCATGAAAAACAGATCAGCTCCCTGCTAAAGGAGAACCAAAAAAATCTTGAAGAAATTGGCACCTTGAGAACTAGCCTAACTCAGCTGGCAAGGGAGGTGCAAGGGGCCAATGAGGAGAAGAATGCTTTCAAAAGCAGAATTAACCAAATGGAAAAGGAGATTCAAAAGTTTACTGAAGAAAATAGATCTCTCAAATCTGGAATGGTACAGATGGAAGCTTTGGACTTTTCGAGAAAGACAGATATCTCAGAACATACCGCGCAGATTCGAAAAATGGAAGATAATGTGAAATATCTTATTGGAAAAACAACTGACCTGGAAAATAGAATCAGGAGAGACAATGTAAAAATTCTGGGACTACCTGAAAACCATGATCAAAAGAAGAGCCTAGACATCATCCTCCACGAAATTATCAAGGAAAACTGCCCTGAGATTCTAGAACCAGAAGGCAAAATAAAAATTCATGGAATCCGCAGAACACCACATGAAAGAGATCCAAAAAGAGAAACTCCTAGGAGCATTGTGGCCAAATTCCAGAATTCCCAGGTGAAGGAGAAAATATTGCAAGCAGCTAGAAAGAAACAATTCAAGTATTGTGGAAATACAATCAGGATAGTACAAGATCTGGCACCTTCTACATTGAGGGATAGAAGGGAATGGAATAGGATATTCCAGAAGTCAAAGGAACTAGGACTGAAGCCAAGAATCACCTACCCAGCAAAACTGAGTATAATACTTCAGGAGAAAAAATGGTCTTTCAATGAAATAGAAGACTTTCAAATTTTCCTGATGAAAAGACCAGAGCTGGAAAGAAAATTTGACTTTCTAACATAAGAATGAAGAGAACGATAAAAAGGTGAACAGCAAAGAGAAATCATAAGGGACTTACTAAAGTTGAACTGTTTACATTCCTACATGGAAAGACAATATTTATAACTCTTGAAACATTGCAGTATCTGAGCACTGGGTGGGAGTACACACACACACACATGCACACACGCACACATACATAGAGACAGAGTGCACAGAGTGAATTGAAGAGGATGGGATCATATACTAAAAAAAAAAATGAAATCAAGCAGTGAGAGAGAAATATTGGGAGGAAAAAGGGAGAAGTTATATGGGGCAAATTATCTCTCATAAAAGAGGCAAGCAAAAGACTTATTAGTGGTGGGATAAAGAGGGGAGGCAAGAGAAAAACATGAGATCTACTCTCATCACATTCCACTAAAGGAAAGAATATAATGCACACTCATTCTGATAGGAAAACCTATCTCATAATACAGGAGAGTGGGGGACAGGGGCACAAGCAGGAAGGGGGGGAGGATAGAGGGGAGGGCATGGGGAGGAGAATGCAATACGAGGTCGACACTCATGGGGAGGGAAAGGACCATAAGAAAATAGAAGTAATGGGGGACAAGACAGGAGGGAAGGAAATATAGTTAGTCTTATACAACACAACTAGTATGGAAATCATTTGCAAAACTAAACAGATATGGCCTATATTGAACTGCCTGTCTTCCAAGGGGAAGGGGTAGAGGGGGAGGGAGCTAAAGAAGTTGGAACTCAAAGTGTTAGGACCAAATGTAATGTTCTTACCACTGGGTAACAAGAAACACAGGTTAAGGGGTCAAGAAAGCTATCCGGCCCTACAGGACAAAAGAGAAGACGGAGACAAGGGCAGGGAGGGAGGATAGAGGAGAGAGAAGATAGGTCACAGGGGCAATTAGAAAACTTGGGTCTGGGGGGGGAGGGGGAAAAAAGGGGAGAAAATTTGTAACCCAAAATTGTGTGAAAATAAATGTTAAAAGTTTAATAAAAAGAAAAAATAAAAAAAATAAAAAAAAAAGAACCTCATATTCCGTTGTTGTTCATCCTTCATTTTTGAAGATAACCAATGACATCACAAGGTGATTTCTTGACTTGTTCATGAATTGGATTTGAGTGAGGACAAAGAAATGAGCCATACTCTTTTCTAGAGTCATCAGAGTCCAGCAGCAGGACAAAAGTCAGGACAACGGGCAATGAACTGGGATGTAGTGGATAATCTTGGAATCTTTGGTGTGTGACCAAGCTCTAAGTGTTCCATAGCATCTACTTCAGCTCCCTTTGTGGCCATTGGACCAGATTGTTCTCATTAGCCCATTCAGGTGAGGGAATTCTTTATATGCTTGGGGTAGTCATCCCCTTAACTCACTGATAGGTTTGAGACCTGCAAATTACCCTCAACCTAGTTTAACCTATCTGTTAAAACAGTTTTACTGGGGTGTGGCTGCTGTACATGCTGCAACTTCTTGGAGCCACAGATAAATATTGAGTGACAGATGGATTCTCACGTGGATGAGCACCTGTGAAAAGGGCTCAACAAGCCCTTACACCAGAGGTGCTAGTTCTATGAGAACTATGTTCCCTGAACCCACCATAGACTCTGCTCATATTATAATGGGGGAGAAAATATGGAAAGAATTATGTATATAGTGTAAATGGAAGCTAAACTCAGAGGAAAGGTTCTACCAGTGTGTGTGTGTGCGTGTGTGTGTGTGTGTGTGTGTGTGTGTGTGTGTGTGTGTGTGTGTGTAGTAAGGAGAAGGTAGAGACCTGGGAAAAGCCTCTTGTACAAGGTGGGACTTGAGGTGAGTCTAAAGGAGGCAAAGGATACCAGCAAGCAGAGATAAGGAGAGTTAAGCAAGGATTTCAGAGATCAAATCTAGTGTGCAATGGATAGCAAGAAGACCAGTTTGTGTATTTCTCTGTGTGACAAACTTGGCATTGAAATTGGTTCTCTGTTTCAAAAGCAGAAACACGCTCAGGAATTGACTTCAAGGGGCACTCTTTTTTTTATAAGTTATCTGGAATTTTATAGAGGATTAAGATATTTTATGTATTTCAGTTTTTTCATTCTTATCCCCCCATAAGTCATCACTTATTATGCAAGTTCAAGAACAGGTTATGAAGAGCCTAGGGGGAGCCCTAGGGGAAAAATGAGAAGGGAAGAGACAGGGAGAAGAGCACTTCTCATTTATTTCTGCTGTAGATGGGTTTGATCCTGATTTCTGAGCCTTGGTCCGGAGCATACAATGAAGCACATGATGAGATGAGGTTCTAGAGGCTACTCATTTTGGAAAACATCAAAGTGTGGCCAGAGTTACATATTCAACCAAAAGTGATAGCTGGGATTCTCTTTGGATTATCTGCACCATTTCCTTTTTAGGAATTGAAGCATAGTAATAAATTCCACCCCAGTTCTTTCAGCTCTTGTAAAACATTCTTGTAGTTAAAGTCTTTATGCTAAAAAATTCTTTCATAGCTTTCTAACTTCTTGTACCAGGAAAGGGAGGAAGGAGAAAGAATGGAGGAAACATGGGAATAGGGGAGAAGGAAGGTGGGGAAGAAGAAGGAGAGAGGAGAAGGAAGTGGAGAAAAGGGAAAGGATGAAGAGTCAGAGAAGCCGATAAGGAACTAGTTTTTCATTCTTTATAGCACAATCTTTGAATTTTGTCATTTGTGATCTTATGCTTCTTCCTGTGTTACTTCTAATTATTTAAAGTCATGAATAGGTAATTAATAACCATTCTACATGTATAAGAAACTATGAAGAAAATTTAGTGAATTCCTTAAGGAGATGTTAACTATATAGATCTTTGGTCCTAACATAATGCCTAAAAGGAGGGTTTTATTTAATTATTCAAACCCAAAGATCATGTACACAATCTTTTTTTTTAATTAAAAGTATTTTATGACTGGGGATATAAAATTCAGTTATCAACTATTTCAGGTACCTACTACATAACAAGTATTCTATATTAAATACTTAAAACCCAAAGTACATTTAACAATAAAATGTTATAGACAGAAGGATTTTATTTCATGCATATTTTCTAAATTCAAATCATCACAAAACAGGTGTTTGGGAAAAATCCTCTCGTTTTTAAAATAAAAGGAGAGTATATTGACATTTAGAAAGTAGCAATTCATCTTATCTTGGAAAAGCACTACCTCTGAGAATTTGCTAATGACTCCGAGGACAATGGAAAAATATATGATGAGAATATCCGTAGCAATGAGATCATAGCACCAAAGAAATATCTGCATTTTTTTTGGTGAAATTTCCTTTTTTTCTCAGGACCTTTGCCTCTTGTATATGAAACTTGTACACTACATAAATAAACATCCTCTTCCTCCTCAGTACATTTCTGGGAGTTTCACTGTATTAAAGCAGTATGGTACCATTGAAAGAGTGCTGAAATTGTATTGGGATCGTATTCCAGTCCTGGTTCTTCCATTTACTACTTGAATGACCTTTAGTAAGTGACTTAATTATTCTGGGCCTCAGTTTCCTTATTTGTGAAATAAAATTATATTGGACTTGAGCACTTCTAAGGTATCTTCCAACTCTATAGTCTATGAAGAAATGCTCCAATATTATTCAGTTTTTTAAAGTGGCTTTTTAGGGTTAATTTGAAGAGTGATTTCACTATGACATACCTGGTTTTACATCTATGAATGTTTTGCTGCCAATGTAATCAGCATTTATTGTGAATGAACACCTGTGACTATTTACATAGAAACAGAGTAAAGTCTGCAAGACACTTTTAGGTGCCAATTCTTGGTCCAATGTAGGTTTCATTTGGATTATTTGTTGGTCTAGTATTGAGAAGCTTAATTACAGATCAGATATCATTTCAGGGATATGGCACAGTACAAGAATAGGTATTTGGGGGAACTAAGAACACCTTACCTATGAGCACTCTACTTTCCTTTAATTGGCATCAGCTATTTTTCAAACACCTGGAAACCCAGATACTGAGATTATGTCCTAACTTTGAAGGGAACATGAAAGATAGATGAGGAGCTGAGGGATTAAGAAGTTTGGGCTCAGTCAGAAAACATTTGTGAAGTGCTTCTTATCTGCAAAAGCAGACTTGCTGCCCTTAAAGATCTTGTATTCTAATGGGGGATAAAAAGGACAAGCAACTGCATGCATAAAATATAAACAAGAGGAAGGGAATAAGCATTTATATAGTACCTACTATATGCCAGAAGCATATTACAAATATCATCTCATTTGTTATTCACAACAGCTTTGCCAGGTAAGTACTGCTATTTCCCCCATTTTATGGTTGAAGAAATTACATGGAATAGAGATTAAGTAACTTGACCAAAGTCACATAGCTAGTAAATGCCTAAGGCTGGACTTGATTAAGATTTTCCTGACTCCAGGCCTAACACATGCCTTACCCACTGCACCACCTAGTGATGTAAGACACAGACACAGACACAGACATAGATTCATGCAAACACACATACACACACTTACATGTATATAGATAAATTATACCTACACAATAAACACAAACATGTGTACACCCATGTTCATGAGATACATGTATGTATATGCATGTACACACATATGTATATATGTAACTAACTTGTAGAGATATATGTTATATATTACATGTATCTATGTGTGTATGTTCCAAATGGGAGCTATGAGTGCTAATAATAGTGCTAGCTTGGGATTACTCATTGCTGTTGCTCTACGTAGAGACACTGTACCCTGATCTCATCTACTTTGACTACTGAGATCTGATTACTCTCTTCCTCTTCACTCATTTCCTGGTTTTTAGATCTTTCACTTAAATTTTTGACTATACCCAACCAATGACTGCCTAGCCTTTGCATTTATCTCATGGTATCACCTTAGTGGATAATATCAAACTCTGAATTCTGCTTATTTTCCATTTCCTATTCCTGTCCTGATCAGCTGAATCTCACTTCTGTTCATATTCTACTCTTAAAATATCATTAGAAAACTCTAAGTAAGGGATAATGTAAAAGATTATGTAGTCATCTTACTGGGGAAATAAATAAGGACATTGGGTACACGTAGCTATTACTTAGAAATTGCGAAATTGAGTTGGTTCTTTATTGTCATGGAAGCCCAGTAGAATGCTCGTATTCACATGTCCTTCATTATCCACAAAACTGAAAAGAGTCCCTGAGAAAAAAACTTCTAAAAGTACTTCTTTTTCTCAAAAGAAAATAATCTTTAGAGATAAAGGAGACAAATATAGTAGAGAAAATAGTAGTATCTGAAAACAAAATAATGAAATGCTGAGAGTCACAAATAGTTCTTTGGAAAAAATTTTATTGCAAAAGTTATATCTTTGACTTAACACCATTTCAAATGGTGACTGGAACTTCCTACATTCATTAGATAAATTCAGTCATCTGAAAAAAATACAATAGAATTAAAGAGTAGCATACTGAAACCTAATAAAGCAAATCCTTTAATTCCATAATGCAAAACTGTGTTTATGTTATTCATGGCATGTATTTAAGAAAGATAAAAGACAGGTTGAGAATACAATGCATGGCTAAATACCAATATGAAAATATGCTATTAAAATGTATTCAGTTTCAAAGTAGTTCTGCAAAAGAGCTATGAAGGGGGAATTTAATCACCTTTCCACTAGCAAGTAATGCCTCAGAGTTATACTACTGTGTTTATTGGTACTATTAAACTTTTTACATTTTGGGTGGTGTTGGGACTGGAAGCTCAATTCCGTGTGGACAGTCTCGGGCAGGTAAAAGTGGGACTTCTAAATCTTAGAGTCTTACGAGGCCCTCCATGAACAGCGGGGGTTCGAGAAGGTCAGACCGAGCTAGCTCGGCTAGCTCGGGTATTTCCGCCTCTCCCCCGGAGATACCTGATGGGTGGAGTCTCCCTGCCCTCGAGGTCGTCCCGGATTGGAGCACACCTAGTTACCTAACAGCATGGTATTGAGATGCAAACTGTGTGGCTGAAGATTAAGTAGGATTGAGGAAGCCAGAAAGCTCTTAGCACGTGTGGAGCCAAAGAGAAAAGTAGGGCTCCGCTTCTTTTCTTTCCTCTCTCCCCTCCCCCTCTCTCCCCGCTTGTACTTCTACTTCCATTCCCTTAAGCTTAGCCTTCTTAGGAAATCTCCCCCTCTTCGTCCTAAGAAAGAAGAGCCCCTGCACTTGTAACCGAAACCCTGTAATAAAGCTCAACCCCTGTTTGACTCTGGAACGTCCTTTCTCTCATACGTGCATCCGGCGTGGCCAGCCGAAGACCTGGACAGGTAAGAAAGACTCGGGTAGCCCAATACAGGCCTCTAGGCTTGGCAGGGTGGAACTTTAATAATTTAGTCTATGAGTTTAAAGGGATTTCAGCTTCAAGAAATTGCATTTTATGAGGTAAGTTGGAATAATCTAGGTGAGTATTGCCGTTCCAGAGATCATTTCTTGTGAGATGAATTTATATCCTAAAATCTACTATATTTCATGGGAGTAGGGAGAAACAGAAGTGCATGCTACATAGTATATGGTACAGTAGTGTTGAACACTCATAGAAATAGATTTCTAGGGTGCTGCAGATAAACTTAAAAAACGGCAAATTCACATTATCTATGTTGTGTTTGTATTTTATTAAATATTTCATAATTGGGGAGATATCATGTTTGACACTTTTGCTATAGACCACTAGTTTAGTTGGGGAATTGGAATGACAAGTTCCTAATGAACATCAAAAGACAAACATGGAAGACAGGCTATATTTTCAATACAAACTTCTTCTGATGAAGCCAAAAAGGCTTTTTCAAGTTTCTGCTAAAATTCTATCTTTCATAAGAAGCCCTTTCTCATTCCCTTTAATGCTGGTGCTTCCCTCCCAGATTATCTCTAATGTAACTGTTTTTATTTAATTGTACATTTTTGTATCTCATTTGTGTGTTGTCTCCTGATTACACTTTGATCTGCTTGATGTACATTTATGTATTTTATGAGGGGTCAGGGACTTTCTTTTTTGTTCCCAGTAATAGCATAGTGTATAGCATATAGTGCTCAATAAATGAGTATTAACTGTTGACTGAATGAACAGAAGACTCATCAAGCAAATCATATATTTAAAGGACAAGTAGAGGAAGAAATAGAATTTAGGGCAGGTAGCTGAGGATGAATAAAGAAGAATGGCAAGTTCATATGATGATGGTATTAAGAATATTAATGCCTAGAATGAAGAGAGACTTCTGATTAATGTTAAATTTAATCAAAGGTTTTTTTTTAAATCTTGTTATGTTTTGCTTTGACAGGGTAGATAGTACCTAAGTAAACTTACTGCTAAGCAAATTCACCCAAAAGAGTCAAGAAAAATCATTGAATTGAATGACTGCAAATGACTTTACATATAATTTTCCAATTTTATATTTTTATGAATTGTCAATTTTAAATGTTTGGGTTCAATTATTTGTTTTCTACATCATTTTAGTTTCCCCCAGCATCTTTTCCATTTCCCTTCCAAAGAGCCATGCACTATAACAAATAATATATTTGAATATACAAAAATAGGGAAAAATCAGAGCAACAGTATAACTTTGAAAAAGTCAGAATATACACAATGTACAATACTTGTACATTTCTCACCTCCATGAAGGAAAGTTTCAAGTTCTTTGTTATTGCAAAAAGTGCTGTATAATTATCTTGATGTGCATACAGACATTCTTCTTATCAATATCTACTTTGGTGTATAAAGCAAATAATAGAATCTCTGCATCAAATGGTATGGATATTTTAGTCATTTTATTTTCATAAGTCCAAATTACTTTCTAAAGTGGTTGTGCCAATTGAGAGCTCCACCAGCAATGTATCAGTGTTACTATGTTCCCATAGCCTCTCATAACATTGACGATTGCCATCTTTTGTCATCATTGCTGATTGCAAGGTATGGGGTAAAATCTCAGAGGTGTTTTGATTTACATTTCTCTTATTATTAGTGATTTGAAGCATTCTTTTATGTGATTGTTAATATCTTACAATTCCTTAGAGAACTATTTTTTCCTGTCCTTTGTTATCAATTGGGTATTGGCTATCTATATTTAGAGCTATATCTGTTTTTGTTTATATATCTTGGAAACCAAACATATCAGAAAAAAATTCATAGAGTCTTCTCTGCATCTGACTGTTTTCTTATTCTAAGAGCATTAATTTTGTCTGTTCATAAGCTTTCATTTCACATTATCATTTACCTATTTGATCTTTTGTAATTGCCTGTATTCCTTGTTTGGTTAAGAATGCATCTCCTGCATATATCTGTGAGAAGTATAAGACCTACTCTTTTTTTAATTTTTCAATAGTGTGATCCTCATGATCTAATTTTCATCTGAAGGGGAAACAACATAGACATTTGAAGATATTTTAACTTCTAGAGAGGTAAGAAAACTGGGGGAAAAGGTAGGGAAGGGACTTTTTAGAAAGGTATCTAGATTCAGATTAGGAGGGTGGCGTGAAAAGATAAGGGAGGAACTTTTACAGGGGTCTCTAAAATGTGGAATAAGGGGGCAATGGTAGAAGATAAGGTAACCGGGATAGGGTAAAAAGAGAGACTTAAAAGGAAAACAGTGAGTAAAAATAAGAAAGAGGCACATTTGGAAATAGTAATTATAACTCTGGATGTGAATTAGAAAAAATAATAGCAAAATTCGTTTGGAAAAACAAAAATCAAGTACAGCAAATGAAATAATGAAAAAAGCATGTAAATGAAGGAGGTTTAGCAGTAACATTTGTATAATAATAATTATCAAAATTATCTGCTACTGATTAAGAAATGGAAAGGTAGATCAATGAAATAGAGTAGACATACAATTTACAGCAGCAAATAAACATAATTTTGTATTGAACAAGTGTAAAGACATGATTTGGGGATAAGAATTCATTATTCGGTAAAAATTGTTGGAAAAACTAGAAAGCAGTATGGCGGAAATGGGGCATAGAACAATATCTTACACCATATGTCAAGATAAAGTATATAAAGAGAATTACAAGAAACTACAAGAAAAGTAGGAGAGCTTGAAACATATTCCTCATCAGACTTATAGATAGGCCAATGATTTATGAATAAACAAGAGATAGAGAGAAAAGTATCTATGTGTAAACAGGGATAATTTTAATTATACTAAATTATAAAGATTTTGTGCAAGTAAAAGAAATGTAGCCAAGATCAGAAGGAAAGCAGATAATTGGGAAAAAATATTCTATAGACAGTTTATCAGATAAAGGTCTCATATCTAAAATATATGAAAAACTTTGTCAAATTTATAACAACATGAGTCATTCCACAATTGATAGGGGGTCAAAGAATATGAACAGGAAGTTTTCTGATGAAGAAATCAAAACAATTTATAGTCACATGATATGAAAAAATGCTCTAAATAATTATTGGTTGGAGAAATGCAAATTAAAACAGCCTTGAGATATCATTTTACACATGACAGATAACCTAAGGAGAAAGTGACAAAAGTTGAAGGAGATGTGGAAAATTTGAATACTGATTTGTTGTTGGTGGAATTGTGAAGTGGCTCAGCCACTTTTGAGAGCAATCTTATCTTAGGCCCAAAGAGTTATTAAATTACTCATATCCTTTGACTCAGCAATATCACCTATTTCTGAAGATAATTAGGGAAACAGAAAAGAACATATATGTTCTAAAATGTTTACAACAGCTCTCTTTGTGGTGGCAGATTACTAGAAATTGCAGGGATACCCATCAAATAGGAAATGGGTGAACAAGCTGCAGTATGTGATTTTTAAGGAATACTACTGTGATATAAGAAATGATAAACTCAATGATTTTAGAAAAACATGGAAAGATTTGCATGAAATAATGAAGATGGAAATGAGCAGAACCAAGAAAACATTGTACACTGTAACAGCAATACTGTTTTAAGGAAAATTTTGAGAAATAAGTTATTTTGACTTTTATAAATACCCAAATTAACAATAAAAGTCATGTGCATCCAGAGAAACAACTGGTGAATAGAAGTATGTATAAAATAATTTTAGATATAAATAGATATAAATTCACATGCATCTATCTATTTATCTATCTATGAATGTATATGTGTATGTATGTGTATGTATGTACGTATGTATGTCTCTCTCTCTCTCTCTCTCTTTCTCTTCCCCCCCCCCCCCCACCTTATCCCTGCTTGTATCTTATGATAGCCAGGTCAGGGGGTGGGGAGAGGGAAAAATTTTACATGATAATTTTGTTGTATATTTGAAAGGAAGAGCAAGTTGTGCATAATAGATTTACAGTTTCATGTGTAATCATCTTCTTTTTTATTAAACTATGTTACAGAAATGCTTGTTTTATTCCACAAATTAAAAATAAGATTTAAAAAATATAAAAAATAAAAATGGTCTGCTTAGAAACCATAAGTCTATTTAGAATGTTTTGTGGAATATGGTATAAAGTATTAGTCTAAGATTAATTTCTGCAAGACTGCTTTCTGTTTTTCCCTGCTTTCTTTTTTTTTTTTATCATAAAGGGAGCTCTTTTCTAAGTAATGTATGTTCTCGACTTTTATTGAGTTCCATTTTTTCAGATTCCCCTTGTCTACTCTGTTCTAAAGAACTACTTCTGTATATTTAAACTAATACCAGATGATGTTGATGATCACTGATTTCATAATATGATTGAGTTCTGAAAGTGCTATTTCCCTGTTAATTTTTCCTTTTTTTCATCATTCCCCTTGATATTTTGAATTTTTATTTTTTATAAATAAATTGTTATTTTCTCAAATTCTATAAAGTATTTCTTTGATAATTGCATAGTATAGCATTGACTGTAAAGTGAAATTGATAATGAGGAAAATTAAATTCAATGATGTATCATGTGATTATGAATATTAGTTTGTAATATTTCCTTCCCTGTTCAAAAGGCCATTTCTTATACTAGCTTACACAGAAAACCCTCCTAGCCAATTCTATCTGAGAAATGAGACCTCATTGTTTTCATTCTCAAGGTCTAGGTTGGACCTTACTTTATCCTGTAAACAGAAACTCTCTGAGTTGGTCAAGAGCTACCAAGAACTACTGGTATGACATTGCTACGTTCACTAGATTTTGAGGTGGCCTAGCTCATGAAGAAGAAATGGTCTGGATCCTGATAGCTTACCTTGCCGGAATTGTTGAAGGCTGATGAATCCTATAACCAGGCCTCATTCCTCATACAACTCTCCCTTCCCCAATGATGAAATAATGGGGAAGGATTGAGGACTTGTGGACTACCCTTTCATTAAATATCCACCAATTAGGGTTACCATTAGTTTGTCAGGAGAGGTCCCTTAAGTTTACACTAGATGAGAGAGATTACTGACCATTATTGTGCTGATTATTAATTGATTTAATTAATAAATTGATTTTTAACACCCAGAACTTTGGCTCTCAGAATTTCATACACTACAATAGTACTATTATTTTTTATTATGTTGGCATGGCTAATGAGCATGGAATAGTTCTCCAGTTCTTCAAATTTTTCTTTATGTCTTTAAGGAACACTTTTCAAATGAAATGATACAAATCTCCTATGTGTTTTGGTAGTGAGATCCCCAGATACTTTCTGTGTTTTGTGGTCATTTGGCATGTAATTTCCCTTTCTATTATTACCTCTTGGATTAAAAAAGAAAACTATTTATAAAGAAATGCAGTTGATTTTTTTGAGGGGGTTATTTCACAGTCTGCAACTTCCCTGAAGCTTTTCATTGCCTTGACTGGTAGTATCTTTTCTGATTCTCTAAGATTTATTAGGCATACCATTATGTCATCACAAATAAAGACAGTTTTATCTCCCTTTTGCCCTCTTTTTATGTCTTAAAGTTCCTTCTCTTGTTTTATTTGTTATTGTTACTTTATAGAATGATATCAAAAAATAATGGATACCCTTACTTATTGAAAAAACTTTAGATTATTCCCATTGCACAGGATGCTTGCCTTTTGTTTAAGGTAGAAACTTTTTAGGGTATTAAAAAAATCTCCCTCCACGTATACTTTTTAGGATTTTTAACTTAATGATTTTTATATTTTGTCAAAGACTTTTTCTGCAACCATTATGATAATCACATGGTTTAAGGTTTTTTGTTTATAATATGATTAATTATGTTATTTTAGTAATATTGAACCATTTCTCAATACTGAACTTAATATTGAACATTGGTATAAGTTCAACTTGGTCATGAGGGATGATTATAAATGATTTGTCAGATAAATAGCTTTAGCCCATTTTGTAGGATTTCATTTACAATTTTTGAATCACTATTCATTAATGATATTAGTCTATCATTCTCTTTTGTTTCATCCTCCCCTGGTTTATAAGGATTATATTTAGCTCATAATATGATTCTGTTAGGGTGCTTTCTTTCATAACATGTAAGTAATGTTTCTAAGGTCACATAGTTAATTAAAATGAACATGGAATCAGAGGAACCTAAATGTAAATCTAGAGCTACAGGGAACCTCAGATGCCATCTAGGCATATTAATGTCCCCCAAATCCAGGCAAAATAAATTACTTGATCACGATTATATAGATATTAAGTATCATAACTGAAATTTGAACACAGATCCTCTGATTCCACAGGTAAGACTCTCTCTGATGTATAATGATGGTAACTGCATGACTAGAACTCAAGTACACTGACTTCTAAGCCAGTGTTCTCTGAACTACACATTTCATCCCAAAAGTATTTATTAAATTAAGGTTTGGTTACATTAATCATCTAATTACTGGTCTTGGAAAATGATTGATGGCTGGGAAGTTTATTTATATTAAAAGAAATATCAAACACTTGCTCTTTTCTGTTAACATCATCTGATAACCACCACTAAAAAAGAAATCATTTTATATATGAACATTAAAAATAAAATAATAATAATAAAAGATCAAATACTTGTTATTTTTGGTTACCATCACCTTGTAAATATCACTCTAAAAACAGTAAGTCCATTCTTTGATAGAGGCTTTGTTTAGTTGCATTCCAAGTAATTTTGGCTTTACTGTAGATGTTTTGAGTATGACAGAAATATTTTATAAATGTCACACCAAACTGAGAAGTTTCATCAATTTTATTCATAAATCCCATTTAACAAGAGATATGTAAAACTCGATAGCTAAGAATAATTATCATCAATCACTTAGCAAGACTTGCCACAAAGTAAATTTTTAGAGCCCAGCATGTAAAAAGAGTAGCTAGAAGAAAGATATGTAGACAGAGAGAATGGAAAGTTGTTACCATTAGGGAAACACGTATGGTTTTCAGAAATGGATAGTTGTCATTGAGTTTTATTAAGTAGGTATGACCAACATAGTTATGTCAATTATTAAAGAAACATCTATCAACCAACTAGATGAGGGTGACACATTATTTAAAGATATTCTACAATGAAGTACTGATTCGCTCTCTGTTTCCTGATTCTTCATAGTCCATCCCCTTCCAATTTTGTATTACTCTTAGTGTTTATAATGCAGCCTGCATTTTAATCACAATCAATTTTGATTCTGAAAGACAAATCTTATATAGGAATTCAGTTAGGCCTGTAGATTCTTATTGACAATTCAAATATTAAACACCTCTCAAGTTAATACCTAAGGTTCTTACCTCATATAAAAGTATTGCAGAATTTTATCTTAATATGGTTGTAATTCCATTACATTTGGGAAGTGGTGTTTTTATTTTTTTGGTTTAGGGGTTGAAGAAGTTTGTAGAGCCCTAATGTTTTCCCTTCTTGCTTATCATTTTACTCTATTCCTAGATTTTTGGTGATTGATAGCTGCCCCATTCCTGATTCACATTCCTGGTCTTCCTAGTGCTATTGCTTCCCAGTTGGGCATAACTATGTCATATTTTATGAAACAATGTGTCATATCTGGTTTCCAGAGTGTATATGTATGTCAAGGTGAATGGGGTGGAGAGGGAGTTTGCAAAATTTAATGGTCTGATTCATCCTGGCAGAAGTGACTGGACATGGTCCTGGGAAGATGGAGGAAAAGGAATTAGTACCAAAATTACTAGTAAACTAGGGGGTGGGGAACTTTCTTCTAGCAGAAAACATCTCAAGCAAGAAAATCAGAAAGGGAAAGGAGGGAGGACACAGAGTGAGAAACTTTAGTGGAAGGGAGGGAAAGAGAAACCAGGGAGGAGAGAGAGTGAGAGCTAGAAGGGGAGAGGTAGAGAAAAAGATACCTGCATAGAGTCACTAACGAATACTATGATTCTGAAAAAACACTAATCAGATATGTATGAGTATGAATCTGCTTAAGTGCATGTACTAACTACTCCTGGAATATTTAATTATAAAAAGAGTTATAAACTGTAGTAGTTTATTTTCAGCAACCACAGTTTTCCTTTATAAATTAGCTTTATGATTAAATTAAATTCATTGCCAAGTATATTTTGCAAGATTAAAGGGGAAAAAAATGAGCCTGCTGTTCAGTTTTGGAGCATTAACTAATGTTTCCCAGTTTACATAGATTGACATTTTGACTCTAATTCAGTTAAATGAAATATGAGATTTGGGGAGAAGAGTCCAATTAACTTTAACATTTACGCATTGGTGAGTTATTAAATTTAAAAATATTTTGAACATACTCGCACAATTTTGTTTATTTACCAAAAATGGGCAACATAAAAACTTTTAAAGAAAAAGCCATGTCAGGTTAATTATATCTGATTTTCACTTGAGATATCATTCATGAAGTTCTATGATCTATTTCTGACTCAGGTATTTTTTGCTTTACTCTTCAAACTACTGCTGACATTGTAATCTAATTTCATTCTATTAACACAAACTGGTCACTAGGTGGCTCCCTATAGCCTTTTTGATTATATTCTTCTCTAAATCTGTTTCTCTTGCTCCCTTTATCAAGTCATTTCTTTTCTCTTTCAGAATGCTTATATATATTTTGATCCAATGTACTTTGTCCCTTTGTTTAGCTGTCTGTATAATTTGACTTCGAATCATCAGTTGTACAATGTTCCTTCCTATATGCTGTGCTCTGCCAACTTCATAGTCTATTCAATCAAGAAAAAAATTGTTGAAAAAGAGAATTCTAGGCTCTCCAAAACCAACCGCTAATTACATTGTTGCATATTTGGTCTTTCTACTTATCATTGGCTTATATGATTCCTTGTTGTAGTGACTTCCCAGCAGTTTAAAAAAAAATAACTTCAGAATATACAAACTGCTTTAGTAGGTATAAATATGGCATAGCTTAGGTAGAAGAGACACTGTTCACATATGGTTTGCTGTTTCAGGGACCCTTTAGGTCTCTGTCTATTCAAAATATCTTCCTTATTCTATTAAGACCACAATAACTACTTAATTTCAAGTGATCATAGAACTAGAGGTAAATGGGATCTCAAAATTCAATATCTTCATATTACAGATGAGGATACTGAGAACTAATGAAGTTAAATGACTTATCCAGGATCACATAGGTAATGATCAATTTCATTATTTGTCCTCTACCTCCAAATTCAGCACTTATTGTGTTATAAATGGAAAATTGCAGGGCATTGTATTTAGATAGCCATGGCTTTGAGTCCCATATGGGATTGCGCAAGACCTATAGTGTCCTCCCATCATAATAGACTAGTTTGCATTTCTGTTTTCTATAAATACATAGAAACAGGATAGTTATTCACAAAAACAGAATGGTTCAGATGATTTTGTTCAAAATGCAGCTAAAAGAAAGGCTGAATGGAGATTTATTAGTTACATATGAGACCAAATAACAAGACCACAAGACAATTTTATTTGAGCATGCCCTTAATATTCTAATTCTTTATCATGAGACCATTTCTTTGTATTTATTTATTTATTTGTTTTCAACATTCATTTCCACAAAATTTTGAGTTCCAAATTTTCTCCCCATTTCTCCCCTCCCCCCCACCCCAAAACTCCCAACATTCTAATTACCCTTATCATCAATCTGCCCTCTCTTCTAACATCCTTCCCTTCCCTTATCTCCATCTTTTCTTTTGTCCTGTACGGCAAGATAAATTTCTATAACCCATTACCTGTATTTCTTATTTCCTAGTTGTCTGCAAGAACAATACTCAACAGTTGTTCCTAAAACTTTGAGTTCCAACTTCTCTTCCTTCCTCCCTTCCCACCCATCCCCATTGGGAAGGCAAGCAATTCAATATAGACCGTATCTGTGTAGTTTTGCAAATGACTTCCATAATAGTTGTGTTGTGTAAGACTAACTATATTACCCTCCATCCTGTCCTGCCCCTCATTTCTTCTATTCTCTCTTTTGACCTTGTCCCTCCCCAAGAGTGTTGACTTCAAATTGCTCCCTCCTCCCATTGCCCTCCTTTCCATCATCTCCCTCACCCTGCTTATCCCCTTCTCTCCCACTTTCCTGTATTGTAAGATAGGTTTTCATACCAAAACGAGTGTACATTTTATTCCTTCCTTGAGTTAAATGTGATGCGAGTAAGCTTCATGTTTTCTCTCTTACCTCCCTCCTTTTTTCCTCCACTGAAAAGTCTTTTATTTGCCTCTTTTATGAGAGATAATTTGCCCCATTCCATTTCTCCCTTTCTCCTCTCAATATATTCCTCTCTCACCCCTTAATTTCATTTTTAAGATATGATCTCATCCTATTCAACTCACCCTGTGCCCTCTGTCTCTGTCTCTGTCTCTGTCTCTGTCTCTCTCTCTCTCTGTGTGTGTGTGTGTGTGTGTGTGTGTGTGTGTGTGTGTGTAATCCCACCAACTACCCAGATACTGAAAAAAGTTTCAAGGATTACAAATATTGTCTTTCCATGTAGGAATGTAAGCAGTTCAACTTTAGTAAGTCCCTTATGATTTCTCTTTCCTGTTTACCTTTTCATGCTTCTCTTGATTCTTGTGTTTGAAAGTCAGATTTTCTTTTCAGCTCTGGTCTTTTCATCAAGAATGCTTGAAAGTCCTCTATTTCATTGAAAGACCATTTTTTCCCCTAAAGTATTATACTTAGTTTTGCTGGGTAGGTGATTCTTGGTTTTAGTCCTAGTTCCTTTGACTTCTGAAATATCATATTCCAAGCCCTTTGATCCTTTAATATAGAAACTGCTAGATCTTGTGTTATTCTGATTGTATTTCCACAATTCTCAAATTGTTTCTTTCTAGCTGCTTGCAATATTTTCTCCTTGAGCAGGGAACTCTGAAATTTGGCTATAATGTTCCTAAGAGTTTCTCTTTTTGGATCTCTTTCAGGAGGTGATTGTTGGATTCTTTCAATATTTATTTTGTCCCCTGGTTCTAGAATATCAGGGCAGTTTTCCTTGATAATTTCATGAAAGGTGATGTCTAGACTCTTTTTTTCATCCTGGCTTTCAGGTAGTCCCATAATTTTTAAATTGTCTCTCCTGGATCTATTGTCCAGGTCAGTTGTTTTTCCAGTGAGATATTTCACATTATCTTCCATTTTTTCGTTCTTTTGGTTTTATTTTGTGATTTCTTGGTTTCTCATGAAGTCATTAGCTTCCATCTGTTCCATTCTAATTTTTAAAGAACTATTTTCTTCAGTGAGCTTTTGAACTTCCTTTTCCATTTTGCTAATTCTGCTTTTTAAAGCATTCTTCTCCTCATTGGCTTTTTGAACCTCTTTTGCCAATTGAGTTAGCCTATTTTTAAAGGTGTTATTTCTTCAACATTTTTTGGGTCTCCTTTAGCAAGTTGTTGACCTGCTTTTCCTGCTTTTCTTACATCTCTCTCATTTCTCTTCCCAATTTTTCCTCCACCTCTCTTACTTGATTTTCAAAATCCTTTTTGAGCTCTTCCATGGCCTGAGACAATTAAATATTTATTTTGGATGTTTGGGATACAGAAGCCTTAACTATTATGTCTTTCCCTGAGGGTAAGTATTGTTCTTCCTCATCCAAAAGGAAGGGAGAAGATATCTGTTCATCAAGAAAGTAAGCTTCTATAGTCTTATTTTTTCCCCCTTTTTGGGCATTTTCCCTACCAGTTACTTGACTTTTGTGTCCTTTGTCAAGAGCAGAGTATACTCTGGGGGGTCTGTAACATCTCACTTCTTCCAAGGTGATATAATCAAGTGTGTACACTGGTCTAGGAGCAAGCAGAAATTTTTGTGCCCAGAATCTGAGTAAAAGAGGTTTCCTCTTCACAACCACCTCGCCTCCAGTTGCACCAAGCCAGCCCTTGGGGGCTAAGATTCAGATAAGCTGCAGGGGCAGGGCCACCATTCAGTGTGAGATAAAGATCAGTTGCTCAGATCCCCCAGGTGTATTAGGTGGGGGCAGGGCCTCTACACAGGGCTGAGGTAAGAATCAGCTGCTCAGTGCCCCCCGGACTTTTATGATCCAATAATGGATGTGGGCTGTTGTAGGGGCTGCTGTGGAAGCTGCTGCCCCTCACCCAATTCCGCCTGAAGCCATAGCTATGGGAAAGCCCTTCTCCCTTCTTGGCCAGCTGAAAAAACCCTGTCTCTGACCTTTGGTGCCTGTGGGTTGAGGGACCTGCCAACTGCTCCTACTGTGACTGGGATTCTGCCCCCAAGGCCCACTCTCGTCCTCTTCCCAGAGCCGTGCTGTGCAGCCAAGGCTGAGCTAGGCTCTGCTCTGTGTCCAGTGCAACAGATGTTTTCTGTAGGCCTTTCAGGTCACCCTGGGCTGGTAATCTCCTCCACTCTATTGTTCTGTGGCTTCTGCTGCTCTAGAATTTGTTGAGAGTATTCCTTTACAGGTATTTTATGATCTGTGGGGGAAGAGCTAGTATATGTGAGTCTTTCTACTCTGCCATCTTGGCTCTGTCCCCCGTGAGACCATTTTAAGACAGATAGTTACTTCATGTTGCTTAGAAGTTTTCTTGAATACTAGAACTTAGATTGTAGTAAATAGTACTATTTCTCCTGAAAACTGAAAGGAATTAATTGAACTCTACCTAACTTCACTAACAATCATTAAAAACAAACATATGAAATATAAACAATGTCTACTGGATAATAATAATGGGTATTTTATAGTCTTTGAAAGTAGTGGTGTCAAACTGAAACAGAAACAGATACCATGAATCCATACAATACATAAGGACTCCTGTGGGCCACATACTGACAGTTTTAAAATGTAATATTTTCTATGCTTAGTTGTATTTTCATTTATTTTGTTAAATAGTTTCCTACATCTTATTCTGGTTCCTGCTGCCCTGGGGAGTGTTGCAGACCCTCAGTTTGGCACCTCTACTTTTGAGTTTGACAAGCATTTTGCATATGTTATTTCCATTAAGCTATAGAACAACCTAGTGATGTAGGGATTCTAAGTATTTTTTGTTGACACTTTCAAGATGAAGAAACTGAGGCTTAAAGAGATTGAATGGTTTGTCCACAATCACACAGAAGTGGGAACTGAACTAGCTTGACTCTAAGTATACCATTTAAACCACTTTATCAACCCATGTTAACAACCCCGTTCCTTCAAGAATGGTAGTAAGCTCCAAAAGAGGTACAAAGCTTACGGGACAGTACCAAAGGAAAAATTCAGTGCAGTTTTTAAAAAATGACTAGATGTTATGGAAAGATGTTGACTATTATTGTCACCAACACAGACAAATCAAATTTTTTTGACTAGTAACAGAGTATAGTGAAAAGCATTTTTCTTTCTTTAATATTGTATATGGCCAGTAAAACAACTTATGTGTCCTACAGCCACCAAAGAGAACTCTGAAAGGGAGGTATACTCAGAGGTCCAAAATACTCTGGCTTCAGGTGTACATAAATTCCATGTTAAATGTACACAGATTAAATTCTATGTTAACTCATGAGTAAATGAATATTTTCCCACTAAAATAACTTAATTTTTTGAATGTGAAAATATGTATTATGAACATAAAAAAAAATCCATCTTTGAAGGCTGATGTGGACCATTTGCCACACTTGATTGACAGACATTGCATGTACATCTTAAGGAAGTCATTGATGTCTGTGTCTGCTATTAAGAAGGAATTTTTTTTAAATCTCTAAATAAGGATGCATTTTCAAGGTAATTTTAATTTAAAAATGTGTGCATTTTTGTGTTGGTGGTGTTTAGTATTGTGAATTGTGAAAATGATGGCCACAACCCAGTTTTCTTACCTTCACTTCAATCCCAGTGGTATTCCTCCCCTACCAAAAAGGGATAAACTACATTTTATTTTTCACTAGGATTCATATGAAACCTTAAGTTCTAGAGAAGAAATGAAGCATAGGACTTTGAGGGGGAGGACATTTTTCAACTCAGTGTGTGGTTCTTTGATCTGGATAGAAATGCATGATTTACTAAAGTTGTAGAGAATAAAGAAATATTTCCTTTTGAAACTCTGACCAGGTCCCTCTGGTTCAATAGCAAAGAGAAAATCCTTTCATTTCACCAGTTTCTTGATTTTCTAACTTGGTATGGAAAAGAATCTTTAATAACTTCTCCTTCATACAAGTTACATGCATACATTAGACAAAGGTCTAACTAAGATCATTGTCAGCATTGAGCTTTTTGCCAAAGGCAAAGAGAGCCACAAAGCAGAGAGCATTTTACAATCTACTGAATCATCAAGTGCAACTACATTCTCTATCTAAAGCTGTTGTAAGTAGGAGGAATTACTGCTGAAACTGATGTGGTAAGAAGTATGTCTAAAATTCTGATACAGAAGGTGACCCAAAGGAACTTTTCAAGATGAAATTCTGAAAATGCAAATTAAAATGATTCTCATGAGGCAGAGGAGGGAAAATCTGCCTAAAGAAGTAACAGGGCTGCACAGGGAATTCAAATTAAAAATTAAAAATAAAGGCATATGAAGATAATGAGAGGAAGGGCAAGTAACAGGGTAAATACCAAATACTAACAAATATTTCTAATACTAATAAAGAATATAAGAAAAACATCAGAATGAATATGCTATTTTGGGAACAAAAGGAGAATCATAGAAGAGAAAGGGAAACTGTTCAGAAAAGGTAATGATGGATGATGGAAAGACTGCCTGGTATCTACACATCATGCTAGACAGTATTATTCAGGAAAATGTGGGTTTACATACTGCTTCTATGACTACAGCCAAGTTGCTTAACCTTGAAATGCACCAAATAGTTCTCCAAGGCAATATGTTAAAATAATTTGGTGATGTCGTTTCGTTGGCCTGTCTTTCACTTTTAGGAAAATATGCAATAGTTGTCAGCATAGAGAAACAGACTTTCGCAGACTGAGGTAAGAAAGTTAACACGTTAATAACAAAACAACCTTATATTCTTATGTCAATTTAAGGTTTACCAATACTGTTACCAGAATAATCCTGTTATATAGGCAATATTTTGATTTTTGTCCCTGTTTTTCAGTTGAGGAAAACAAACTTTGAAGAAGTCATCTTCTTGCTCATGATCACATAACTAACAAGCAATCCAAGGAAGGATTCAAACTCAATTTTCTTTGCTCTCCAAACAAGGTTCTCTATTCACCATCAAGTGCTATCTATTCATTGAGAGCATGAGTTGTTTTTTTTTGTGTGTGTGCATTAGAACATGAAAGAGAGGAATGAAGAAAGCAGATAATGTTTTTCAAAATATATCATTTTTCTCCTTCCCATGTCTCTTAAGAAAATCTTAATCCAAAACCTTAGCATGGCATGATCACTACGGAGATGATCCTAGTTTTTTTAAGGCCATTAACAGTGAAACCTAAACTCTGAAAGGTCTTATCAATCCAGAAAGGCTTCAAATATTCAGACAACAATGTGTTCTATGTTTATTGTCTGAAGAACTATCTAGTTAAATGCAAAGAGTTTTATCCCCAGAAGCTTGACCAGGAGGTGATGACAACTTTTCTTTTGCCTATAAAACCTTATATAGCTATGTACTAAGACATGGGGATTACTTTCTGTGTTGGCTGATGCACTATTTATATCAATGAAATTATACACCACAAGGGTCTCTTGGTTTCATTCACATCTGGGGAGGAGGGTGACTTTTATAGTGACAAACTATGCTGAAAGGGGAAAGACCTTAGGATCTTTTCCCCCTCTGACACTGAGTGACCTCCTATGTCCTTTTCTTTTTCACTTGCTCTTTTGAACTCTAGGCTCAGCGACTGATAATGGGAGAGTGAGACATAAAAATCTAGGAGCTGGAATCCAGGCCAGTTGTTGCAGTCATCCCAATGTCTCTGCCCCAGAGAATTGGTGGCATCTTCTGGTACAATTTCTGAACTCATTCCAGTGAAAGCTGAAATGAAGAGCCCTTTGGCAGTGATGACACCTTTAAATGAGAATGTGGTGGGGCCACTGTTATTTAGATCAGAACTACATTTTTAGCTTACGGAGTCTAAGATGGTCCTAGAGAGGTTGGGAAAATATTTGTATGTTTGTTTTTGCTGTATCTTTGAATTAAAACAAATTACCTTTGTAAAAACTTATCTATCTCTACATATTATCAATATATATCCATACAATATACACACATGTATACATGTATGTATACATATATTCAAAATTATATTTAAATATATTATAATTCATATATCATAAATTAATATTATCTAAGAAGTAAAGTTCTAATTCTAATTCCTGGCATTCAAGGTTCTCAACAATCAACCTTCACTTTGCCTTTTCCTCTTGCATTTTTTACTCATACCGATCTATTTTTTCTTCCTTTGACATCTTCTACTCTCACTTGTCTCTGTATTTGTTAACAATATTCTTCTATTCTCTAAATGGCCTTCCTCTTTCCATTTATCTGTTGAATTCATTGTATTTCTCTAGATGCACACACATGCATGTACACACAAAATTGCAAATGTGTATATGTATATACACACATTTAGATAAATAGATAAATCAAAGATTTAGTATGACAGAGAGAAAACCGAGGCCTAGAGTGGTAAAGTGATTTACCAAAAATCTTGAGAGATTTCAAAGTAGGTATTTAAGTTCTAAGTCTTCTGTTATGGCTACAGCACTTGAAAGGACTTATTGCATATGTCAAGTAAGTCCCTGAAGAACAGTAAGTAGAAAATACAGGTTTCCTTCAGAAATAGGGTGACATGTTGGAAAGTGTGGCATGCTATGAAAGAGAAGATAATAACTTAGAACAACCTTGGAAAGTGAGAAAAAAATTTCCAAAAGTGAGCAAAATTAAGCTTGATCAATGACAAGACTCTTCAGTAGTGTTTATATATGTCAGCTCCCCGCAGTCTATTGGGAGCTAGAGTGGAAGTTAAAGTGTAAATCTAGACGATAAGGATGGAGTGACTGTAAACTTTTTTGAAATGGCGTGTATAAAAACTAGTGCTTTTAACTCCTTAAAGTGGATTTCATTTTGGGGCTTCCACTTCATTTGTCACCTATTCTGGAAATGTTTATAGTCAATCAATCACAGGGTATTTTTCTTATAGTACATAGAAGTTTCTATTAAAGGTTTTGAATTATAGGATTCCTACTTTGAAAAGCTAATACTCCATACATATGTACCAGATAATTTTCCCCTTCAATATTTGCATATCTTTAGATTTGATTTTAGGTGAGAAAAATAAATTTCATGAACATAAAATCTGGAAACATTGATCACATGGTAGAGTATCATACACACATAAATCAAAGGAAATGTCTTAAACTGGTCTCATTATCTTTCATTCTATAGTTACTGGCTCTTCTTTCTATTTTATTATTTCTGTCTGTGGCACAATCATCCACTAAGTTGTTGTGTTGTGTTCATCCCTCGTTGCCGAAGAAGACCATGCCATCAGAAAAAATATGACATTGCTGAAGAAGACCATAACATCAGAGAAATGATAACATGACTTTGCTTTGAGTGAAAGAGGGCTGTGCAAGATCATCAGCCTCACTTCTCCTCTGGAGCCATCTGAATCTAGTGACCAGATATTCATCAAGATGACTGGAGATGATCCAGAATGTAATAGGAGACCTTGGCCCCTTTAGACCAAGGTCTATTCAGGAACTCACCTAGGGTGAAGTAATGACCATTCAATGAATAGGCCTCTTTAAGAAGTAGCCATGGAATTGTCCCTTTAGTGAGGCATAAAAAAAAAAAAAAAACCAAAAAAACAAAGCAAAATATCAGGCTAGGAGGGAAACAGCAACAATTACTATTGATAATCACTCTTAAGCCAGGAGGATCCAGAAGCCAGCCCTTAGGCAGGGGCCTAGTGTTCTCCAGTGTATGAGCTTCTGAGTGTAGTAGGTTTAAGGTTTTGGAAAAAAAATCCACTAAGACTCCCTGGTTGAAGCCATGGCTTTTCTTTTTACTTCATCACTCTTCTGTTCTCATTACCATTTACTGAGTCCTGTTTTACTTATTGCCACAGCATTATCTACATTGTCCTTTGGAGAAAGAAGAATTGCATATACTGGAAGAATTTGTTTTAAGAAAAAGATTAGTATGAATAAATTCTACTTGTAGGAGATTAAGAGGGATCCTAAGTAAAAGGAAAAGAACATAAAATACAGAATCATTTATTATTTATTATTCTAAACTCTATTATATCAACTGATAATGAAAGAATTGCCTTGTATTGCTTATTTCTGGTAAGAAAAAAATGAGAAAAATTTATTTTAAGAAAAGAAATCATTTTCAGTTATCTAAAATTTAATAATACAAAATGAATTTCACCCTAAACGTACTAGAAGAAGGCAAGGGAATAAGTACTTATTGGGTTTCTACTGTGTGTCAGAGACACTGGGCTAAATACCTTACAAATATTATTTCATTTGATCTACTTCCTAAACAGAAATATTGGAAAAAAAAGAAAATGTTTTCCCCAAACAGATATACTAATAATTGACATATTCAAATGACAATCAGACTGGACAGAATTTCAACTGCATCTAAACCACAGGGAATATTCAAAGTTGTCTTGACAATTAAGAATTAAAGATTTTGACCATAAAACACTTTGGCCAAATAGTGCATCCTATAGTACAGTAGGAAAATAATTTTTGCTAAAGCAATGCCAGTTTAAAAAGTGAGTTATGTTTCCTCAGTGACTGAAATCTTCATATCTGAGCATCCCTGGATTTTTTGACATCTGTCATTACAAGCTTCATCAAAATTTAACTTAAACTTTTTTTCTCTTATATTTGCTTATCTCTAGATCCAGTAGAGTTCTCTGAAAACTTTCAACTAAAGACAGAATAGTCACAAATAAATGAAGAGAATGTATTTATGTCGGAGAGGACCATATGCCATTGTTTAGATGGTAGTATTATGTAGCAGAAAGAGCCCCAGATTTGCAATATAACTTGTTTTCAAATCCCACCTCCTCATTTACTACTTGTGTGACCTTTGGCAATTTACTATATCACTAGGTCTCAATTTCCTCAGTTATAAAATGAGAAAGTTGGGTTAGTTGACTTCTGAGGTACCTTCTAGCTTTAAATTTCTGATCATGCAAGTGGTACAATGTATGGTAGTTTTGAACTTGTGGTCAGAAAGACCTGAATTTAAATCTGGCCTATGATACTTATGAGCTGTGTGACTCCAGGCAACTAATGTAGCTTCTACTTGGTTTATTTTCCTCATCTGTAAAATGTGAAGAATAGCATTTAGCTGCCAAGGTAGCTAATGATAGCATTTAACTATCCAGGTCAAGATCAAATGAGATAATACCTGTCAACTGCTTAGCATAATGCTTAAAACATAGTAGATTCTTAGTAAATGCTTGTTTCCTTACTTCTTTCCTCCAGTGCTGTCAATTGTTAAGACATACACACCTACCTATCCGTTGTGATTCTTGTCCATTTTATCTAATTATTTTGCCATTGAGAATCTGCCCAAATGTGATGTGAAAATGTAGCTATTTTTATGATGGTAACACTAGTTCACAGTTTCATAGTGCTTTAAGGTTTACAAAGCCCAGGCCTTGAAAAAGCCCTGTGAAGCAGGTAAGACATGTATTGAAGTAGGTAATACATGTCTCATTCCCATTTTAAAGAAAATGAACCTGAGGATCAGTGGGGTTAAGGGACTTGTGATAAAGTAAGTGAAGAGACTCTTCAGTGCTATATTTTGTTCTATTAAATCATGCATTTTAAAATCAACAGAGCAGTATTTTATCTATACCTCTTAGGCAATTGTATGACTATTATTATAATGCATTCTGCTGTTTAAAATTATATGCAAAAAGATACCCTTAATGTAGACTTGGTCATTCTCATAAAGATTTTATGGAGATAAGAAAGCTGTTATATGAGTCCCTTGTTGCCCATGTCTTCTAAGTTGTTTTTTTGTTGCTGTTCTTAATAGGATCTTCTGGAATATTTTCCATTCTTTCCATTCCATTCTTTCCATTGGATGGATTTTCCATCCAATATTCTCCTCTTTAAAGGTATCTTGAAAATCAATCCCCAATGAGTTTAAACCTATATTATTTCTAGCGAGGATTTCTAATCTGATGCAGTTGCTCTTCTATATTCTTTAAGTGCTACTATCATTTCCACATGTGGCACATCATGGAGCCATAGAGGTCATGGAATACAAATACGGTGTTTCCTCAAGTATTGGTGTTGAGAAGAGATCACCACTTGGCTGTTGTGTTTCTATGATGAGTTCAAGGAATTGCTAACAGTTTGATTCTGGACTCTTTTGATCCACTCTTTGTAATGTTTGTTTTGGATGATTTAAACTTCTCTAAGGAATGGTGATTATCTATTTCTTCAGTTTTGTCCTTTTTGCAGTTAAAACTCTGAAAACTCATTTAAATAGAGTCAGACCTGCTATAATCACATCTAGTGTATTCTAATTTGGTATTGATTTTGAGCTTTGCTCTAACCAGTTGATGATTTGATTGCACATAGCTAAATCTGAAGGGACTATCTTATGGATAACTAGTCATTTCCCTTTTCATTGACTCTCTAACCTCACAACACAAATCTTCATTATTTAATCTGCTAACAGAAGTTTTAGCTGTTTTCAAGACTGGTTTATAATGTCTTTGATTTTTTCTGGAACTGAATAAATCACAGCAGGTTTTACTTATGAGCGGACCAAAAAGAATTGAAATTATTCCTTAAAATATTGGCTGTATACCAACAAAAACCCAATCAAAAGTTGTTTACCTTCTTTTCATGATTAAGAATGAATATGAGATTAGTGCAGATGATAGTGCATTCAATTTAAAACATAAAAACAATTCAATTCAACTCCATAAGCTCTTAATAAGTGCAGGCACTGTGCTAGGGCTTGGGCTAAAAAGACCAAACAAACAATCAAACAGTCAAATACAGAAAAATACCCTACCTTTAATGAACTTAACATTCTTAAAGTGTGTTCAGGGACATAGAACGACTTGCATACAGATAAACAAATGCAACATATGCAAAATAAATACAAGATAATTTTGGGAGAGGGGGAATATGAAAAATTTTAGGACTTGGGAAAATCCTCTTATAGGATGTGGTAAACTGAACCTTGCAGAAAACTAGGGACTGAAAGAGATAGAGGTAAGAAAGGTGAGTATTCCAGGTGTGGAGGACTGACTGCCTGTTCAAAGAAAATGAGTCAGGTGATAGAATGTTGTGCATAGGCGATGGTAATTATAACAAGTTGACTGAAAAAGAGTGCTTAAGGGGAAGTAATTTGTACATGGTTGCATGCTTGTTTCCCCTCCCATTAGACTGAGATCCTAGAGAGCACAGACTATCTATTTTTTCCTTTTTTTTTTCTTATATTCCTGGGTCTTAGCTCAATGCTTGGCATATTAAGGGAAGAGAAGAGATTAAGTATTCATTTACTGCCTACTATATGCCAGAAATTGATAAGTGCTTTATTGTTATCTACACTGGAAGGTAGGTGCTATTATTACTATTTTATAGTTGAGGACATTGAGGTAAATAGAGGTTAAGTGGCTAGCCTAGGGTCACACAGCTATTAAATATCTGAGGCTGGATTTGAAACTCAAGTCCTCAAGATTCCAGACCTAATTCTCTATCCACTGGGCCACATAGCTGCCACCTAAGTAGGTGATTGATAAATTTTATTAACTTACTTACTAATCAGTTCAGAAAGATGGAATAGGTTGGAGTCAGATACTGAAGGACCTTAAAGACAAAACACGAAGTTTTGCATTTTAACAGCAATAGGGAACTACTGAAACATCTTGAGCAGGTGAGTGACATGTTCAGACATCCTATAAGACTATCTGCTTGGCTATTGTATGGAGGGTGGATTGGAAAAGGGAATGACTGGATGCAGGGAGACTGATTGAGAGATTATTTAAAATAATACATTGAAAGAGGTGAGGAAGATCTCAGCTAAGGATCATAGATTTGGAACTGGAAGGGATCTCAGAGGCTGTGATGTTCAGTCCCTTGACTTTATAAATGTGGTGACTGAGGATAAGAAGTTGAGTAGTTTGTTTGTAAAGAGTCATGCTAAGAGGTGGGATTTGGACCCTTACTCCAACTTTAGCACTCTATTCACTATGGTACCCTACTTCTTAAATATTTTGTTCCTCATGGGTACTTTGGGAAATCCATGATTTCCTCAGTGTGTATATTCTTTCCACCAATGCTGATTATAACCCTTCTCTACCTTTTTCTTCTTTACTATTGCCCTCAAAGATAGGATATAGTGGATGCAGAATGCACATCTAACTGGTTAGTAATGATGTATTTATTTAAAATACCAATATTTTTATTGAATGCTATTTATTTTAAAAATTGGATGGGGAGACATATGAGTCAATTAGAATTCATGTAGGGGTCTCTATTGTTTGAGTGCTAGAACTGAAGCTATATCTATTTTTTCTCTAAACTTGAGATTCAAAAAGCTAAAAGATATTTTGTCTAACCTGTAAATTTATCAGGCTTCCTTTTCTGCACCATTACATTACCATCATTGAAGGTTATTCAATGTACTTTGGATTTGGTTAATGTGCTATCTAAACAACAACAACAAAAAGAGCAATGAATACATTTTTTCTGTTGGTCACTGCAGAGAAGAAGCTCACCAGAAAGAAGAAATCAGTTTTTGTTGTGAGGTTAAAATATTTATCACTAGGTCAGGGATAACACAGAAAAGTTGCTTCTAGTTTTACCATCTCTTCTACACAGAGGTAAGGTCTTCCTAATAGAAGAGGGAATGGGATATTTGGCTTCTCTGAATTTCAGTGAATCTTTCTTAATATTATATTTTCTAGAATCAGATTACTTCCCTGTTGTTGCATCTATCCTTAGCAAATGCTTCTTTAAACATAACGAAAAAGAGGGAAACTCCACCAATATTTCCAAGTAATGAAATTTTAACATAGTCATGGTCAAATCCCAAATTGTCCAAGTCATAGAATGTGTCAAAAAAGTTGTAACTGAAACAGAGAGAAATTAGAGAAGATTTTCAGAGTAGAATGTAAAGAGGAGGCTCTTAATTAGATAGAATCAACAGGGAAAAAAATGCTGGTCTGTTAGTGGTACCACCATTCTTCTCATCATTCAGACTTGAAGCATTCCACTTGCTTTACATTCTTCTCTCTTCCCAATTCCTCTGCTATTTCCAAATAGTACTTTTTTCTTTTGATTATTCCTTCATGATATCTCACATTTATTCTTTCCTTTTCTTTCCCACTGCTATTACCCTAAATCAAGAACTTGTTACCTGTTGATTGGTGATAAATACTTTTAGTCTTTCTCTGTTCCAATCCATCAAGTATTCTACATTGAGATAAACCTTCCTAAAACATTTCTTTCATAATTTCAGCCCTATATTAAAAAAATCAAATGGATCTTTACTGCCCTTTTGATAAAGTCCAAATTCCTAAACCTGTCATTGTATACTCTCCAAAATCTTATTCCAACCTAATTTCTAAAGTTATCTCTCACTTCTCTTCTATGTGAATCTTCTGTTGAAGCCAGAATTCAATGTCCCCTTAAGAAGTCTTGGTTATTCTTGCCTCTTTGCCAATGTTCCATCCACCTGAATCTCCTCTGCTTTTCTCCCCTTTTTGTCTACCCAAACCCATACCATTTCCTAAGAAGCAGTTAATTTAATAAAAATGTTCAAGATACACTTAGTAAGTGCCTATGCTTAAGGCACTGAGGATACATGTTCAAATTCTATTTGTTCTATGAAGTTTCACCAAAACAATCATAAGTATATTCCTGCCTCTCAACTTCTGTCGTACTTAGAATCACTACCATTGTTTACAAAAAAGGATATAAGCCTAATATTCTCATTTAATTTTTCATATCTTAATGTCTTAATTCACTCTCAAGTCTTTTAGGGTGGGGAACATTTCTTAAATCTCTTCTAAAAACGAATGGAACTGAATAGTTTCAAGTGACTGGTAGATAGCAACCCAATAACCATGCTAGAGATAAATGATCATAGAAAATCCAGCTACAGTAAATATATTCTAAGCACTTATTATAACCAATCATTACATTTGCCACTTTAGATATAAATGTATTGAAACTGGAACTATTGAAAGTTGAGGTTGTTGCTTGTTGTTTTTCTCAGTGTCATTTTCTCCATTATATAGCTATTCTTACTACTCTTTTCATAAAAACATTTATTGAGAATTACATGATAAAAGTAACCACCAATTTAGAAGAATATTTTTAGTGTAATGGGGGATAATTCCCAATAAACTAATGCTCCCTAGAGTCTGATATGATACTGTAGTCTGTACCAATGTGATTTTAATCACAGTACTCAAGTTAACATTTGTTAGCTGCTTTCTGAATATTTTAGTTATTGTTATAATTCATTTTAAATCTTACCCCTAATTCAAATTTAAATATACACATATACATAAGTGTATGTATATGTACATATGTATATACATTACATATATATATAATATAGTTACATTCATCTTACATGTAATAAGCTTAATATATCCTCTGGGTTTATCTTCTTTTTAATATATTCATTTTATTTATTTTTAATGCTCTACAATCACTACCATAAAACTTTCATTTTTTCCCCTTCCCTACCCCCCAACACTCCCCTCCCTCCCCAAGATGGCATACAATTCTATATAGGATCTACAAATACATTCCTGTTGAACACATTTTCATTATAGTCATGCTGTGTAGAAGAACTAAAATAAATGGGAGAAATCATAAAACAATCCAAAACATAACACACACACACACACACACACACACAGACACACACACAGTGATCTACTACATTCTGCGATTGGATTCCATAGTTTTTTCTCTGAATGTGGAAGGAATTTTTCTTTAGAAGACCTTTAGGAATTTTTTTTTAATGTCCTTGCGTTGCTACAAAGATCCAAGTCTACCAGAAAAAAAAAAATTCTCACACACTCTGGTCGTTGCTGTGCACAAAGTTTTCCTGGTTCTGCTCCTTTTGCTCAGCATCAGATCATATAAGTCTTTCCAGGCGTCTCTGAAGTCTGCTTGTTCATCATTTCTTATGGAAAAATAGTATTCCATTACATTTATATACCATAATTTATTCAGCCATTCCCCAATTGATGGACATCCCCTTGATTTCCAGTTTTTGGCAACTACAAAGAGTGCTGCTATAAATATTTTTGTACATGTGGGACCCTTTCCCATTTTTGTGATCTCTTGGGGATACAGTTCTAGTAGCAATATTGCTGGGTCAAAGGGTATGCACATTTTTATAGCCCTTTGGGCATAGTTCCAAACCACTCTCCAGAATGGTTGGATGAGCTCACAGCTCCACCAACAATGAATTAGTGTTCCAACTCTCCCACATCCTCTCCAACATTTATCATTTTCCTGTTCTGTCATGTTTGCCAATCTAATAGGTGTGATGTGGTACCTCAGAGTTGTTTTGATTTGCATCTTTCTAATCAAAAGTGATTTAGAGCATTTTTTCATATGATTATAGATTATCTTTAATTTCTTCCTCTGAAAATTGCCTCTTCATATCCTTTGACCATTTATCAATTGGGGAATGACTTGCATTGCTGTACATTTGACTCAGTTCTCTATATATTCCAGAAATGGGGCCTTTATCCCCATGATTACATATATAAAATTTTTTCCCCAATATATTACATCCCTCCAAATTTTGGTTGCATTGGGTTTGGATGTGCAAAAACTTTTCAGTTTAACGTAAACAAAGTTATCCAACTTGCACTTCATAATGCTTTCTGTCTCTTCTTTAGTCAAAAATTCTTCTCTTCTCCATAAATCTGATAAATACATTATCCCTTGTTCCTCCAGTTTGTCCATGATACCAAACTTTATACCTAGATTGTGTACCCATTTGAACTTTATTTTTGTGTAGGGTATCAGGCATGGGTCTATGCCTAGTTTCAGCCACGCTGTTATCCAGTTTTCCCAGCAATTTTTGTCAAACAGTGAGCTCTGATCCCAGAAGCTGGGGTCTTTGGGTTTATCAAAGAGAAGATTGGTATATTCATTGCCTATTATATGTTGAGTATCTAGCATATTCCACTTGTCTACCCTTCTGTTTCTTAGCCAGTACCAAGTGGTTTTGATAATTGCTGCTTTATAATACAATTTGAGATTTGGTAGCACTAGTCCACCTTCCCTAGCATTTCTTTTCATTAGTCCCTTTGATATTGTGGACCTTTTGTTCCTCCAGATGAATTTTGACATTTTATCCAACTCTAGAAAATAATTATCTGATAGTTCAATTGGTCTGGCACTAAATAAGTAAATTAATTTAGGTAGAGTTGTCATTTTTATTATATTGGCTTGGCTTACCCATGAGCAACTGATGTTTTTCCACTTACTTAGAACTGGCTTTATTTATGCAAAAAGTGTCTTGTAATTGTGTTCATATGGTCACTGGGTTTGTTTTGGCAGGTAAACTCCCAAATATTTTATAGTGTCTGCCGTAGCATTAAATGGGATTTCTCTTTCTATTTCTTGCTGTTGTACTTTGTTATTAATATATACAAATGCAGAAGATTTGTACAGGTTTATTTTGTAACCTGGAAATTTGCCAAAGTTGTTTATTATTTCAAGTAGTTTTTTACTTGACTCTCTGGGATTCTCTAAGTATATTATCATATCATCTGCAAAGAGTGATAACTTAGTTTCTTCTTTGCCTATTCTTATTCCTTCAATTTCTTTATCTTGTCTAATTGCTACAGCTAACATTTCTAGTACCGTATTGAATAGTGGTGATAATGGATATCCTTGTTTCACCCCTGATCTTACTGGAAATTCATCTGGCTTGTCTCCATTGCACATAATGCTTACTGGTGGTTTTAGGTAGATACTGCTTATTATTTTATGGAAAGTTCCCTTTATTCCTATGTTCTCCAGTGTTTTTAATAGGAATGGGTGTTGTATTTTGTCGAAAACTTTTTCTTCATCTATTGAGATAATCATGTGTTTTTTGTTAGTTTTGTTGTTGACATGATCAATAATGCTAATAGTTTTCCTAATATTGGACCAGCCCTGCATTTCTGGTACGAATCCTACCTGATCATAATGTATTATTCTTGTGATAAGATGCTGTATTTGATTTGCTAAAATCTTATTTAAAAGTTTTGTATCTATATTCATTAGAGAAATGGGTCTATAGTTTTCTTTCTCTGTTTTGTCTCTTCATGGTTTAGGTATCAAAACCATATTTGCATCATAAAAGGAATTTCATAGGACTCCTTCCTCAATTTTCAAAAATAGTCTATATGGTATTGGAATTTACTGTTCTTTAAATGTTTGATAGAATTCACTTGTAAATCCATCTGGCCCTGGAGATTTTTTCTTAGGGTGTTCATTGATGGATTGTTCAATTTCTTTTTCTGAGATGGGGTTGTTTAAGTATTCAACTTCTTATTCTGTTAATCTGGGCAATTTGTATTTTTTAAAATACTCATCCACCTCATTTAGGTTGTCAAATTTGTGGGTATAAAGCAGGGCAAAATAATTTCTAATTATTGTTTTAATTTCCTCCTAATTGGAGGTGAGTTTGCCCCTTTCATTATTGATATTAGTAATTTCATTTTCTTCTCTTTTTTTAAATCAAGTTGACCAAAGGTTTATCAATTTTATTAGTTTTTTCACAAAGCGAACTATTGGTTTTATTTATGAATTCAATAGTTTTCTTAATTTCAATTTTATTAATCTCTCCTTTGGTTTTCAATATTTCTAATTTGATATTTACTTGGGGATTTTCAATTTGTTCTTTTTCTAGCTTTTTCATCTGCATGCCCAGGTCATTGATCTCCTGTTTCTCTATTTTATTTATGTAGGCATTCAAAGATATAAAACTTCTCCTAAAAACTGCTTTTGCAGTATCCCATAGGATTTCATGGGTTGTCTCATTATTGTCATTCTCTTGAATGAAGTTATTGATTGTTTCTATGATTTCTTCTTTAACCCACTCCTTCTTTAGGATTAGATTATTTAGGTTCCAATTAATGTTTGGTTTATCTTTCCATGGCCTTTTATTACTCATAATTTTTATTGCATTATGATCTGACAAGGATGCATTGATTATCTCTGCCTTTCTGCACTGGATTGTGAGGTTTTTATGTCCTAGTACATGGTCAATTTTTGTATATGTGCCATGTACTGCTGAGAAAAAGGTATATTCCTTTCTATTTGCATTCAATTTTCTCCAGAGATCTATCATATCTACTTTATCCAGAGTTTTATTTGCCTCCTTAGCCTCTTTCTTGTTTATTTTGAGGTTAACTTTATCAAGTTCCGAGAGGGGGAGTTTGGGGTCCCCCACTAGTATAGTTTGGCTGTCAATTTCTTCTGTCAACTCCCCCAACTTCTCCTCTAAGAATTTGGATGCTATACCACTTGGAGCATACATGTTTAATAATGATATTGCTTCATTGTCTATGGTGCCTTTTAGCAGGACATAATTTCCTTCCTTATCTCTTTTGATTAGATCTATTTCTACTTTTGCTTTGTCTGAGATTAGGATTGCTACTCCTGCTTTTTTTCCCATCAACTGAAGCACAATATATTCTCCTCCAAATTTTGACCTTTACCCTGTGTATCCCCCCATTTCAAATGTTTTTCTTGTAAACAACATATTGTTGGATTATGGCTTTTAATCCATTTTGCTATCTGTCTCCGTGTTATGGGAGAGTTCATTCCATTTATATGCATAGTTATGATTACAATCTGTGTATTTCCTTCCATCTTCTTTCCCACAGTTTTTGCTTTTAGTTCTCCCTTCTCATCCTCAGTAGTTTTCACTTTTCATCACCACCTCCTGAAGCCTTTCTTTCCTTCTTTTAGCCCCCCTCCCTTTTATTCCCCTTTACCCTTACTGCTTCTTCCCTCCATTTTAGTTCCCCTCCCCTTCTTCCCCCTTCCCCTCCTACGGCCTATAAAGCTAGTTAGAATTATATATTTAAGTTTATTGTTCCCTCCTTGAACAAAATCAGATGAGAGTACCTCTCAAACAATGCTCATCTCCCTCCCCTCTTTCCCTCTCCTATAATTTTGTACTTCTTCCTGCGAAGTAACCTTTTCACACCTCCTGTTACAGTCCCTCTGCATGCTTAAATCATATTTAATTTAAATGATGTCATTTACTTTATACCCATTCCCTCTCTGTATATCCCTTTTATATTTCATAATAGATGTACAATTCTCAATATTAACAGGTATCATCTTCCCTTATAGGGAGGTAAACAGTTTGCCCAAACTGAGTAACAAGTCCCTCCCCACCCCCCACATTTACCTTGTTATGCCTCTCTTGACACCTGCATTTGAAGTTCGAAATTTGTGTTAAATTCTGGCATTTTTATCAGGAAGGTCTGGAAATCCCTTACTTCACTGAATGAGCATCTCCTTGCCTGAAATGTTATGCTGAACTTTGATGGATAGTTGATCCTTGGTTGTAGTCCCATCTTCTTTGCCTTAAGGAATATTAGATTCCAGTTCCTTTGATCTTTTAATGTAGAAGCTGCAAGGTCCTATGTGATCCTGACTGTAGCTCCTTGATATTTGAATCATTTCTTTCTGGCTGCCCATAGTATTTTCTCCTTCACTTGATAGTTCTGGAATTTGGCAAAGATATTTCTTGGGGTTTTGAGTTTGGGATGCCTTTCAGGAGGTGAACGGTGGATTCTTTCGATGACTATTTTTCCCTCTGGATCTAGCACTTCTGGGAAGTTTTCCTTGATGATTTCCTGGAAGATACTCTCCAGACTCTTTTTTTTTTTCATCATAGCTTTTTGGCAGGTCAATAATTCTTAAATTTTCTCTCCTGGGTCTATTTTCCAGGTCAGTTGTTTCTCCAATTAAATATTTTACATTTTTTTCTATCTTTTCATTCTTTAGATTTTGTTTGACTGATCCTTGCTGTCTCATAGAGTCATTAATTTCTACTTGCCCAATTCGAATTTTTATCAAATTGTTTTCTTCAGTTAACTTTTGCATCTCCTTTTCCATCTGTCCAATTTTTCCTTTTAAGGAGTTATTTTCTCCAGTTAATTTTTGTACTTCCTTTTCCTTTTGTCCAGTTTTCCCAGTTAGGTTTTGTGCTTCCTTTTCCATTTGTCTAATTGTTCCTTTTAAGGAGTTATTTTCTCCAGTTAATTTTTGTACTTCCTTTTTCATTTGTTCAATTCTACTTTTTAAAGAGATGTTTTCATGAGTGAATTATATTTTATACTTTTAAAATCATTGGCCAGTTTTTCTTCTGTTTCCTTCTTTAGCTGTTCCAGGAGAGCTGTTTGTGCATGATAGCAGTTCATAGTCCCTTCTGAAGTTTCAGATGGAAGTACAGTCTCACTACTGACCTCTTTGGTATTTGTGTTTTGGTCTTTGTCCCCATAGAAATATTCTATAGTTTTTTCTCACTGCTTTTGCTTTTTCTTGCTCATGATGGTGATTGTGTGTTGTGGCTTCTGGTTCATTAAGTTAGAAGCTGCAGAACTTGGTGTTGAGCTGACTTGTGTGAAAAAGCTAAGAGCAAGTATCTTTTTATCTTTTTGCTTTGTGTTTCCCCAGTCTGCCCTGGGGTTAGCTTGTTAAATGTGAGGGAGGGTGGTCTGATCAAAGGACATCTCCTCAGCTGAACTGAGGTAAAGCAAGCTCAGGGGATGGTGATCCCAGCTGCCCTATTATCTTCCCATTTCCCCTGGAGTGCTGAGGCACGCCTAGATCCTAGTGTGAGTTTCCACCACCCTGGTGCCCCTCTCCTTCTGGTCTGCCTCTACCACAGTAGGAGGAATCCCGCTTAGCTATTTTCCTAGCCTCAGGTGTTATGAGACTATTTGCCCCCTCTGCTGTTCCTGCTGATCCAGGATTTTTCTGGAGAAATATTTTATGGTTCTTTCAAGGTCATCAATGGGAGAGGAGAGAGCATTTACTGATCACTCCACTGTCCTGGCTCCTGGAATTTCAAGTAGGTGACTTACAGGCATTTAATCTGTGGGCTGAAAGTTTTAGGAGCTGCGGCAGCTGATACCTGGTTCTCAGTGGCTGTCACTCACTTGGCTCTGCTGGTCTCTCACTCTGATGGGTTTATTTTCTTAATTTACTCTTGCACTGGCAGATTGAGTCTCCAGAATGTCAAATTGTAGCTCAGGTTCTAGAAGTAAGACTGTTTTGCAGTAGCAATCTACCTGAGTGTAAATATGAGCACTCATTGGTGTGATTTCCATTAATAATCAAGTAATAGATGCAATAAGCTCTTAGCAAAGGCATTCATTCAAGTATCATAGAAAGAACAGTTAGATAGCATTTTCAAACCAAAACCTATGGTGCATTCCCTGAAAAATACACACAAAATCTGCAGTGGTGGTAGTGTTGGTGGAGTATGGTTTGTGGGTTTGTGAGATGACACAAACTTAAAGCATAGTGGTAGTGAAGTATTTGTCTAGCTTAAATCCTGCATCTGTTGCAATGTATCACTCAGATACTGAGAGCTTAAAAATTTATTTAATGAAACTAAATTCAAATATCCTCTTGCAAAAGCAGTTCACGGTCATTAATAAAAATCCAGGAATATAAAAGCAGATAGATTCTGCTCCGAGGAGGTAAAAACAATCAAGAAGGAGGTTTGCTTCAGAAAGAAACTTAGGACTCAGTGTTAACTCTGACAGCCCAACTGCTTTCTTCTTCATAAGGGATCCAGCTGATACTATAGGGTTGTGAAGGTTAATTCATGCAGTCCCAGTTCCACCAATATCCTGCCCACAATAGAGAGATATATGTGGAATACACGTGGTCAAAACAATTCACAATTCTAGAATGTCAGTGTTTTGATATCCTTTCTCTCTGTAGAGACCTCGTTAATTCCACTGTCAGGTGTGGCACTGAGAATGGTAGTTGATGGGTTGTTAGGATGCTGGGTTGATTTCCCTTAGAATGTTACACCTGGACTGTAACTCCTGGCTGATAGGAGGTCATAGCATCATTTCTATTTAGGTTAGGACAGATAGCTTACCTGGCTCCTGAACTGGTTCCTCATGAATTGAAGTATCTGCGCTAAAACTTTTTGATCTGCAGATTCCCTGGATTAAATCTTTGATATAATCTCTCTACTAAGTCCAGCCTCAGGCTTAGTTAAGTTCTATACCTTTTCATCTGAAATGTTACTCTGTTCTTTCAGAAAAGCAGAGATCCTTAGCCTAGGATTGATAGAAACATCTCTAGTTTTGTTTTCTGAGGACCTCAGTTCTTGAGTTTGTCATCTCTCAGGCAAGAAGTAGAAGAGGTATTACCTCTTCTATTCAAAAGTTCTTATTGATTGAGAACTAAGTTAGCTAAGTGGAGGCTTCAACCTAACTCAAGGTGACTAATTATAATTTCCATATTGGTTCTGATGGGGTGCTTGGGTGCATGTGTTTCGACCCCAATTCTAAAATCACATTTTTCTTTAAACATCACATTCTTCCCTAGACTCAAAACACAATCCAAGGCAGCTTCTCCCTAGCTCAAGGACACAACTGCCCTAGTAAATGTTTTATCTCTTTTACTGATATAGTTCAGGTGCACCTATAGAATTCGTTAGTTTGAACCAGATGTGTACTGACTGAGTTGGCTGTGTACTGGGCCATAATGACATTTAATACTCACTCACCATAGGTCCTGACTAAGGTTTGCAGCACCCTGGCTTCATCTATCCCTGTGATCCCTGAAGAACAAGTCCCATAATGACCATAAGGAAATTAAAATCGCAGTTGTGAAAGGCCCATTAAAAAGGATTAAAAATTAATTGGATACAAAATATTTCAATCCTAAAGACTGATCCTTAGAGTCCAAGAAGAAAACATAGAAATAATAGGTAATTTCATTAAAGATAAAGACAAGAAAAAGACAAAATAGCAATATTCATGAGATGCTTTGAAAATAATCATTAGGAGAAAACATATATCTCTAAACACTTTCTTCAACAAAAGAAAAGGAAAAAATTAATTGTACATGCAATTAAAATACACACACATAAACAACTGGAAAATCAACAATTTAAAAAAAATTAGCATTACTAATTCAAACTTACAAGAGTAAAAGCCAGTCACCAATTGACAAATGGTTAAAGGATTTGAATATTCAGTTCTCAAAGGAAGAAATCCAAGTTATATATAGCCATATTTTAAAAAATGCTCCAAATCACTAACAATCAGAAAAATACAAATCAAATAAATTCTGAGTTTCTACCTTAAACCTATGCAACTGATAAAACTGACAGAAAAGAAAGATGAAAAGAGTTGGAAGGGTTATGGAGCATATATTCTTACTGACATTATTATGGAGATGTGATTTGATCTAGCCAGTCTGGCAAGAATTTGGAACTATGCAAAAAAAATGTTATTAAATTGTGAGTTCCATGGCTAGTCCTATGTCATAAAAGATTAAAGAAAGAGGGGAAAAAATCTATTTTGTTATTATTGCTCTTCAGTTGTGTGATTGTGTCTGACTTTTTGTGACCCCATGGATCATAGCATGCCAGGCCCTTCTATCCTCCACTATCTCTCAAAGTCTGTCCAATTTCATGTTTATTGTTTCCATGACACTATCTATCCATCTCATCCTCTGCTGTTCCTTTTTCCTTTTGTTTTCAATCTTTCTCAACATCAGGGTCTTTTCCAATGAGTCCTGTGTTCTCATTATGTGGTCAAGATATTTAAGATTCAGTTTCAGTATTTGACTTTCCAGTGAATAGTCTGGATTAATTTCTTTGTATTGAGCATTGACTGATTTGACATCCTTGCTGTCCAAGAGACTCTCAAAAGTCTTTTCCATCACCACAATTTGAAAACATTAATTCGGTGGCACTCAGCATTCCTTACAATTCAGATCTTGCTGTCATACGTTGCTACTGGAAAATCATAGCTTTGTCAGAGAGGTGACAAAGTAGTATGCTGTCTAGATTTGTCATACCTTTCCTTGTAAGTAGCAAGTGTCTTTTGATTTCATGTGAACCTAAGAATATAAAATCTGACAGTTTCCATTTCTGCTGTCTCTATTTTCCAGGAGGTTGCCAAGATCTTGTTTTTTTTTTAATTCTATATGTACAGTTGTATTTAGAGTAGCTCTTTTTGTAGTGTCAAAGAACTGGAAAATTAAGGGGATGCTCATCAATTGGGAAATGGCTGAACAAATTATAGTATATACACATATTGCACAAAACATTTGTGCATGCTATCTTCTACATATAGGCATACAATGCGGTCACATATAATGTGTTTGTGTATGTAAATACATATATGTATATGTCCATTATTGTACTGCAGAAAAGCTAAAGGTCATGGTTTCAGAGAAAACTGGGAAGATATCTATGAACTGAAGAATAATACAGTGAGTAGAACTGGGCAAATGATTTACAATGTAATAACATTGTGAAAAATAAATAACTTTATTAGACTGAAGATCTCTCAACAGTGTGGTGATTAACCATGATTCTAGTAGGTTGAAGATGAAGAATGCTATCTCTTGACAGAGTCATGATGGACTTTATATACATATATAAAACACAGATTTTGGACATCTCTATTGATAATGTATTTTTGCTTATTGTTAATGTAATTTGGATTCTTCCTGGGAAGTTCTTTCCCATTCATTGACAGGTCTATGTGATCTGCTTAAGTCACACAGAAGCCTGAGTCACATGAATCTAAGTCACATGGAACAGGTTAGTGTGAGTGAGAGAGCTTATTTGTGATTTTGTTTAATGAAACTATTTTGTAGGAATCCTAAAAGGTGGAAGGCTTGGGGGTGGTGATGCCCTCTGCATTGTGATTATATATAGACTTCCTTGTTACTATGATGGATTTGGCTTTTGGATGTTGGAATTTGACTTTCTGGTGTCTCCATGTGGAAAGTCTGTGGTATTTTGTGATACAGAATTACTCTGGGATGTTCATGGATGCTGTAAACACTGCAAATATTGCATTGGTGCTACAACATCACAATATGGGAATTTGTTTTGCTCAATACATGTTGATTGAAAATTTTTGTATCTTTTTATTCATTAGGGATGAGGAGGGGTGGTTAAGTGAAAAAATAAATGCTTGCCAGTTGGAAAAAAATTCATTCTAAAACTCAGTTAAGAGAATTTAGTAGTTTGTCTTCTTTCATATACTGTTGTTGAAAGAGTACAGGATTTAGAGTGAGAAGAGCATATTTGGAATTCCAAATCTTCTACTTACTCCCCATATGACTTTGGTTTTAATTATTTAATCTTTAAAATTACATTAAGTAATGGCCTGATAATATAAGGCATTATGCCATGAAGATATCTTATGATATATCAGATAAATGATTCAAAAGCACTGGAAAAACATAGGATAGCATAGTCTATACAGTCAGCAGAAGTTATTTTAGTAGATGTAGGATGTTGTTGCTTTGAGAGGAAGAAAACACAGAAAAGGATGATTGTTGTTTAGAACATCTTATTCTAAAACTGTGCCCTTCTCAACTTGTAAACAATATTGTTTACAACACCATCAATCCATGCTTCTTTTGATGCTGTTGTGTAGTTGCTTGGGTTACTGAATTCCAAGAATACACTGGAGTGAATTTTCTTGCTAATGTCGTGCTTTTGACTGCTATCAAGAAATTAGCTGAGCTATGCCTGGGGCACATACAGCATGTTGTCTTGGCTTTTAGCCCTTTAGCACTACAGAGGACTCCTATAAGATTGATTTTCCAATGAAACAACTGCACAAAAAGTAGTTATTATCACTCTCCATCTTTTTTGTTATGCCAGTCATGTACTTTAATCAATGTTATGCCCATAATATACTCTTAGATTCCAAAGAATTATTATTGGTGAAATAAGTAACAGATCCATACATTACCCTGATTTAGCTTAATTTTCTTGTCACTAACTTCCCTGATCATTTGCATCACATTTAGAGGCATATTTTGAAAGATTTTTTTCTCTGGCTAAGAGGAAAAAAGAATGCTTATTGACTCTTACTGGGTTAGTGTTTTGAAGGAATTTATGATGTTTTAAACATAAGCTCCTTGAAGGCAAGGACTATTTCATTTTATCTGCATGTCCCTAGTGGCTAGCAGAGTGGCTGGTATGCCGAGGATACTTTAAAATACACTTCCTTACTTAATTGTTATTCTGCATAATACAATCATTGTGAGTAGAGTGTCAACAAACCTTCTCTTTGGGACACATAAAACTATGCATGGATTAAGAATATTTGTAATACAACAAATCAGAAATGCTAAGTAAATGCTTTTCCAACATTCATTTAATCATTGTTATTTCTTGAAGAAATAATTAAACTATAATTAAATGGCCAAAGCAGAATCAGATCAGGCTTCCAAGATTCAGTGAATTATGTGTCTCTTTATCAACCCCTCTGTGTGGGCCCTGGAGTATTTGAGCCCAAATACAAACTCTCCTATTTGTGGTATGTATCTGATGAGGTGTTGTAATTTATATCAACTGAATAGTTCAGGCAAGTTTAATTCATACCCAATTATAGTGACCTCAGGGAAAAAATACATGCTTTATGCTTATATTCAATGATACTGAGTAGATATTATAAGAAATGTAGGCACTGAAAAAAAAATAACTGTCTCCAGAGTAAAAGAGGACAAAAGGAAGCACAGAGAAGCCTGTGTTGCTATTGCATGTGGAGTGTTGTGATTTTTGTCAAAGGCTCACTTTCAGAAATAAAAGGGTCCTTCAAGTCTGGTAGCCCATGGAATGTTTCTTTTTTCCACAGGACCCAAAGCAAAAATTCTACCCTGTTATTGAGGCTGTGTTAAGGTCAAGATTGCTTCTTCAAGAATCAGAGACCCAAGCCAAAGACCAAGGCCAACCAATAACGTTTAAGTGTCAATGACTTCATATTTACTAATGTTCTGGATATAGCTTGAAATCTATTCCCCATGACTTGCATCTCAGTTCTATTTAATCACCTAACAATTGATTAAGTTTTTCTAAGCAATATTTACTCCAAACATATATCAAGAACAAATGTACAAACATTTCCTCTAATATTTTGAGTGTATAATAACTCCCTATACCTCCTAATTCCTGAGGAGAGGTAGAAGATTAGGTTTACAACTTAGTTCAATTTCTACATAGTATTAGTCTTACCATGTTCTAGTCCAAAGTTTAGCTGGGATAGCAGTCCTGAATCCTTGCTCCTCAGGACTTCACTGCTGACTGGTTATATAATGTTAGGTTTGATTTCCTGAACTTTTGAATTCTCATGGCTCAGGCTCCAGGACCAGTTTAGAGATTCTAATATCTGGACTCAGAAGAGAAAAAGAATGAAAGGAAAGACTAAATACCCAGGGCTGTTTTTCAGGCATATGCTTTCATGCAGAGATGAGGGAGGTAAGGTGGTCATAGAAGAGATGACTCTCAATTCCTCCTTTACCATGTGATGTTAATGAAGAAGTCTTTTATCCTCATAGAGGATGTAATCAAAAGCCTTGAAGATCCTCAAACAGTTTTAAAGATGTCTATAACTCTCACTGTGTAGCCAATAAAAAAGGCTGCTCCCAATCATGTGGTGGGCCAACATAGAATGTCCATGAATATCCCAGTTCTCCAGTTTCCCAGAAGAATGCTCCCTAGTTTCTTCCAAATGAATGACAACATCTACAGTGATCTAGGTATGTACCAAACATCCATTACACTGTAATTGTTGTAGAATGTGATATGATCAATATGCCTTTGGTTATTCCATATTCGATTTTAAAGACTGGTAATGGTCAAGTGTAAACACTGTATCTTCCCTGAAAAGAATGTATTTGAACTGCTTGTAGACAGGGCCACACAATGCAAAATGAAGAACAATGAATGGTTAAGAAGAGAAACTGAGCAAATTTTTGTATGTCTTTCTCAGTTCTCCCCATATTACCAACCCGAGCTCATTTTTCTTGTCAAAGAACTGTCCTAAAATTTCTCTTTAGTCTGATAACTGTTAAAAATACTGTATCTAGACTAATGGTCCTGGCTTAATAATTAGTCATTAAATCATTAGTCATTAATTCTGTGTATACTAGAATAAATTTACCTGTATTCCTCTTTGCTCTTATTAGTAAAAAAATAATTATTAACTTTAATATAGCTATCACTAAATTTAGGTCAAATATTGTGTCATAGACATATGTGCATATATGAATATATGTAGTGATGTGTACATGCAAGGAAATTAACATTCATTAGCCACTTACTATGTGCCAGTTATAGTGCTAAGGACTGAAGATACAAAAACAAACCTGAAGCAAGATAATACACACACATACACACACACACATACACACACATACATACATACCCATACATATATATGCATACACACATGCATATATGTGTATCTATATATAGTCATAAAATGGATATTTACACATACAGAAAAATATATACACATCTATATTTACATATACACATAAGTAACTTGTTTTCTTTTTGGAATGGAATGGAATAATCACTTATTAAGCTCCTACTATATGCTAGGAACTATTCTAAGAACTTTACAAATATTATCTCATTTGATCTTTACGATAACCCTGTGTAAAAGCAAGTACCCTGACACATCCAGGAGGGCCTGCTGTCACAGCTTCTCAGATCTGCTTTTCTAAAAGGAAAAGTAACTTTTGAGGGATAAACAATCACTTTAATCAAGCACACATATCATTCACTTAGTTCAGGGGAAAAGCACCCCAAACTTCAGAGAAAATACAGAGAAATAAAGATTAACAGACAGTGCTTCCAGCTACCTGATCATAAGCAATACACACATCACAGATCAATAGACAAATCCAACTGTCTGACCATCCTTACATTGTTCCCAGGGAGGGAGGCACCAACATCTGTGCTTTCAAAGCTGGAGGGCTCCTTAGTGGCTGTCCAGAGTCTCATCTGTCCAAACAAACACTTTCAGTGAGTAAACCCCAAAGTAAAACCTCACCTCAGAGTATTTATACGCTTTTCAGAGCCGGAGGGCATCACGACCCTTCTGAACCAGTGACTCATTAGAAAATTAACAAAAAGTATGGGCCAACCCTAGCCAAGCTTCCCTTAATGGGCAGGCCCATTAATGGATGGGAAATATCTTTAATCTCATTAGCATTACATTGAGCCTCAAGATCTTTCACCTCCATTACATGGACAACTTGTATCTGAATAAGCAGTAACATTTCTTTAATGAATGTAACATAGTTCCCACAAAATAAACACATCATGAATTTTACATTTGCAGAATACATAACATAACATAACATCATTCTTTCGAGGTCAATCTTTGGGGAGTGAGCAACCACCTCCTCCTTTCTCAATCCAAAACAAAATGTCCAAATAAAGTCCTCTTGTGGGTGTGTCCTTCTCCTCACACTGCCGTTGCAGGCACTTTCAGGTGGAGGCTCTTGCAAGCCAAGTCTCAGTCTTAACAATGCTCCAGTTCTCACTTCCAAGTCCTGCAGGGTGGCTAAGCAACAAAGCCATCTGGGTAGGTTCCTTGGGGTTACAGGACACTTTCTCACACCCACCATAGGCAACTCCACCCATTGGGCTCCAAACTGTTCCAGTAGAACACTGCAAAAAAGCGTACTCAGTGCCTTGCTGCACAGTCTCCATCTTGCCGCAGGGCTGAACACTGGGCTCCTGGGTTCCTCCTCCTCCAGCTGGAGCCAGCTTCCACCTGAGTCCCTGCATAGGCAGCTCTCTGCTCCTGTTCCATGGCTCACCTCTCCAAAGTTGGCAAACAGGCAGTTTTGTGCTTCTTCTTGGTCATTTGGCAGGCAATTTTCTGCTTCTGTTTCAAGGCTCTGCATACAATAAAATCTCAGGGTATTCACCCTTCCTGCACAGTCTGGAGCCAGGCTAATCCACTCGAGCCCAGTCTCTGGCCATCCCCACCTCCCAGGGCTCCACAGAACATATCTACCACAACTGGGAAACAACAGACAATTATCCCAGTCCCACAAAACCCCATACTCTCATTTTAATTTGCAGATCCTATAGAGACTACACAATAATATAAAAGCAAGCATCCTGATACTTCTGGGAGGGCTTGCTATCACAGATTCTTTGACCTGCTTTTCTAAAAGGAAAGACAACTTTTGAGGGGTCAACAATCACTTTAATCAAGGACATATATCATTCACTTAGTTCAGGGGAAAAGTACCCTGAATTTCAGAGAAATAAATATTGACAGGGCTTCCAGCTACCTGACCATAAACAATACATCCATTACAGATCGACAGATCCAACTGCCTGACCACACATACATAGTTACCAGAGAGAGAAGCACCAACATCTAGATTTTCAAAGCAAGGGGCTGCTTAGCGGCTTCCCAGAGTCTCATCTGGCACACAAATCTCCGTCCAAAAACTAAGCCCCAAAGTAACACCTTACCTCACAGTGTTTATACATTTATTTTAGAGCCAGAGGCATCACAACCCTTGAGAACCTTTGCCTCATTAGGAAACTAACAAAAAGTGTGGGCCTCCCCTAATCAAACTTCCCTTAATGTGTAGGCCCATTAATGAGTGGGAAAGATTTTTAATCTCATTAACACTGCACCCTGTAATGTAACTACTATTATTATCCTTATTTTATAGTAGAATAACTGACACAGAGGTCGAGTGACTTGGCCATGGTTACCCAGCTAGTATTTTGAATATCTATATATAAAAATTAGTTTTATGATTAATTGGCATAGGGAGATCTCTGTCTCTGTTTCTGCCTGTGTCTTTTTCACTCTTTCTTTCCCTGTCCCTCTTCTCCTGCTCCTCCTCTGTCTTCTTTTTCTTCTTCCTTTCTCTCTCTCTGTCTCCGTCTCTGTCTCTCTTTTTCCAGATTCCAAAAATTATCTTCTTTTATTCTGAAGATTTATTTTTCTTGTCCAAAAGAGAATCTAGAATTGTCACTTCATATAATATAACAAAATGGATAATTGAAAGTTTCTTAGTACAAACTCTTCCTTACTGCCCTTTATCTTTGAAAGAGAAGTTAGAATTGGAAGGGACCCTAACCATCATGTGCCTCAAAATCTTGCTCTATTGGAAGTATCCATGAGAGATAACTGTCCAACTTGTGTTAAATTAGCTCTGATAGATGGAAGCTTACTGTCTCTTGGGCTAACCTTTTCTACTGTTAACCTTTTCTATTCATTAGAAAATTCTTTATTTTTATTCAACAGAAAGCTCCCCTGCTAGGTTTGCCTTCTGGCTAGCTTTAAAGCAACAAATAATTCTGTTTCTTCTATTAAATGATATATCTTCAGTGTTTTGAAAAAGACAATAATCTGTCCTACCTCCCCTTAGTCTTCTCTTTCTGCAGACGAAACATACTTAATTGTTTCATTAATTCTTGGTAGGTTTTGCTTTCCAAACTCCTTGTAACACTGGATATTCACCTCTGGTTTCAGTCAATACCTCCTAATATTTTCCCTCTCAAAACTCCAGTTCTGAACAGTTTGGCACAAAATAAAACTACTATTCTCATGGTCTAGACATTATTCTTTCATTATTGCAATGAAAAGTTAGAACCTTTTTTTTCCTTTTTGGGATAGAGGTAACCTTCAGAATTTAAAATATTATGATTTTTATCAATGGATGCAAAGTCATTTCTCTTATTTCTATACTTGAGATAAATCTTTTTTTAAAAAACCTAAGAGCAAGACTTGATATTGATATTTACTCCCATTGAACTTCATCTCCTCAAATTTCTCCTGGGTTTTAACCTGTCAAACAGTATTTTGATTGTGATTTCAGTTTTCCCTTGCAGATTTATTTAGAAAAAAATTCACAAACTTCTTTTTATCTTCTTAAAATCTTCAACAGCACAAAGCTAAAAAAAAAAGTTTAGATTATCTCACTAAAGGCATTTCACCAATCAGTGCAGAGTCATTAATTAATGGTCTTTGTACATGTGTTGTTTAACCTAACACTGATATCATCCTGCCACATTTCAAAATTTCACACGCAAGGATGTCATAGGAGATTATTAAGTACTTTGCTCAAATAAGGTATCTATATTATTATTTTGACAATTACTCTGATCTACTAACTTGATGACAGTAGTAAAAGAAAATGTCTGACTTCATTTGTTCTTAGTCTATATTAACTCCTAATGATTACTGTATCATTCTTTAAATACTCATGAAGGATGAAACAAGCATTTATTAAGCACCTATTATGTGTTAGGCACTAGGCTAAGTGCTTTTTACAAATATTATCTCATTTGATTCTCAAAACAATTGGGCAAGTTAGATGCCATTATTATCTTCATTTTACGTTGAGAAGACAGAAAAAAAATGTTAGATGATGTTCCCAGGACCATATAGACTGTAAATGACTGAGGTCATATTTTAACTTAGGTCTTCATGACTCCAGGTCGAATACTATATTCACTGATGAACCATCTGTTTAAAAAAATATATTAAAAATTTTAACTCAGTTATATAAATTTTTTCATACAGAGTTTTGAGCTAGTATCCCAAGTATCTCCAGAACCAGAAAGACAGATTCCTAGAAGGTGGTTACTACATCTTAAGAGTTTGAGGATTTGATTTCCTAAAGCTATAACACATGAGTTCTCATCAGTGTTCCTCCCTGACTGCCCCCTTGATTCTCAGTTGATATCAGTTATCCAGAAATGTTTAAGTATTAGAAACTAGTATTTATTATGATAGTGTAGTTGACACAGCTGATATGAAACATCACCTTGAAAGTAGTTACATTCTACAACCAATAGATACCGAGTCCAGGGGAACATATAAATCTTTTGTGGGTAACACAGCTCTTGGAAGGCGTTTTGCTGGAGTGGTCTAGATATTCTCCTCAGTTATAGGTCATATTTTCTTCTGGGCTTCTAGTAAAGTGTTGAAGCAGCCTTGATCCAATGCAAATATTTCTTTCCAGTTGCTATGGTCTGAGAATGCTATGATGTCCTTGCTGAGAAGTACAAATCCTCTGACCTTCTGAAGTCTACAAGGTCTCCTTACAGCCAAGGGAGTCAGGGAGGAGATTGCAGCCAATGCTGAGACTGGGACTTTTCTCCCTGTCTTCCTCCACCAGGGGATTCCTTCTTAGGTGCTTGACTTGAAGTTGAACAATTTTAATATTTGATATCCTCAGTAAATCTACTGAAGTGTATTTGGTAAAGTTCAGAGTCTCAAATTGGTCTTTAATGACTTGAATTACTGCTGGATTATCCTTTTTGAATGCCTTCCCCAGTGCCTTGTACTAAAGAGTCTCAGAAAAGCCTCAGGAAAAATCTGTAAGTTACAATTCACTATCACATTTGCTGATCAACATTCTTCCATACTTTGAAATGCATGGTGATACAATTTAAGAAAAATAGCATTTTACAAAAGTTACTATCTCTTATAGTGCTTGTGAGAAGTCTTCCTCAGCCCTAAACAAAGAAAAGATAAAGAGTCACACCTCTGTCTTTGGGAGGAAATACTGGTCCCCTACACAGTCCTTTGAGTATATAGGGCTTCTCCCATTCACATTAGGAGGCTGGAGTTGATTAGAATTCAAGCTACCCTCCACCCTTTAAGAGTGATACCAAACTAATTTAACTTGGTACTTGTCTTTCAATTCTGATCCACTGGCTCCAGAGGTAGAGGAGTACATCCTTTCCCTCTACCTTTCCCCAAAAGGTCCTTTTTTGGTCCCTCCATCAAAACACATACATAGACACTCCCACAGATATGCATGCACACACGTATGCACACATGCACATGCACCCACATACATGGACACAGACACAAACACATGCTATGCTCATTTGCTTTGTAAAAGGGAAAAAAAAAGATTTGCATCTTAGAAGGAAATATCAGTTCTACAGAAATCTCAGAGGATATGGGTCTCTTCCCACAGAGTTTAGGGACATAGGAGCTACTAGAAGTTACCACATCACCCTTTAAGAGAGAAACCAAATTTTCCTGGGTGAAAACCCATCTATTATTTCCTCAGTTCATAAGGCAATTCATCTGAGGTGTGAAAAGGTACACCAAAATTTATCCAGGTATGACTGTACCATAAGATACCCCTAGAGGCCAAGTCAAATTTGTTCTGTGTTCTTATACAAAGGATGATCTAAATTTTCTCTAATGAATCCCTGCCACTGCAAGAAAAATTCCCATGGAGTTTATAACTTACCCCTCCAAATTAACTTGAAGAAAACCAAATTCAGAAAAACTCTTAAAGAGGCATGGGACTCCCAGAAAGGGATTCAACATTTAGACTTGATTATTCAGGGTTTCTAAGACCAGATGATCAGCATTATTATATGGACCTGAAGTTCACAAGGATCCTAGACAGGCTATCTAGATTCAGGGAAGAAATAAAGCCAGCCTTCTAGGATTGTTTGCTGTCACAAACAGCAGCAATAATTACAACACCAGAAGCAACAACGAGAACAAGAATAGGAGTAATAACTCTGTTGTGAATACTTTGGCATGCACGGAAACTTCATATCTTTGACTTCTTTATGCCCAATACTGAAATTGCTGGTTTAAGGAGGTATAACCAGTTTAGAGAGATGCTTTTCCTATTTCCATTTTTTAACCATAATCTTTGAAGCAATTCAAAATTAAAAAAGGTAGTGTGCCTTTATCTCTAAATATTCTCAGACAATGGGGTAGAAATTGTGGGTTAGTGGCCCTTCTGGCACCCTTTAGAGTATTGCTAACTGGTAATGAAAAGTAAGACCAACCACGATTGAGTTAATTCAAATTTGTCTCTCATTTTCTGGAAAAGCATGATTATACTCATGTCTCAATTACTAGACTTGTATTATTTGTCTCAGGAGCTCAAAATTCATCTATTTTCTTTTTCAGAAAAAATTACCTAATTTGTCTGAAATTGCAATTTCCCCACTGAAATGTCAGCCATTATTTAAGTTAATGTAAGAGTTAAGTGAGAATGGGAAGATGAAAAGGGATGAACTTAGAGGACTCAAATAGAATAATATTCATTCTAAAGCAACATTTAAAAATGTGCCATCTCACATGTCCTGAATAGAAATATCACACTTATAACTATTCACACAGGCTTCTTGGTACAAATTGTGCAAATGGAAGATCAATTTTTTATATTGGCAGTAATTTCTGCCTCATTCCAAGTAGCAAAATGCAATAAAAAAACATTTGTTGAAATGCTGGCAAGTGTCAACTGGTTGAAAATTCAGCTGTCATATTCTCTATTGTATTCGAATTCAATCAAATCACCAAAATTAACCCTCAATCCTTCTTTTTTAATTTCAGAAACTTCTCCCATATAAATGCAGTCTTTTCTTTTCCTACTGCCATCATCCTTGTTCAGTCTCTTATCACTTCATGACTGGAATATTACATTAGCTTCCTAAGTTGTCAGTTTCCCTTGAATCTTTCCCTTTCCTTATTTTCCTTAATGCTAGTGACTTTCCCTCTGTTGATTATCTCCAATTAATGCAGTATTATGTTCAATTCCATATATATTTTGTTTGTTCATTGTCATTTGCATGTCTTTTCCCCATCAGACTATGAGTGCTTTGAGAGAAAGGACATTTTTTTAATTGGCCTCTCTCTGTTTCTTCAGTGCTTATCACACATTAGTGTGATGTTTGTTTAAATGTTTGTTTACTTAACTCTCATTTCTCCTATTTCATGTTTACTTATACTACAAAAGATAAGAGTCTCTCCGTCTAAAGGGAAATTTTGGACCATGTAAAAAAAACAGCTTGCTGTATTCTTAGATATGATAACAATAGTAAAAATAAAAGTAGCTGCAGTTCATGTAATGTACAATATATGCATGCTCTCATTTTACGCTCATGATAAGTCTGTGAAGTAAATGCTACATGTTTTAAGATTACTACTTTACTTTTTTTTTCTGGACTACAAGTTAAACATGAGTGTGACATGGCTTCCAAAAAAACTGATGTTAACTTAAGCTTTATAAAGGGAGAAAGTGTCCAGAACAAGGGAAGTTAGTTAATAGTTCTTTTTGTCCTTGTCAGACCACACCTGAAGTACTCTTTTCAGTTTTAGGCACCAAATTTTAGGAAAAACTCATATAATGTGGGGTGCATTTGAGGTCTGGAGCAGCTGGATGACACAACTCATAGAGTGCTGGGCCTGAAACAAGAAAGACTCATCTTCCTGCATTCAAATCTGATATTACACACTTATTTAGCTATATGACCTTGGACAAGTCACTTAATGGTTTGCCTCAGTTTACTCAGGTGTAAAATGAGCTGGAGAAGAAAATGTCAAGTTATTCCAGTATTACTGTCAAGAAAATCCTAAATGGGGGACTGAAAATGACTGAATAAAAACAACATCCAGTGTCCAAGATGCTGAGAGTATCATAGAACATTTTCTAAAAGAAGTGGTTAAAGGAACTGAGGTTGTGCCTAGGGATGTGGTAGAGACATGATAAGTGACCGGAAGGACATGAAGCTCTATCTGTCATGGGATTAGTCTTGGTCCCAAACAGCAGAACTACAAGGAAGACACGGAAAATTGTGGAGAGGCAGAGGTTGGGGTAAGCTGTAGAGCAGAGGTGTCACAAAGGGACCTCTCCAGAACAGCTGAACCAAATTAACATGTAATTGAGAATATTTAATAAAATAAATAGAAATCCAATAAAACATAGATAAGCATAAATATCCCCTGCATGGATCCTTAGGTATGATCTAGCAGTCCCTATATGTATTTGAGTATGGCAAGACTGTTACAGAAAACACTCAAAAGGTGTTAGATGAGACATTCTCTAAGGTTTCTTCCTACTCTAAGACCCTGTGTTTATAACAAATGCTTAACAAACATTTGTTGAAGAAATACATGAGTAAATGATAATGCACTTTATGCTTTCACAGAGCTTTCTATCCAAATGGTGGAAGATTAATAGTGCTTGCTTGAAGTGCCAACTTGAAAATCATTTTCTATTAACAGTTCACCCTATGAATGTTTTCTTTTCTTTCCTCCTATGTTTGTATGTGGTTTATATTAGGAATTAAATTTAAGGCAGAAAGAACAAAATATCCCCACATCCATTCCTCCTCCTTCCACCACTCTGCCAGAGCTCCTTCTCCATTACTTCCCCATTTCCCCCTCCTCTTGCCTTGTAGACTAGGCCTGCACAACATAAAGCAAGGGCTGCTTCCCACTAGCCAAAGGATTTCCAGAGGTCCCAGGAAAAATGTAGCATTGCCACTGGTACTCTCCTGCAACCAACCATCCTTAGCCTGGTTCTAGTCTAACCTTCTTGAAATGTACAAGTTGTTCAGGGCTGCTATAGACCTTCTGCCCAGTCTGGGTTCAGGAGAAGGACCTTGTTCACCATATCAGATTGACTGGGCCCTGTAAGGCACCTTTGTCAAGGAGCCTTTTGCTGGTAGCCGGAGCCCTTTCTATTTTATTGGCACTGCTCTTTCAACATTATCAGATTTCTTTGATTATAATATGTAAACTGTAAAGAATGACTGGCACATTGGAAGGTTGATATGTGGAAGAATAATTTGCCAGGATTTGAAAGTTATATATTGTAATAGCCTGCTCATATACAACTTTAGGATATCTAAAAGCAAGACATTCACATTCTTTTTACTGAGTTCCAGAATTTTGTCAGCTTTGACTCGATCCTTGTGGAAGCTATGCAGTTCTCATTTGGGATCACAGTCAGTAACTTGCTTTTGGATTTTCTCAGGTCTATATTTGCTCTGTTTGTACCATTTTACTTCTACCTTCTAAGAATGCAAGTGACACAAATTTTGGGCCAGTTTTCCATCACAAACAAGACATTGATTGATATATTGTGCTTAACCTCTGGTACCTACATTTAGGCTGAAGCCATAACTGGTCTAATTATTGGTATATGTTATACCAGTAGTGTGTTAAAAGTACATCAGGTTCTTTGCACACCCCACTGGATGGCAAAGTTATTTTCTTGGACACTTGAACCCATCTTCTCTAGCACCAACCAATGAAGAGAGAATTGGAATGGGATCAACAGCAGACATTAAGAGATAGCAAAGAATGGAACTGCTTGATTATCAGCTTGTGTTGTCTCAATTTGAACACATGAGGTCGCAAAGACAGGAGCAGAGTGGAGGATTAATTGGAATCAGTTTTTTTTCCTTAAATACATTAGAGACAGAATGCAAATGTTTGAGATGTTTGACATTCTGGAGAAGTAGCAGCACCTTCTCTTCAGGTTTCTGAGGAGAGAGTTGTCCAGCTCATGGAGATGGGATTTTCTAGGGTGGATGCTTTGGAGGTCCTGAGAACTTCAAATAATGACCTTAATATGGCTACCAATTTCCTCCTGCAGCCTTGATGGGCCTGAGGAATTCAATTGATATGTTTGCTTGCCATCTGAGGCAGAAGCAGCATCTGCCTCCTGGATAATACTGAAAAGTCTTTACCAAATGAATCCATGACAACCAAGCTATGTCTGCAAAAACCAAATTAAAACATGCCCTGCTACTCCCACACCCTTAAACCCCAAGATTGTTATGATTATACCATTTGAAAATAATTTTGCCATTGAATTAGCTAGCATGTTCTTTTTTTTTATTGTGAAGCAATTGCAATATTATTTTAAGAACAACTTTGAATGACTAAGTCATTTTGACTATTACAAATATCCAAATTAACTACAAAGGACATACAAAGGAAGATGCCATCCCTATCCAGAGAAAGAACAGGTGAATAGATGTATACATAGAATGGTTTTATATTTACATACATATTTGTGTCTGATAGTAGCTATCTCTAGGATGAGGTGTGGGGAGAAGAAACAAAAAGAAAAAAGTTACATGATTATTTTATTATATATTTAAAAGGAACAGAAATTGTATATAATTGACTTACACAGTTTTGTGCACAATCATATTTTTTTCTGTTCTATTATGTCATACCATGTTTTTTTCCATCTTCATTGTGAAAAATTGGTTCTTTTTATTAGTTTTGAGAATTAATAGTAAAGAATTTGTTATAAAATGCTGAGAGAATACAAACTTATGCAGCAGCCCAATGACGCTCCAGAAGAGAAATGGAGGCTGCTATGATACTATTTTTATTATAGTATGTTATCCCATGTAATATTTTGATTGCAATAATAATCTTAAAAGAAAAGGAACCAATTCTATTTTAATAAAGGTTTGTCAGATTATTCTTTGTAAAAGTTTTTTAAATTTTATTATTTTTTTCTCAAATTTATTTTTCAATGAAAAGAGCTATTCAGGCCATACCTGATACCACCTGGACACCAGATATATGATTTATGTATCTATTACAAATTTTATTATGTAAGGACTAACTAGGGGAAAGTGGAAGCACTGAATCATACATTCCTCATCATTACCAACCCAGGGCAAATTTTCTAGGCCTTTCTCCCCATGTCTTCCAGAAAAAGCTGCTAATTAAAAGAGCCTAGTAGAGTCTCTGAAACAATGAAAAAGCTATGAAAAAAAAAGGACTTAGTGTTAACACTACCATGAAAATCCAAAGTAGAGGCATAATGGAGATTCAGAGAACAAAAGAATGGCATTAAAAAAAAAAACCCCAGCCTAAGAGTATCCAGCCAGGTTCAACAGGATCAGCATGACCAACTGGATCATCACAATGGTCTAAATAGAATACTTTATAATTGACATGTGTTGGATTTATGAATATGCTATCCATTATTTTCATGAAGTACAGATGAGGAGCTCTAGTCCACCTTTTTTGTTTGATTCTTGGGCTAAGCATTTGACTGCTGATAATCTAGATTGATTGTCCCTGGCTGCACCACCATCATTAACCTCTCTAGAAATGGTACTTCCTGGCAGCAAAAAAACCTGGGATTCTTGGCACCCCAAAGTGTCAACCCAGGACGATGCAGAGGATATGTATAACATTTCAGAATTAGTCACCATAAACAGAGAAAACAGAAATCAGGATCGGAAAGGAATGGAAAATGGGCTGGGAAATGGAGAGCTGAAAGTGGTCTTTACCAGATGCAAAACAAATGGAAATAAGGGGGAAATGCAACTCCATTTATCATCTACAAAGTGAGCAGAAATACATCAAATTCATGCAAGTTTGGATACATGATGCAAATCATAATAAAGTTTAAAAAAATTTTTAAAGAAAGAACAATATAGAAGTTGTGCTTCTTGGAAGGCTCAATTGTTGGAGGACCCTTACTGAAATAATTGTTATTCCCTAAAGAGCTGTCTTAGCTCTTGTAGCAGAAAATGTTAAAGATTAAAGTCATCTCTTCACACTTCCACCCTTCAAGATACATAGTCTCACAAAAGGTGTTATTTATGGACAAAATTAGACACCTGATCATAATTTGCCCCTTAACTAATATCTATGTCATTTCTAGAGGGGAATGTCCTAGGATTTAAAAACATAAACAAATGCAAAAGTGTTATATTTAGATAAATGATCTAGCTAAAAGTCGGTTAAATAAATAATAGTAAAGAATACACTTACCTTCTATCAAATTCTTCTCCAAGGAAGTCTGTCCCTTAGGAACAGAGTATATTTAACTATTTTCAAATCTCTGAGGAGTAGGCAAAAAACAAGATTTACTGATAGACAAAATAAGCTATAGAAAAGTTATATGACTTGCTTCAGGACACTCAGTGAAACAAAGCTAGGCTGCAGAAAGATTACAGATTTTATGGATACCCCTCATTCCAGTGTCTGATCCTCATATTATTTTTTGAGGCTATAAGTTATGTCACCCTTTGAGTGAAGCTTCTTTTTGATTTGATCATAGAAAATTATAGCTGCTACTTCATTGTCTATCCAAGTGAATGTTCATATGAAAATGAACTAGAACTACTACATGACCAGGTGTCTCTGTTTCTATAATTTCATTCTGATTATTTCCTGAAAGCATATAAACAAATGGCAATGGAAAAATAATCATTTTTACACTGTGAAATTTATTTTAAGTTGAAGCTAATTCTATTCGAATTTTGATAGATTTCCAGGAGAAAGATCAGGGATTTTTTATTTCATCAATTCAGTATACTCATATCAATTGGTATGGATCAAGAGATCAAAAAATATAGGATATAGGTTTTAGAGAAATATTAAAAATTATCCAACTCCTCTCTTTCATACATTATGTAAGTGAGGCTCAGAATATTGAAGTATCTTGTGCAAGGTTACAAAGGTATTAAGAAATCCAGCTAGAATTCAAACCCAGATCTAAGGTCAAAATATCATGTCATGTTGTCTTTTTTAATTCTAGAAAAATAAAATTACCATGATAAATTCTTATTTTACTTTTCCTTGGAAAGTTAAGCTAAGATGAATGTCCATTGATTTTAAAGTTATAGAGCAGGTAAAAAAATATATTCCTAATCCACACTGTTGAAATACATTTTATTTTCTTTTTACTTTCCAGCTTGGAATATGATCAGTGTTCAGGAATGACTATAAAGCACTGAGCACTACTGGAATATAAAACATAGAAGTCACTATTAATAGAATGAATTAGTAAGGAATGTGAACAAAAATGGCAAAATCCAAATACATTATTTCTCTCTTGCAATTTTAATCGCAAATTATCCTATGTATAAAGGTGTGTATGTGTATATATGTGCTTAGTATGTATGTAGACATATGTACATACATATACATACATGCATATATACATATACACACACAAACACACTAAGCCACAGAGAATGAATTCCATACAGGGTTCTTGCCCAATTCTTTAATGTTATTAAAAAATAAAAGGAGTCTACTAAAATAATTATATCCCTACAAAATATTCCATTTGTCTGAAAATGTTTTGAGTTTGATAATCGCAATAAATTTGATGAATCTTTTTCTTTGTCACCTCAATTTTACCATGACGTTCTATTCCTTTTTCATGGGATTATGAGATGAATTATGTCTGTCAACTAGAAACAATATGAATATTTTTACTTATGAAGCATTTCAAGAGTTGTTCCCTATAAAATCAGAGTTTGAATAGAATGTTTGAGAAGGTTATTATTTTTTTCTAAGTCAGTCAACCAAATAGTATCACACACATACCACACATACATACAGAGTCTAAAAAAAATCCTATACTTCATCTCAGTATTCTGCCTTTTGAAAACGAACATTTATCAACATGATACCAAAACCAGATGAGCCCTAGTTCTTTTATTGAGGACATTGGGTAGGATCATTTGCAAATAGTTTAGGGTATGATGAACTTTCTTTCCTCTTGATGTTGTTTTCTTCATATATGTATATATATATATATGTGTGTGTGTGTGTGTGTGTCTTGGGATATAATCTGATAAAACTCAGAAAAAGAATTTGCTTCAGGAAGATGCTGAGGTGTTAGAGCTGCACAAGGACCTTCTGAAGTCTTGATTTAATACATTTCATCCCAGTCATCATAATACAATAAAGAAGAGTTTCTTATTTTTATTTTATTCTAATGTAAACTCTGTTCAGTGGTTGGATACTATTATACTTGACATTTCGAGCATGTGCAGAGAATAAAATGTAAATACCTTAAATGATCATGAAGTGGAATGTCTAATTTATTGATGCAACTCCAAAATGTTGCCCTTCTGTAATGTTAGAGTACAGATCTTCTACACCCATTAATGGACTTCAGATACCTTTTGCTAATTTCTAATGAGGCACTAGGTCACAAGAATCATGCCCTTGGGCTCTGAAAAGTGTACTTATACTCTGAGGCAAGATTTTACTTTGGGACTTACTCTTTGGAAGAAGGTTCATATTATAAATAAGACTCTAGGTAACTGTTAAGAAGCCCCACCCCTCCAACTTTGAAAATCTGGATTTGGGGGCTTCTCTCTCTGGTAACTATGTATATATGTAATGGTTAGACAGTTAGATCAGTCTGTTGATCTGTGATGTATGTTTTGCTTATGGTCAGATAGGTCTTGTCTGTTGGTATTTATTTCTCTGCTTGTGTTTTCTCTGTTGGTGAATATAATTAAAGTAGATTGTTGACCCCTCAAAAGTTGGTTTCCTTTGAGAAAAGCATATCTAAGATCCTCTTGCATATTGCAGGGTGCTTACTGCTACACCTTCTTAAACTATGGTAACATTTTCTGAATCTTAGAAATAGGAAACGACATTGGTAGGATTCCAGAACCTAGTGTAGTGACTATGGCAGACACTTAGTAAATGCTTATTTAATTGAATTATTCTTTCTAACCCAAAATACATTGCTCAATTTTCCCTTTCTATTCCCACCATCAGGAAAAGGAATCAAGCCTAAAATTATGTAAGAAGATTCTCCTAAAAGTGACCAGTGATTAAGACAAACACATTCAGTATTAAATAGGTCTTAGTCTCTTTTTTCTTACTCTTCTTTCTGGTTACCCTGCTATAATGATAATTTCCAATCATGCCTTTACATATGTGCCTTTTTCTGACTCTAAAGTCACCCTCCATACTTTCTTTCTTTTAATCACATGCATAAACTGAGCCCAACACCATTTATACCTAAAATCTCTTATTTCATAGTTATTATCTCATTGCATTTGACCATTCCAGTCAGAATTTCACCAGTTCATAAAAAAGGGAGGAAAAAAAGTTGGTTTGAGTCTGATATTATCCTATAGGCCAACAACCACTGACTGGCTGAATGAATGAACTAAAAAAGCAATGTGCCAAATACTAGGGACACAAAAAACTGAAGGTAGTTCCCAAGAGGTTTGTGTTCTTGTACAGGGGCTTCGACCTTTAATTTGTCATAGATGCCTTTGACAGGGGTGAAATTTAGAGATTCCTTCTGAGAATGTTATTTTTAAATATATAAAATAAAATGTATATACTTAGAAAATAATTCAATTATATTAAAATATAATTGTAACATGCACATATATGAAACAATTTCACAAGCTTCCCAATTATGAACTCCCATTCTATGGGAGACAAAGCCTGTAGGGTGGTCTTTAGGTTGCTAACAGCCACACAATAGTTACTGTTTTTTATTGTCATTTCCATTGACAAAATCACATGTATTTTGGATGCTATTTGACTGTGCCAAGGAACATGGTTGCAAGACCTTTCTTTTCTGGATCTTCAGTAGGCCTAGGCTGTGAAGGAAGCACCTACAAAAGTGTTTTGTGTTTCCTGTCCTTAAATAAAGACAAAAAAATCTGTAATAACTTTTCCAAAATTACATATTTGAAGGGATTTTCTTCTTAGAGTAAGAAAATTGAAGTTGATACAATATTTTTAGTGAAAAACAAATTATGCCACTGATAACTAACAAATATTAACTTTAATAGACCTCTCGAGTAAGCGACTGAAATTGCTGTTTCTCTCAATGTTTTTATTACTTTGTGGTTACACAATACGTGATTGGAGTCTGTAGGACTGGGAGCAGCCACTGACACACATTGTAAAGTACTCTCTTGTTTCTGTAACTGGTTAGACATGAGTTATTTCTTCTCTTTATTATTTTGTTAAAGTGATTCACATTAGTATTGTAGATGGCATCATTTATACAATCCTACACACATTTGAAAATGTTCCCTTTCAACTAGGATATGGTTAACTTGTTAATTTGTTACTGGCTCATTAGCCTCCCAGGTTGAATTCTTTTGCAATGATCCCTTTGTTTGAAAAATGAGACTTTTTTCATAGACTGCAATATTTTCATTTTGAATTATTAAGTTTATATTAAAATACTATATTAAGATATAGCTGACAGAAATGAATACTTGATGAAAGAATCTTCGTGTAGTTGATTATACATACCTGCCTAATTATTTGCCAGTTAGATTATTAGGTGATTCTTAAATTTGGAAAAGAGTTTCCCTCTTACCATGTAATGATACGAAATAAATACTAATGTATTTGAAAAGTCATTGCTTACTATAATAATTTAAAATATTCAGACCAAAATGCAAATTGCAAATGTGTTAAATACAATCTTAAGTGTAATATATCTGGTTTAGAATTGGAGGCCATACCTTTTGCCAGAAGAGAGCAATGCTTTGCTGATAGCTTGCCTAGAGTGAAGGGAAGACTTTTACTCTGAGCCATCCTCAGTTTTCATTGTCAGATAATCAATGTTAATATTGGCAAGGCTTGGAATTATATTGAATCTCGTTAAATCTTGATTTTTGATGTGAGAAGGGTAATAATGAATGTTAAGAGTGCCTATGTCTCAATCTTACATTTAATGCCCTGACTTTAGAAGTGCCAATAATATTTGGTGGAAATTTAATATTTCTATTTGTATAAAATCTTTCTCACATTTCACTATACTCTTAAAGTTTGCGAATTGCTTTACATCCATGATTTTATTTAGTTTACGTAAGAATGCTGTGAGATAATTGCTCTTGCTGTGTCCACTGTGCATTTTACAGTGGAAAGTAAAACTAAGAGAGGTTAAATGACTTGACCAGGGGTACAGAAGCAATAAATACCAGGGGTGGTATTAGAGGTCAGATTATCCTGATTCCAAGCTCAGTCCTCTGTCCATTTCTTCTCTTAAGGGAAATAAGCTTATAATCGTAGACTATTTGCCAGTCCACTGTATTTTCTAACTTATTACCCCTTGTCCAGGAGAACTTTGGAGGAAAATTATAAATAAAAACTATATTTTCCTAAAAGTCCCTTATCAGAAATGATTTCCCCCTAGTTTAAGGTAAATATTTGTGGGCAAGACTGGCATGGATATTATATGGGCAGTATCTATAATAATTAAAACATTTTATCTTGATTTTGATTTGGACTTTATATTTAATCACCCATTCATTTAAATAAGTTTAAGGATCATAGATGATCAAGAATTAGAAGGAACTCTACATCACATCATCTAATCTAAACCCTTTATTTTATAGATGAAGAAACTGAGACCTAGTTAAGTGACTTTCCAAAGGTCATATTAAACACCAGAGACAGCATTTAATCTGTTTCCTCTGACTCCAGTGTAAATTGTTTCTTTACTTTACTATATTTCATGGGAATTTGATTTTTACATAATAGTAATGATTCATTTTCAATACTGATTTTCTAAGATTCTACAGAAAACCTCTAGGTATTAAGGTAATGTTGGCTCCTTAGCGCAATACTTTAAGGATCTATAACTTTGACAGTGTGGTTTCTCTCTGTATCAATGCTTATTTGAAACAAACTAATCCTTAATAGATTATCCTTGAGAAGCTTTTAGGTAGAAAATTCATTGTCCTGTGGCCAAAATGATCATGAACATCTCTTATTTTAGGTTATTACTCCTACAATAAACATATGCTCTTTGACCAAGTCTCTCCCTAAAATCTTTTCAGCAGCTTGTTTAAATCTTCCAGATTTCATGCTACAAAGCAAAATAGGCTTTGTATACTCAATGTCATAGCCATATGATGGTCACAGGAGTTTTAATGAAGGAAACATAGTATTACATAAAGAAGAAATCTCAAAATATAATGCGATATTTGTGATTTGACCACTAGTTTACTTTATTAGGTTATTTAGCATTTTGCTAGAGGATTAGTCAAAGACATTTCTTTTGCATTGTGGCTCTATTTTCTCATGGACTGCATCAAAGTATACAATGACAAATATTTTGTCCTATTTTGTTTTCTCTCTGAAATTTAAGTTGTTTTAAAGAATCACATAATCAATCATATAAGTAGCATGACATTCTTGCCAGCTCTTATTCATTTAATCATATAACCATTGTTCTTCCATTCATTTTTATTTGTGGAGCTTCAGCTTTGAAACCTGAAAGACAACAATGGGAAACTTGTGTTCATCAATTTTTAAGAGATTTTGTGTGGTGCTTAAAGGAGAGTTATGCAGGATCTTAATGGTTTAAACCATATTAACCATCTTGCCTTATAGTTTCCCTAGTGATAACTGCTCAGATTCCATTTTCATAAAGAAAGTTTTTGCATTTAAGATCTGTTCATATTGCATTAAAGCTCTACCTGTATCTTGCACTCAATATGACTGCATCAATGTGACATCAGAGAAATTACTCCATTCAGTTTGTCTAAAAATAATAACATATATTGTTTACACTGATGTTTATATATATTTGAAAATAACATATTTGTTACCAAATTGATATTTATGTGTATATACATATGTGCACATACATATAGAAATGCATACAATATATGTGTTTACATATATTGTAATATGGACATATCTGTATGCTTATGTATCTGCACACTATATATATATATATGCTTATATATACATGTATGCATAATGCACATATATATGGATAGAGTACCTCAATTAAAAATATCTTTTAAAATATTCACTATCTGATTGACTATGGTTGAATCCCTCAACCTTTCAGCTTCACTTTCTTCATGTATAAAATGAATATGATTGGACTCAATGATCTCTAAGGTTCATTCTGGCTATAAACTTTGTAGCAATGATCTCATATTTTGTAAATCTTGTTTATTTTAACCTTAATGCCACTTATCATCACCATCACCACCACCACCACCACCACCGCCATCATCATCATCATCACTATTCAATTGAATGAATTTTTCACTATAGTGAAACAATTGTTTATCCATGGATCAATTACATCCCTTCAGGAAGAAAACATTTCTATTTGGAGATGATGCTGTTGAAGGGTATACTTACAAACTTCAAGACTGCTGCAGACTTTCCTCATTGTACTTATATTTTAATTTTACTTTTGTGGTTGCAGCTATTATTTGAACAAAATATAAAACAAAAAAGAATTGGACAGTTTTTTGAAATAAAGGAGAAAAATAATTATCAGTATTTTTAATCATATTAATATTTGAAGAACCTGTATTTCCATTTTTTTGTGCATTTGATATTTTAAAATCATCTTCTGTAATGCAGTCTAGTAGATATTTGGGGAGATATAATGACAAATAAGATCTAGTCTTGACTTTTCAGGAGCTTGCAATATGATAGAAGACATGTGTGTATGTATGTATATGTATATGTGTATATGCGTATACCACACATAATAAAGGTATATATCCCAATGAATTACTAATAACTGAATTGTTTGGCTGAATGCTCTTAACACAGTTATTTAACAAATAAAGTGTTTTAGATGTACCATTTACATTTTAGTCTTTCATTAAAATTTCTTTTTGACTTTTTTTGTTTATGTAAGAAGCAGTGCTTCACAGGGAATTGAGAGTCTGCATTTTCGGCGGTAGGACTTGGACTTAAATCCTGCTTCTTACAATAATGCTATGGGACCCTAAGCAAGACTTTTATCTTCTTAATTCTCTTGTTATTTCACTTGGTAAGTAAGGTTTATGAGAAGAAAGCAACCTGCATTGGTAAGGGAGGTCCCTCACATGGGAGATCATCATACCAATAAAATAACAGATACAGCCTTTATCCCTTTTGTTCATGGATATTGTTTTTGACACAACAGACACTTCCAATTTTCAGATAATTTATTGCCTTCCACATATTCTTTGATCCAGTGACCATGGCCTTCACTAAGATAGTCTCTCTTTAAACTCCAGGAATTTTATTTGGCTGTTCCCTATTCCTGTAATTCAATCCTGCATCATTTCTATCTACTGGCTTACTTGGCTTCCTAGAAATCCAACTAAATCTCATCTTCCACATCTCTCTTCTTTAACCCTATTAATTCTATTTCCCATTCTCTTTTGATTATTTCCTATTTTTTCTGCATGTAGTTTGTATGTACATATTTGTATGCTTATTGTGTTCTTCACCATATTGTGAGCTCCTTGAGGGCACAAACTATATTTTGCCTCTTTTTGTATCCCCAGTGCTTAGCAGTATCTGGCATATGGTAGACATTTAATAAAGGTTTATTGACTGTCTGACTTCCTGTAAAGCACCAAAAATTCTCCACAAAGTATATTGTTTCAAAACAGCTCAGTAAAATTAACTGATAGAATAATTGTGACTGATAAAATAAATACTTTGTTACCTGATAATGGGAAAGAAGAGTGTGTTTTAACTTTAGAAATTTGTATCAATCTTGTCATTTGCATTGAACCCATATTTTGATGTCTTAGTTTCATTTTTATTTACATTGCTATAGTCGTTTTATACATTATTTTGCTGGTTCTGCTAGTTTTACCTGGTATCACTTTATGCCCACATTCCCACATTGCTTTGAGTGCTTTGTATCCATCTTTTTGAAAAGAGTATTAATTGTCCATTGTATTCCTATTATACTTCCAGAAGTTCTTGGTTTTTTTTGTATTATGGATGACTTTGTCAGTCTGGAATCTCTGGACTCCTGTGGATAATGCACAAAACAAAATACATAATATTACAAAGGAAACTGATTATATTAAAATACAGCCATCAAAATATTAAAAAAGTTTCAAATTCATAGACCCCTTAGTGTTAATGGACCCTGCCCTCTTCCCCATCAAGGATAAGAATCCTTGTTATCACATTTGTTTAGGAGCATTCCCAAACTGGGTCTCTGTTATCAAACTTGCCTGCTCAGTGATATCTGTTTGGTTACTTCTGTAGCTCTTTGACTTGCTTATCATGTGATCTAGGAATGTCTCCCCTTTAGGGAAGGGGAGGAGTGTTAAACTTCCTATAACAACTTTAAGGTATAATCTTTGGGTTTTATTATTTATGAGATTTTTGCATGTTTCTTTTAAAAGAAACTTCTGAGATCTTTTTATAGTTCAGTTGTATAATTTTGAGAGTATACATTACAGCTGGGATTATAGATGAGCTCATTGGTTAAACAAGTTTTACTCATTCAGCTTTGATCTCAGCATATCAGTAATTTTCTTAATATACTCCCCCAAAGTCTTCATTTTGATACCTTTATGCTTGATGTGTCTTGCCTAGAGAAGACCAAAGTGTTCATTGGTTTCAAAGTTGAAACCCTTGGTATTTATTTCCTTCATTTATATTAAATATTTTACACTTATTAAGAAAAAAGAACATTTTCTATCATTGGACAAAGCTTCTATGAGATGAAGTAGCTGCTGATATTTTTTTTTCTAGTGGAGACACACAACTGATGTCACCCATATACATCAAGTTATTAATAAAATGTTTTGTTTGATGCCATATGTTATTTAAAGGTCATATTTAGTTCTGTTTATGAAAGATAGAAATGGATTTAAGGCTAGGAGAAACCACAATAGACTAAAATGACTTCATGAAAAAATGTCATGTTTTATATGAATTTTTAAAATCCTATTTTGGCGATGTTTTATTTAGATCACAATTTTTAAAGTGACCATCAGCTACTTAATCATTCAATATATTATATAATTTGGTCTGTTTTTAATCTCTTTTAGATAGAAGAATAAGCCAGTGTACAGAATCGTGTAACAAGCTTAACAATATTCAATAAATACAGTATAAATGTTATAATGCTTTTGAGGTCCTTGTTTCATAATATTTGGCACATACTTTTTGCTCCTCAGCCAATACATGATTTTCTTGTGTTTAGAAGTGTGTGTGTGTTTTAAAGTAATATGAACTGTTGATGTTTTTAAAAAGCCACAACATGAAATTTTTTTTACATTTGGAGAGGTTACTCACATTTTCATTTTCTCATAATTGAAGTATGATTCATTCCATTAACAAAGTTGTGTATCATAGCCATTATTATTGATATATTCTTTGTATCTTATTCTATAACGTTCACATAGAAATGGGAAATGGGAAAAGTTGCTGCTTGCTGTTTCTTGCACATTCTTGCACATCTATTTAAATTTGCACACATATTTATATTTGTACTACTGCACAAGTAAATAAAATAACTTTTTTTATAGTTAAATAAAATTGTGAGGCTGCAACTTCATCTTCATACTTCATGGAAATCTCATTATGATTATGATATTTGTAAATTTCCAATGTATAATTGTTAAACTGAATTAAAATGAAAAAAAAAACATTTAAGCAGTTACTATATGCCAAACATTTTGTCATGTGTTGGATGTAAAAATAGAAGTTCCCAAGAAGCTCTTGCTTTAACTGGGGGAAATAAGAGATAAAGACTACAGTTCAAGATCAGATGATATTTGACTTGAATTTTATGATTGTTCTTCAAATTCTTCTTTCTGATGATAATGTCATTTTCTACCTCTTTTGCTATTGTTATACCTTTACGTTATTTAATGTATTTTTTGATCTTTTAACATGAATAAGGTAGTTACTCACTCAGCCATCTTGTTGACTACTTTTATTTGTCACTACTTTATGTAAAAATATTTAGTAATTCAGACAAATGTACATGAGCCAATATTCGATAATCAAGAAACTTTTATGAAGCCAGGTACTTTATATGACAGGCAATACCGTGAATACCAATTTAAATCTTTCGTGTTCGTTTAACTATGTTTTTTTTTTCACTTTGTGTAAGTCATTTAGCCTGTTTTTTTCTTTATAAAAGAAGGATAATCTTATTGAACCTAATTGACTTTCTGAAAGAAATGTCCAAATAATGCATTTTACACATCAAAGAACTATTTAAATGCAGAGCAAGACAATTTCCTTGTGGTTAAAAGTCAGACAATGATTTGTGTACAAGGAAAACTGTTTCTCCTTAAATCTCATGCTAGAAAAGAAAGAGCATGTCAATCATCTTTCTTGTGTGACATTTTGAGTTGAAAGTAATTTCTTTAGGAAGTATAGGACTTTTAGAAATCTTTTGAACATTAGATATTAATATGCTACTATTGCTTCACAATATCAAGTCAAGGGATGAAACTTTTAAAATAAAAATCCTAGTTAAGACACTCACATGAATCTGGAAGATAAAGTAAGATCAGTTAGCCTTTCCTAGATTTAATTCATTTTTGGCATTATAAAACTTAATATCACCTTGCTTATTGATATTTATTGTGAAGACAAGAATTCCAGATCTTAACTGATTATAAAGATTTTATTGCATACACTAATTTTTATATGTAATGGTAAAAAGTTAATTTGTTATTGTCCTTACACAATTATTAGGTTATGTTTTATTTTATTTAATGTCTTCAGGCTGTTTTATTTAATTGATTATTATTCTGCTTTATGAATCAAAAAATTTCTCTTTGCTTGGGCTCTCTTTTCAAAACATTTTGGCATAAGAGGTCCTTATGATGTTATCAGTTTAAAAAAGGTATCATTAGGTTGGGAACAGAAATTACAAAAGATACATAGATTATTCATTCATTTATATGAAAAAGTCTTATTACTGGCAATGTTATAGGCCAGTAAGCTGTTCCTGATCAATAGTATGGGCCTGGCACTTGGCAATCCTAATCTCACCCTTGTGGTTATGTGGTCTATTTGTTACCAAGTATTACTCTGGGAGAATATTAAATCATTCTATGATTCTTAGTGGGTTGGTCATCACCACCATCTTCCTTGTGAATGACAGTATTTTCATAGTCAGTCTAGTGGTATGGTCTGTTAGCATTTATCCAGTTATTCACCTGGAAAACTGTATTTCTCCCCTCTTGCTATATTTCTGTATACTCTAAACATGTAAATGTTGATTATTGGAGCTGATCATGCAAGCATGTATGTATAGATATAGTGCTTTAGTTTTAGCTTTGGAAGCCAAAAGAAAATAATAAACATATTAAGGAACTCTCCCATAGACTATGTACCTGGAGGTCCCTCAAAACCAACAGCCCAAAAGTAGCTTATAGTTCCTTTCTTGAAATAAGGAGTTCTCAGGTATAATATATGTGCTTAGACTAACCTATTCCTACCGCCTTAATGTCCTCTATATGCTTTTCTACTCATAGACATTAAAAAGGTCACAGTCCAGTTAGTTAATGTTCTGATTCAATATAGAACATTCACTTAATTATGTAATACAAAGATTTCTCAACCATCAGAGGACCTTATTAACAAGCCTGTTGTAGCTATACATAATGTTGTCCTACTCTTCCACAGGAATAGGAAAACTGTTCTTTGGGGATGTTATTAATCAGCTAATTTAAGTGTAGAGGAGCCCCTGGTAAAATTGTCCCCATGATGCTGTAGGTCTTGGTAGAAGTAGAAGTGAATCAAAGAATCACAGATTTCAATTTGGAGGGGATTTCATAGATCAACTAGTCCAACTCCCTCATTTTACAGATGAGGAAATTGAGATCCAGAAAGTTTAAGTGATTTTTCCAAGGCTCCATAAGAAAGTAATACGTGACAGGGCACCACATGATTTCAACCCAGTCCTTTGGGCCTGGCTTTAGTTCCCAATTCACTGTGTGATTCTATATTATCACGTCCATATTTTCTTGCTCAAGTCCTGTCTTTCTGCAAATGTAAAAGTAAGCCTTTCAGTCAGTGCTGAAACAAATGCCTTTGGGTAGAACTTATTGCTATAAACATATGTTTTCTGTATTTCCATTGGACAACACTTCTCATATCCTAAAGGTGTGTCTACTTCAGAGAATATACACAATGACATGTCTATAAAGGATCTAGGATAATCTACTGAAGGAACACAAGATTTCTTAGAAGGAACAGAGGTTCTTTTGGGGGATTTAGGGGGTCCAGTGTATAAAATGTAGGTCCTAAAACTCAAATTCAGCCTCAGACACTAGCTGTATATCACTGGTCAGGTTAATTAGCCTATACCTCAATTTTCTCATCTGTAAAATAGGGATCAAAATAGACCTTACCTCCCACGGTTGTTGTGAGGTTCAAATGAGATAAGATATAAAAAGAACCTTTGCAAACTTTAAGTACTGTCTATCTGTCTGTCTGTCTATCTATCTATCTATCTATCTATCTATCTATCTATCTATCTATCTATCTATCTATCCATCTGTCTATCTATCTACCCATCTCTCTCTCTTTCTCTCTCTCTCTCTCTCTCTCTCTCTCTCTCTGTCTCTCTCTCTCTCTCCATCCAAACTATGATTATTACTACCACTACTGCTCTTACCACTAATACCATTGTCCTCCAGGCAATAACAGTATACTCTCTTTGCTCAGTCTGTTGATAGCCTTCCTTTCTTGCAAGATCTATTTCCCAGCTATCCAAAAATATGCCCTATTTCTTCCATCTCTACAGGTTCACAGTTTCCTTCCATCACTCATTCCATTCTAACTGTACTCCAAACCTCCAAGTCAAAGAACAAGGATTAGAAAAGCCATTCCCTGTGGCCCCAGTCTGGTGCCTGTTTAGCAGCTGTGGTAGAAATATAAGCATGCAAGATGGGAATTATGTTTCTAAGAGCAGTAAGCTTAAGGTCAGATCATGATGGAGCTCTTGTGACATCATTGCCCTTATTTATTTATTTTTAATCAAAGGGAAACTTTTTTCTCTTTTGAAAGTGGATTGAGAAGGAGATATGCTTTTTATGATTCAGACATTTCCCAGAGGTCTCTGACCTGAAATACTAAAGAAAAAATTCCAACTATTTCAGCAATACCTCTGAAACACCACTATTTTTGCCAATACCCTCATGCCCTCAATCTTCAAAGTGACATGTGTAGTATATGCAGCTTGAGCCAACATTATTGACTAGGCTAAGAAGCCCTTTATGAGATTTTCTATTTCTTATTTTTAATGAATATGCTCATAATATAAAGGAGTTATAATGGTCTGAACATTTTAATTAAATAACAGTGTGTTTCACTAATGTAGTTCCTGGTTTAATAATAACTTTACTGCTGAATTATTTCTTTATTAATGAATTAGCATCTAATTACTTAAAAATATGTTTCTGAAAATAAGATCCCTGAGCTTCCTTTCAAATAAGGAAGAAAAAGTATTCTATGTGCCATTTTTCTCAATTTAGGCAGATTGAACTTGTACATATTTTTCTTTCTTTCTTGAAAACATCTATTTATTTAGATTTTGATAAGCAAAAAAAAATTTATGGAAGTACATATGGCCATCTTGTTTCTTTAGTACAAGAAAATTGTTCTCCTAAGTATAATTTTCTGATTTTATATTTTAGATGCTTTCCTCATAACAAACACTATTACACCCAGTGCATCTTTTTCTTTTGCCTCTGCTCCTAACTAAAGGATAATTGTACACTGTATAGAAATAGAGCTATATATCTCCCTTGCTGAACATATTTCCTATTTAATATTTCTAAATAATGGTCTATTCTTACTCATTATTATTTTGGGTGCTATTAGCAACTACATTTTGAACATATATATCCAATTAAAATGTTAACTCCCCTTTTTCTTAGCTCTTGGAGGAGAGGAGGGAAACACTAGTATCTGGAACCTTTGGGAAGGGAAGCATCATTAAAAACTTTATAGGACCAGAATTCCAGAAGTGAGTTGCTAACAAATGGGCTAGGTTCCTGACACTGGGAACATCTTTTCAAAGTGTGGTGTGTGTGTATCTCTGTGTGTGTATGTGTGTGTGTATGTATGCGTTACATGGATAGGGGTTGAAGGAAAAAGAAAATACTAGCACAGCTGCCCAAACAGTCCATAGAATTTCTTTGAGAAATGTTAAGATTTTGGACTAGTTATAAAAACACTTTGCAATACCTAAGATTTTCTTGAACATGTGCTTTGTCATCTACTCAAGCGAAAGAACTGAGCTGAAAGCATCTTTACATTTAGTGTTAGAAGAGAATAATGTTGAGCTATACCTTTACTTGATATTTTCCTGCTTTTCTTACAATTCAGAACATCTTCCAAAGTAAAACTATTCCAGCAAAGATTGATTGAAGGTACCAGGTTTTTATGACTCTTTATTGGTCCATTTATTCTCTGAATGTTCAACAGAACATTTACTTGCCTGTAATTTTGTATGAACACCATTTATAATAATTATATTTTCAGCCAGGTACCATTTAGGACTAGAAAATGGATTCATTTTTCATTGTGTATTTGGTGTGATATTTAATTCCAGTAAATAAAATGATTAAAAATCTACACTAAAAATATCAGTATGTGATTAACCTAACCTGACAAAAATGAATGGAAATACTATCCTGAATACCACTCCACTCTTATTAGAACTCATTGTGGTTTAGCAAGCTCAGAAAACTGGGTTATTTTACACAGTATTTCTGTTACAAACCCCTGGGACATTTAAAACCAACCTGAATGTAGCGTTAAAAAGTGCATTGAAGTGAATAATTTTGCACAGGCAGGGATATTTGGTTAGAGTTAATACATTCTCCCCCTTTTTATCTCTACTTCTGATTTAAAGGGTGATTGTTTAAAAGATCTCTTACCAAATTTATTTGGTCAGTACTGGTATATTCTTTGGATAGATAATATTCTCTGTAATAATCAGGGACTACTTATTCCAGAGGAAAGATATTAAATTGATTCTTATCCTACAAATGTTTATTGAGGACCTACTATATACTTGTAGAACATAACAAGTAGAGAAGCTGCTTGATGGATAATGCAATTTAAAGTTACCTCCTACTATACCTATTGCAAAAAGTGAGAGCAGGGACCTAAGAAGTTAAAACCAGTATCTCTCACTTCATAAAAGGAGGAGTCTTATCTCAAAAGAACATTAAGGGCTATCATATTGAATTAGAACAATGGTAAATGCAACTCGAGTAGCACTGACAGTAAAACCAAAGATTATTTGGGGAGGACAGATGGCAGCTGTCCTGAATTGAAATCATCTTTAAAATTTAGGGCTATGCCTAATTTTTCAGTTTAATTTGTAACTCAATTTCAAATTTAATTGGTAACTCATTTTAGAGAGATCATCCATGAATATACACAAACCTCTCTTAAAGCTGTTTATAATTTCAGTTCATACAGCCTTTTGAGATAATTTCCAATTTATTACCTAAACACTGAAAAATTGGGATAGAACTTTATTATTGTACTCATTACACTATGTGTAAGGTGAAATCATGTCACCCAAACCTAATTAAATTTAACCAAAAATTCGATTTACTGCTTAGCCAATGTGATATTCATTCTACTTATAATTCTACATTACGTTCCTTTCCCTTTTCTTCCTTTTCCTGTGTTAACCTTTCCTCTTTCAAGCATCGAAGAGTGTCCTTTGTCTGTAATTTTGAAGCACAACTGCATTAATGGATGAAATGACTAGATACTGGGAAGTTTATTGCACCAGAAACCAAGATTCCAAATGAGGAGAGAGAGAGAGAGAGAGAGAGAGAGAGAGAGAGAGAGAGAGAGAGAGAGAGAGAGAGAGAGAGAGAGAGAGAGAGAGAGAGAGAGAAGGGAGAGAGAGAGAGAGAGAAAGGGAGAGAGAGAGAGAGAGTATGAACCACACATTGTGGAGGGCACCCAAATAATACATTACTGTAATGTTTTCATCCCCTGCCTACACTTTCTCTCAGGAAGGGCCATAAATACAACCTTAATACCATGTCAGAAAAGAAAATATCAAGATGTAAGGAAACTCATTTTCATTTATTCCAAGACATTTTGCATTTTTAACTGTTCAATACTTTTAAAATATGTTTTATTTTCCCCAAAATACATGTTAAAACAATTTTTAACATTTTTAAAAGAAGTTTTGGGCTTGAAATTCTGTCCCTCCCTTCCACCCTCCTGGTAAGCAATAAGATATAGGTTATACCTGTGCAATTATGTAAAACATTTCCATATTAGTCATTTTGTATAAGAAGAGTCATGTAAAAGAAAAATAATGAAAGAAAATGAAAAATAGCATGTTTCCATTTGTATTCAAACAATATCAGTTCTTTCTCTGGAAGCCGATAGTATGTTTCATCATTAGTCCTTTGAGATTGTCTTAGATCATTGTAGTGCTAAGAATATAGCTAAGTCATTCACAATTCTTCATCAAACAATATTGTTCTTACTGGGTGTAATGTTATCCTGGTTCTGTTCACTTCATTTTGCATCAGTTTGAGTATTTTTTTCTGAAATCATCATGCTTGTCATTTCTTATAGCACAATGATATTCCATTACAGTCTTATTTAGCCATCCTTCAATTCATAGCATCTTTTTGATTTCTGATTTTTAGTCACTACCAAAAGATATAAATATTTTTGTATGAATAAGTCCTTCCCTCTTTATTTCTGATGTTTTTGGGATATAGATCTAGCATTACCTAAAATCTCTGGTAATTTGAGAGTAACTTATTGTCACCACCCTGATATTATTCATCACCTATTCTATATCTTGTCTGTACATTATTGTTTGAGGTTCTTTTGAACCTTGAAAATGGTGCCATAATTTATTCTTCTTAAAGTAAATCTGTTAAATTTCCATACAACAATGTCAAAAAGCCAGAATAAAATAGTACAATAAAAACAATGCAGAATAAAACACCCAGAATTTCTAAAGGTTTTCATAATCACCTCTAAGTTCTCTTCCAGTTCTAGATACTAATATATGATCATTCATGGGTTTTCCCTTTTCATTTGGGGTACTTTTCCTCACAAGAAATGTATTATAATTTTATAGAATTTTTTTTTCAATTTATTTCAAAATATTTCAAAAGTTCTTCAGTGAATTCATGTGTTTAACAACACATTAAGTTTAACAACTTAAGGATGTCCTGGTCATTTTCTAAATTTCACCCACAAATTTCTTCAAATTTGAGCAACTCCCATTAATAACTCGTCTAATTTATAGCAAACTCAGGGATTAAATTATACTGCTTTAACACCATGAATATTGTTATCCACAAACTTGACCCTATTCACTAAAAAGACCTGGTTCTGAGAATTCCATCGTCATCCTTTTAGTGTTATACTACAGTGCACCCTAGAGGACTGCCTGGGAAATACCAAACTCTCTCTGGTTTTTCGGAAAATGGACATATAGCCTTCAAACCCAGCTCTCCCTGGGTAGCCATGCTTTATTAGTCTTACTAGGTGGTTTACAAAGTGAGTGTTACGGCTTTTTATATCCATGGTCTGATTCTAAGTGCTTCATTTTCCAACTCACCTCAAGCAGTTTGCGAGATTTGATTAGAAGGTGAAAAGTTCCTTCCTTCCCTTGAGGGAGGGGTATGTTTCCAAAACAACCATTTCCAATTTTTATCCATTATCCAATACTCCACCACTTCACCCCCTTTTCCAGTTGTTTAAGATTCTCTACAGACCAATGATCTTGCCTTTGGGGAAGTTATAATCTACCTTCCACTGTGGGCATCATAGAAGCACCTATGTACCACTGGGAAAATCTCTCTTCTCCCTGAACATCCATCAATACACACATAAAACCTGTCCCTGTATAACCTCTGCTGTGCCAAGGACATATTGGAAAGTAGGATCTGTACTCCAGAGCATTGATTGATGAGTCATATCCCCAACAAATCAATTGCCTTTTCATTTTTTGTGGGACACAGTGAGTTGCACAGAATAATTTGGTGTGGATGGGTTATGTTTTGCAACACAGATCTCATCAAAATATCTTTGTCCCCAAATCCACCTCTTTTACACATTTTCCTATTATTTAAAAATATTTATTTTTTTAGTTTTCAAAACTCATTTTTATAAGATTTTTAGTTTGAAATTTTACTCCCTCCCTTGTTCCACTTCCGCTCCCAAAGACAACAAGCAATCTCATATAGCTTGTCCATGTGCAATCATGTTAAACATATATCCACATTAGTTATGTTGTGAAAGAAAAATCAGAAAAAAGGGGAAAACCATGAAAAAAACAACAAAAAAGGGAAAATAGTATGCTCCAATCTGCATTCAGATTCCATAGTTCTTCCTCTAGATGTAGATGGCATTTTCCATCATGAGTTTTTTGGAATTGTTTTAGATAAGTGTATTGCTGAGAACAACTAAATCTGTCAGTTAATTATCATACAATGCTGCTGTTACTTGTGTACAGTGTTTTATTGGTTCTGATTATTTCACTCAGGATTAGTTCATGTAAGTCCAGGTTTTTCTGAGGTCAATCATCTCTTATAGCACAATAGTATTCCATTACATTCATACACCACAACTTGTTCATCCATTCCCCAGTTGATGGGCATCCCCTCAGCTTACAATTCTTTGCTACTACAAAAAGAGCTGCTATAAATATTTTTGTACATGTGGGACCTTTTCCTGTTTTTATGATCTCTTTGAAATACAGACCTATTGCTAGGTGAAAGGGTATGCACAGTTTTATAGCCCTTCAAGTATAATTCCAAATTGCTCTCCAGAATAGTTGGATCTGTTCATGACCTCACCAACAATACATTAGTGTTCCAATTTTCTCACACCTCCAATATTTATCAGTTTCCTTTTCTGTCATGTTAGCCAATCTAAGACACGTGAGGTGGTACTTTATAATTGTTTTAATATGCATTTCTCTAATTAATAGTGATTTAGAGAATTTTTCATATGAAGGTAGATAGCTTTAATTTCTTCATCTGAAAACTGCCTGTTCATGTCTTTTGAACATTTATCAATTGGGCAATGAACTGCATTCTTATAAATTTGACTCACTTCTCCATATATTTGAAAAATTGTTTTTATCAAAACATTGGCAGTAAAAATTGTTTCTCAGCTTTCATTTTTCCTTCAAATCATGGTTAAACTGGTTTTGTCTGTGAAAAAATCCTTTAAATAAAATCTCATCAAAATCATCCATGTTGCATTTCATAGTATTCTCCATCTCTTGTTTGCTCGTAAATTCTTCCCTTCTCCATAGATCTGACAGTTAAATTATTCATTGCCCTCCTAATTTGCATATGTATCACCCTGTATGTCCAAATCATGTACCAATTTTGACCTTACCTTGATATATATTGTGGAATGTTGGTCCATGTCTAGTTTTTGCCATACTATTTTCCAGTTTTCCCAGCAATTGATGTCAAATAGTGAATTCTTATCCCAGAGGCTGGAATTTTTAGGTTTATCAAATAGTAAATTACTATTATCTTGTGTGTCTAACATATTCCCCTTGTCTGCTACTCTGTTTCTTAGCTGGTACCACATAGTTTTGAGTTTTCCTCCTTTAGTATAGTTTTAGATCTGGGATGGCCAGACCACCTTATTTAGCATTTTTTTAATTAATTCCATTGATAGTCTTGACATTTTGTTCTCCCAGATGAATTTTACTATTATTTTTTCTACCTCAATAAATATTGTTTTTGTAGTTTGATTGGTATAGCACTGAATAAGTATATTGATTCAGGTAGAATTGTCATTTTTATTATATTAGCTCAGCCTACTCATGAACAATTGATATTTTTTCCCAGTTGTTTAGATCTGACATATTTCTATGAAAACTATTTTTATAATTGTTCATATAGTTCCTGGGTTTTTTTTTTTGAGAGGGGGCAGGTAGATACCCAAATATTTTATATCATCTACAATTCTTTTAAATGCAAATATCACTTTCTAATCTTGCAGCTGGATTTTATTGGTAATATACAGAAATACTGATGATTTATGTGGGTTAGCTTTATATCCCACAAATTTGCTAAAGTTTTTAATTATTTCAAGTAGTTTTTTAGTTGATTCTCTATGATCCTCTAAGTATACAATTATATCATCTGCAAAGACTACACAATTTTATTTCATCATTGGCTACTTTAATTCTTTCAATTTCTTTTTCTTTTCTTATTGCTAAAGCTAACATTTCTAGTACAATATTGAGTAATAGTGGTGATAATGGCTTTCTTGTTTCAACCCTAATCTCATTGTAAAAAACTTCTAGTTTATACCCATTACATACGATGATGCTGATAGCTTAGATAGATGCTACTTATCATTTTGAGAAAAACTCCATTTGTTTCAATGCTCTCTAGAGTTTTTAATAGGAAAGAGTGCTGTTTTTGGCAAATGCTTTTTCTGTTTCTGTTGAGATAATCATGATTTCTGTTAGTTTTGTTACTATATGGTCAATTATACTGATAGTTTTCCTAATATTGAGCCAACACTGCATTCCTGGTATAAATCCCATTTGATCATAGTCTATTATCCTGGTGATAAATTGCTACAATCTCTTTGCTTGTATTTTATTTAAATTTTTTGCATCAATATTCATCAGGGAAATTGGTTTATAATTTTCTTTCTCTCTTTTGACTCTTCTTGGTTTAGGTATCAGCACCATATTTGCATCAGAAAAAGAATTTGGCAGGACTCTTCTTCACCTCTTTTCTCAAATGGTTTATATAGTATGTGATTTAATTGTTTTTTAAAGGTTTGGTAGAATTCACTTGTAAATCCATCTGACCCTAGAGATTTTTTTATTAAGGAATTAATTGATGACTTGTTCAATTTCTTTTTCCGAAATGGTATTATTTAAATATTTTATTTCCTCTTCTGCTAATCTGGACAATTTATATTTTTTTGTGAATATTCATTCACTTCTCTTAGAGTGATAAATGTTTTGACATACAGTTGGGCAAAATAGCTCCTACTTATTGTTTTAATTTCCTCTTCATTGGTGGTGACTTTACCTTTTCATTTTTGATACTGGTCATTTGGTTTTCTTCTTTCTTTTTTAACATAAAATCAACCAGTTTATCCATTTTAAGTTTTTCATAAAACCAGCACTCAATTTTATTTATTAGTTAAACAGTTTTCTTACTTTCAATTTTATTAATCTCTCCTTACATTTTCAGATTTTCTAATTTGTCATTAAATTTGGGGTTTTTAATGTGTTCTTTTTGTAGAATTTTTAATTGCATGCTCAATTCATTGATATCCCCCTTCTCTATTTTATTCATATTATCATTTAGTTATATAAGATGCCCATAAGAACTGCTTTGACTACATCCCATAATTTTGGTACATTGCCTCATTATTGTCATTCTCTTTGGTGAAATTATGGATTGTTTATATAATTGATAGTTTTACCCACTCATTCTTTAGATTAGATTATTTCGTTTCTAATTACTTTTTAAATCTTTCTTTCCATAGCCCTTGGTTACATGTAATTTTCATTGTATCATGATCTGAAAGGGATGAACTTAATATTTCTACCTTTCTGAATTTGATTGTCAGATTCTGATACCCTAATACATGGTCATTTTTTTGTGTGGGTCAGTTTTTGTGTAGTCATGTACTTCTGAGAAATAGATATATTCTTTTCTGTCCCCATTTAATTTTCTCCAGAAGTCTATAATGTCTGACTTTTCTAAAATTCTATTCACCTCCTTAACTTCTTTTTTTTTTGTTTATTTTGTGGTTAAATTTACCTAGTTCTGAGAGGGGGTGGATGATGTCACCCACTAGTCTAGTTTTGTTGTTTATCTCTTCCTGTAACTCATTTCTTCTTGTTCCTCATTTCCTGTAACTTCTCCTTTAAGAATTTTGGTGCTATACCACTTGGTCCATATGTGGTTAGTACTGATATCACTTTATTGTTTAAGGTACATTTAGCAAGATGTAGTTTCTTTCCTTATCTTTTTAAATTAGGCCTATTTTTGTTTTTGTTTTGTCTAAAACCCAAATTGCTACCTGTGCTTTTTTTTTTTCTGCTCCAGTCTTTTACCTTTACTCTGTGTGCATCTCTTGACTTCAAATATGTTTCTGATAGGACAGCATATTGAAAGATTTTGTTTTTTAATCCATTCTGTTATCCACTTCCATTTTATGGAAGAGTTCATCCCATTCATATTCACAGTTATGATTACTGTGTATTTCCCTCCATCCTATTTAGCCTCCTGTATATACTTTTTGCTCTCCTTTCACCCTGTCCCTCCTCACTAGTGTTGTCTTTCTGATCACCACCACCCATAATCTTCCCTCTCTTCTGTCAACCCCTTCTTTTCATTCCCTTTCCCTTCCTACTTCTGTCCTCTCTTCTGCTTGCCCTTCTTTCAGCTTCCTCCCTTTCCCTTTTCTTTCCCCTTTCCCATCCTACTTCCTCATATGGTATGATAATTTCTATACCTGACTGAGTGTACAAGTTATTCCCTCTTTGAACCAAATTCAATGAGAATAAGGTCCAAACAGTGCTCACCCCCTCTCTCTTCTGTAATAGGTCTTTTGTGCCTCTTCATGTGATGAAATTGATCATGTTCTGCCTTTTCCTTTCCTCTTCTCCCAGTCTGATCCTTTTTTTACCCGTTAGTTTTTTTTTAAATTTCATCTTATCAAAGTCAACTTATTATACCCATACCCTCTGTCTATGTATATTCCTTCTGACTTCTCTAATAGATATGCAAATCACAAGAGTTACAACAATCATTTTTACATGTAGGGAAAACATGTTGAACGCCACACTTTTCTTCTTTCCTGTTTAAGCTTTTATATTTCTTTTGAGACTTATATCTGAAGATAGAATTTTCTGTTCAGCTCTGGTCTTTTCATCAGGAAAGTTTGAAAGTCTTCTATTTTATTGAATATCCATTTTTTCCCTGAAAGATTATGCTTAATTTTTCTAGGTAGTTTTTTCTTGCTTTCAGTTGAAGCTCTTTTGCCTTCTATAATATCATATTCTAAGTCTTCTGTTATTTTAATGTGGTAGCTGCTAAGTTCTGTGTCATCCTGAATGTAGCTCCTTGATAGCTGAATAGTTTCTTTCTGGCTTCTTGCAATATTTTTCCTGGACCTTATGATTCTAGAATTTGTCTACAGTATTCTTTAGAGTTTTCATTTTGGTATCTCTTTCAGGAGGTGAATGGTTGATTCTTTCAATGACTATTTTACCCTTTGATTCTAGGATATCGGGAGAGTTTTCCTGGACAATTTCTTGAAAGATGCTGTCCAGGTTCTTTTTCTTTTTGATCATAGTTTTCAGACAGTCCAATAATTCTTAAATTAACTCTCATGAATCTATTTTCCAGGTCAGTTGTTTTTCCAACGCGGTATTGTAATTTTCTTTCATTCTTTTGATTTTTTTTAACTGATTCTTGCTGTCTCATAAAGTCATTAGCTTCTACTTGCACAATTCTAAATTTTAAGGATTTTCTTCTAGTATCTTTTATAGTTCTTTTGCATTTGATCAAATCTACACTTTAATGAGTTGTTCTTTTCAGTGGACTTTTTTTTACCTTTTGGCCAATTGTATTTTTTAAGGAACTGTTTTCTTAAGGCAATTTTTTGTCCTTCCTTTTCCAAGCTGTTGACTCTCTCTTGCATAACACATATATTTTACCTATTTTTCTTCTACCTCTCTTATTTGAGTTTTAAAATCCTTTTTGAGCTTTTCCAAGAAGGCTTTTTAGGCTTGAGACCAACTCATGTTCTCCTTTGAGGCTTTACATGTTGTCATTTTGGCATTGTTGTCCTCTTCTGAATTTGTGTTTTGATCTTCCCTGTAATACCTTTCTATGGTCTAGGCTCTTTTCTGTTTTATTTTCTCATTTTAGCATTTTTTACTTTTAAAGTTGAACTCTGCTCCTGAGGCACAGGGGGAACTGTTCCAAGTTTCTTTTACTGAAGGCCAGGGCCTGAGCACTGGCTTTGTGCACTGTGTCCTCAGGTGTTGCCAGCTTGTCCATTTGACTAGGATGGCCCTGCATAGTAATGCCTATTGTGCTGGGAATTCTGGAGTTGGCAGTTTGCATTCTGTGCTCAGTGACCTACTGATCTAGGACTATGGAACCTGGATTGCTGATCTGTGATGTGGCTAAAAACCTCCCCCTGGCTTGCCCAGACACTGTCTGTGCTGGGTTGCTCTCCCATTTTATCTAAATGAGACAGACCTTTAGTGAAATCCTAAGTTATATTAAACTGGAATTTTTTTCATTCGGTCTTTTTGTCAGTTCTGTTGCTCCAGAATTTTAGAGACTTGACTTAATGTTGTTTTCAAGGGAAACTAGGGAAAGCTCAGGCAAATTCCTGGTTTTTCTCTGCTTTCTTGGCTCTGCCCTCTACGTGATTGTTTCCATATTCTCTTGCTTGTTAGAATGTGAACTTTTTGAGGTCAAGGACAATGTTTCAATTTTCTTTGTATACTTATCACAGCACATAATGAGTACTTAATATGCTTTTTGGTTAACTTACTGATTTATATGTAGATCATACTAGTTTATAGAAAATTTTGCTTTAACTTATCATTTCTTTGAAAACATGAATAAATAGTTGGTTATTGTTCTTTGTTCTCAAAGAGGACCAAAATGAGAGAATCATGTAGGGGTTAAGTTACATTGTGTCTGCCTGTGACTGGTCAAACCAATGTGAGCTCAGAAGGGTCTACCACAGGTCAGTTACAAATAGTCTATGTTAACATTTGGGGGTGGATTCTCTAAATTTGCACATCTTACTTAAATTCTAGTTTGCTCATAGAGCACAGCATCGTCTTTGATGAGGGCAACCCATGCTGGGTGGTAATGTGTCAGTGCCTCCCACATCACAAAATCAATCCCAATATTTTTGAGAGAGATCATGAGAGTGTTCTTGTAACCCTTCTTCTTACCATCATGTGAGCATTTGCCTTGTGTGAGTTCTCTGTAAAATAGTCATTTAGGCAAATATATATTTGGTGTGCAAACAATGTGGCTAGCCCACTGAAGTTGTCATCTCTGTAGCAGAGTTGGAATTCTTGGCAGTTTAGTTCAAGAAAGGACCTCAGTGTTTGGTACTGTATCTTCCCAGGTGATCTTCAGAATATTCCCAAAACAATTCAAAGAGAAATGACTCAGTTTCCTGGCATGGCACTAGCATACTGTCTAGGTTTCACAGACATATAGTATTGAGGTCAGCACAATGTCTCTGTAGACCTTAGTTTGGCAGTCAGTCTAATACCTCTTCTATCCCACACTTTCCTTTGGATCCTCCCAAACACTGAACTAGCTCTGGCAATGCATGCACGAACCTCATTATCAATGTGTACATCCCTGAAAAGGATACTTCCAAGTTAAGCTAACTTATTCACAGTATTCAAAATATTTCCATTTTCTGAAATTGATGGCTCCAGACATAAATGGTGTAGTGCTGGCTGGTGAAAAACCTTGTTTTCTTGATATTATTATTAGGCCAAAATTACTGCAAGCAGCAGAGGATTGATCCATACTTTGTTGCATACTTTTTTACTTCTCAGTTTCTGAGTCTGCACTGAGTGTACAATCATCTGTGAACAATAAAAAAAAAAAAAATTCATGCACCATCTCTGTCCACTTTCGTATTGGCTTGTAGCTTTTTCAGATTAAATAATTTACCCTCAGTATGGTAGCCGAACTTAATGCCATGTTCATTCTCATTGGAGGCATCTGACAACATTACTGAAAACATCATGCTAAAAAGCATGGAAACCAGCCTACAAACTTATTTCACTCCACTGGTAACAGGAAAGTGAGAGTATTTTCCATTATCCAGATCCTAAGCAAGCATATCATCATGAAGTAAACATATAATAATGATAAAATGGGCAACCAAATTTTGACAAAATTTTCCATAAACCCTCATGACTGATAGTACCAAAAGACTTGTTCAGAATGACAAACATTGTGTACAGACCTCTGTTCTGCTCCTGACATTTCTCCTGGATTTGTTGGGCAGCAAACAGCATGTTGATCATTCTTTAGCCCTTTCTGGAGACACACTGGCTGTTAGGCAGATGACCATCATTTACCTGAGTTGGAAGGCAATCCCTCTCTAGCTGAATAGTCAATTGAAGAAGAAGTTTTGAATGTCATTAGGCTCCTCTCCATTCTATTGTTGTTGAGATTTGCAAAGGGGCTCCACTGCTCATACAAATTTGACTGAAATTTTCTGGGTTATATGAAAAGAAGAGGTTATCCCCCAGGAGTTCAAAGTTATCTCCACTGTCCATCTCCAAAAAGGTAAAGGAAATAGTTTGTCCTGTTATAATCACAGAGCGGGTCTCTTTCTTAATTGTTGTTGGCAAGATTCCTGAAAAAATCCTTGTTACTAGACTAATCCTTAACCTGAAAGAAGAAATATTCCATGTACAAAGATATGACACCAATTTGGGAATTTTCCTTGCATACAAGTTATCAAACTAAGCTTTCCTGACAGAAATACTGACTGGTGCTAAATTCTTTTTTATCACTACATTTTTGTCACTGTCTAAGTTGTTTGAGGACAGGAGTCATGTCTTAGAATTATTTTTATCCCTCATTGTTGTTCAGTTATGTCAGCTGTGTTCAACTCTTTGTGACCTTATCTGGGGTTTTCTTGGTGAAGATACTGGGGTAATTATCCATTTTCTTCTCCACCTCATTTTACAAATGAGGAACGGAAGCAAACGGGGTTAATTGACTTCTCTAGGGTCTCTTAGCTAGTAAGTGTCTGAGGCTGGATTTGAACTCAGGAAGATGACACTTCCCAACTCCAGGGTCATCACTGTATCCACTGCACTGCCTTGCAATCTTTTTATCTTCACAGTGCACATAGCAAATTTTTGTGAATAGATGAACCTTCTGAAACAAAGAAGAGGCCTTCAGAGGTCAAAAGAAAATTCGATCTTCAAACACAAGTATCAAGAGAGGCATAAAAATGTAAACAGGAGAAAAAAAACTTGTTATTCAATATGAGTAAACTGTTTACATCCCTATAAGGGATGTTAATTTTGAGAATTGTATAATTATTATGATATGTAAAAGGAATATACATAGATAGAAGGAGCTGTATAAAATAAATGAAGTCATGATAAAAATGTGATTTAAGAGTGAGAAGGGATTGTAATGGGAGATGTGGAAAGAAGGAGTCAGAAAAAGGTAAATTACACCACAGGAAAAGGCACAAAAATTTACTACAGTAGTGGGAAAGAGGGGAGGGAAATGAGCATTGTTTGAGAGTCACTCTCATCTGATTGGGTTCAAGGAGAGAATAATAAACTCAGTTACATATAGAAATACAACCAGCTCTATAGGCAGTAGGAAGGGAAGGGGGAAAGAAAAGGGAGGGGAGGCTAAAAGGGAGGGAGAAGTAGTTAGAGAAAAGGGATTAAAAGGGAAGGGGGCTGAAAGGAGGGAGGGAAGACTGAGGGAAGATGGTGGTCAAAAATTAAAACTCTGTTGTGGAGGGGAAGGGAGAAGGGAGAACTAAAACCATAAACAAGGGGAAAGGGGATGGAGGGAAAGACACAGAGAGTAGTCACAACTATGAATGTGAATGGGATGAACTCTCCCATAAAAAAGGGACCAATAGCAGAATGGATTAAAAACCATAATCCAGCAATATGTTGTTTACAAGAAACACATTTGAAATGGGGGCATACACACAGGGCAAAGTAAAAGGTTGGAGCAGAGTATTTAGTGCTTCAGCTGATGTAAAAAAAGCAAGGATAGCAATCTCAATCTCAGACAAAGCAAAAGCAGAAATAGATCTAATCAAAAGAGACAAGGAAGGAAACTATGTCCTGCTAAAAGGCACCATAGACAATGAAGCAATTTCATTACTAAATATATATGCTCTAAGTGGTATAGTATCCAATTCTACATGAGAAGTTAAGAGAGTTATAGGAAGAAATAGACAGCAAAATTATACCATTAGGGGACCTCAATCTCCCCCTCTCTGAACTTGATAAATCTAACTTCAAAATAAACAAGAAAGATGTTAAGGAGGTGAATAAAACTGTGGATAAGGTAGATATGATACGTCTCTGGAGAAAATTGAATGGGGATAGAAAGAAATATGCATTTTTCACAGTGGTACATGACACATATACAAAAATTGACCATGTGCTAGGGCATAAAAACCTCACAATTCAGTGCAGAAAGGCAGAGATAGTCAATGCATCCTTGTCAGATCATAGTGCAATAAAAATTATATGCAATCAAAGGCCATGGAAAAATAAACAAAAAATTAATTGGAAACTAAACAATCTAATCATAAAGAATGAGTGGGTTAAACAAGAAATTATAAAAACAATCAACACCTTCATTCAAGAGAATGAAAATAATGAAACAACTTACCAAATCTCATGGGATACTGCAAAGTAGTTCTTATGGGAAGTTTTATAACTTTGAATGCCTGCATGAATAACATAGAGAAAGAGGAGATGAATGAATTGGCCATGCAGCTGAAAAACCTGGAAAAAGAACAATTTGTAAGTCCCATATTGAAAACTAAAGGAGAGATTAATAAAATTGAAATTAAGGAAACAATTGAACTAATAAATAAAACTAAGAGCTAATTTTATGAAAAAAAATAAAATTGATAAATCTTTGGTCAATTTGATTAAAAAGAAGAATACCAAATTACCAATGGCAAAAATGAAAAGGGTTGTCACCTCAAATGAGGAGGAAATTAAAACAACAATTAGAAATTACTTTGCCCAACTGTATGACCATAAATTTGACAATCTAAATGAGATGAATGATTATTTAAAAAAAATATAAATTGCCCAGATTAACAGAAGAGGAAGTCAAATACTTAAATAACCCCATCTCAGAAAAAGAAATGGAACAAGCCATCAATGAAATCCCTAGAAAAAAATCTCCAGGGCTGGATGGATTTATGAGTGAATTCTACCAAATATTTAAAGAACAATTAATTCCAGTGCTACATAGACTATTTGAGAAAATTGCCAAAGAAGGAGTCCTACCAAACTCTTCTCACGATAGAAATATGGTTCTGATACCTAAACCAGGAAGTGCCAGATAGAAGCAGACCATTTTCTTTTTTATTGTGTTTTGTTTTGTTTTGCTTTATGGTTTGTCCCATTCATTTTAATCTTTCTATGCAACATGTATTTAATAGGAATGTACAAGAATCTATATAAGATTGTATGCCATCTTAGGGAAGGAGTGGAGAGGGATGGGGAATGAGGGGGAGAGAAGGGAAAAAAAATCTAAGATATATGGAAGTGATTGTCAAACACTGAAATAAATAAAATAACTTAATAATAAGAAAAGAAAAAGAGGCATTTCCAGAATCTTGTCTCTACCATTCCTTTATCTGTTCAGTTCACTGATTATAATGTGAAGAATGGCAATTCAAGCCTGAGCTGTCATACAAGGAGGTGATAAAAATGATGACAGATCATTCTTTTCATACTTAGGATTAAGAGGATATTGGTGAAACCAAGCATATGTAATTGAATTAGGTAAAATTAGCAATTTTGAAATATCCAATGAAAAATTATTTCTTCACATTTTCTAGCTTAATAGACACTAACTGTCACTTCATATTATTTCCACATACATTTAATACATTTGACTCACATTATAACTATATATACATACATGTTTAATGCACACACACAAACATACAAAATATATATGTATATATAGTATGTGCACACACAAACACACTTAATATATATGTATATATAGTGTGTGCATTATATATATATGTACAAATAATGTGGATCACAAACTGATTCAATTTCCTTCCTCTTCGTAGTTCACGTCTCAGTGAACTGAGCACAATTCCCTCCATTAGTGTTAAGCATTAACTCACCAGTTAAAGAGCACTCTTGTCATGCTGTCCTCCCCAGTGACTCCTCCACAAATAAAACAAAATAAATCTTGTGTGATAACATCTGTTCAGGAAGATACCAAATGTTCTCTGATTTCTAGAATCAGCTTGGTCATTCAGGTCAAGGTATCTTTTCTAATCATTCAGCTCTTGCAATATCATGTCCCAATCTCTTTTTCCTGAAGCCTTTCCCCTCCTTTGCGGCTTAAAAAGATATAAGCCCCAGACAAACTCACTTTGAAGAGTCTTTGCCTATTCCGGTGGTGCTTCCTTGCTGGTGAATTCAATAAAGTCCAAGACGAGTTTGATACTCTGGGGTCTTGTTCTTCTTGCATCTTCCACAATAGATTAGAGATTTTCTTATTCCACTAACAAAATCTCATACATTAAATGCTTTGGCTACATAATTAAAGAGAATCCTCCATCAGTTAATTGCTATTTGTATTTAACAACCACTAACAATATATTTATTAATAATATCAATGTGTCTGAATCAGAACATTCAAAGTAGTTCCATTAGATTTAAAATATATCAGGTCAAGGAAATTACATGAAACTGTTGAGCAAAAGAGTATTCATATGATGGAGAAAGAATTAGTTTTTAAAGACTCCTTCAAAGTTAGACTAGTCTGGAAGACAATAAGGCATCTGTTCATTGATCTGTTGGCTAAGATGTATTTTGTGTACTCCTTTGGGTCATGGAAACTAAGAGTTGATTTGGTGCTCACAAACATTGAAAGAACCTAGGGAAGGCCTTCTGTATGATGAGTAGATACACTGTGGAAAAAGTAAACAAAGATAGACTAGATTAAAAAAGAAATATGGGTTGATGAATTGGAGGGAAACCCCATTACTCCCAGTACTGCAAATAAAATCTGACATTTGCCAATTAAAGCTCTTTATAACCTCACTTTCTCTTTCATTTTCAGTCTTTCTATACATTATTCTCCTCTACTAAATCTATAATCCACTACACCAAACTTCCAGGGCTATTCCTTGAAAATAGTACTCCATCTCCTGTCTCTTTTCCTTGAAACTGGTTATCCCCATGTCTGAAATATTTTCCCTCTTCTCTCTATTAAGTTTACTTTGTTCCTCCAAGTATGAGTTCACATATCATCATGTACAAGAGGCCTTTCCTGGATTCCTCAACTACTAGTGCCTTCCCATTTGAGATCACTATCTAGTTATTTGCATGTTGTCTCCCCATAAGAATGTGAACTCTCCAAAGGGAAAACTGATTTTACTTTTTTGTATAGCTAGCCCTTAGTACAGTGCTTGAAATATAGCACTTAATATGTGTTCTTTCTGGACTAATTGATTCACATTGATAAGATCATAGATTTATTAACATAATTCATTAAGCATAATGCTAAAGTGCTCTGTCTGGGTTCAAGAAATCAACTTCATATATACGAGATGGTGAATGTGTTGCTACACAGCAGTTCATTTGAAAAAAAAATGTACTGAGGTTACCAGAAGCTTTAATCTCAATATTAGCAACTTCTCCAATGCTTGTATCTCCCATCATTCTGTTTCCAACTCTTCTGTTCCTTCTCTGATGTATATTTTACCAATATTCTCCCACAGATCCTACAATGATGTGTTTGTTATGCTGTAAACTTCTTTTGAGGTCTTTTTACATTTCATAGGTATTAAAAAGCTTTCTATCATTTCATTTTTTATTATATCTTTCCTGAATGATATACATTTTATTACAAAAAAACTGAATAATATGGTGGCCCACAAAAGCTGATGTGACTTTAGACTTCATTAAAAGAAGAATAGTACCCTGCATGAAGAATATCATAGCCCTGTTGTAGTTTAGTCAGAGCAAATCTGGTGCACTGTGTTTAGGTTATAGATTCCTAATTCATGTTAGGAATTGCATTAAAAACTAAAGAGAGGAAAGAAGAATGTGCAGTGTAGTGAAAGGTCATAAGATCATGCTGTATGAAAACTGATTGAAGGAAATAGAAATCTTCATCCTGAAAAAAATGGATTAAGTGAAGATTATATATTTATATATTCACATATCTGAAAAGTCATCATGCAGAATTGGGAATAGAGTTGGTCTACTTGACCTGAAGCAAGATATGGTAAACAAAACAAAGAAACGTAAAAAAAAACCCCTAAAAGCCTAAAAACAAACCTAAAAAAAATACTTAAATATGGGACAGATTCTCTTGTAAGGTGAAATTTTTATTGATAAGAAGTATTCAAATTGAAGCTAGATGACACCTTGTTGTAGAGATTGTTAAAGGGATTTTTGGTTAGCTTTAGGTCAACACAGATGTTCTCTGAGCTTCCTTCTAAATCTGGGATTCTATAAAACATTGAAGAATGCTAAGAAAAGTGTTGGTCTTTTACCCATGGAAATATTGTCCTGAGGTCACAAATTCATCAGTAGCATCTAAATGACAATAGGAGCAGGAGAGTTTTGCAGCTGATTTTGGGTTCCACATTATTGTTATGTTCAGCCTTCATTGCCAAAGAATACTATGCCATTAGAGAAATGATGATGTAACTTGCACTTGACTTTGTTTTGAATGAGGGAGGGCTATGCGAAGTCATCAGCCTCACTTCTCCTCCGGAGCCATCTGGATCCAGTGACCAGATATTCATCAGTATGACTGGAGATGGCCCAGGATTCAATGAGAGACTTTGGTTCCTTTAGGCCAAGGTCTATTCAGATATTCACTTAGGGTGAGGTAATGTCCATTCAGTGAATAGACCTGTTTTCTGAAGGAAGGGAAAATACCAAAGGGACAAAAAACAGCTTGGACCTTTTATTAAAAAATAATCCAAACATATCAAACACTATACAAACATTTCATACAGAGACAGAGCATTGTACATGAAACTGCACATCTGTATAATAAATAGTTTGCTTTTTTAAGTAGATGCTAAATTTAACATACTAATTTTTAAAAGTTCCCATAAAAGGAAAAATAAAACCAACAACTCAGCCACAATGTAGTGGAAAGCTTTAAAAAAAAAGGCAAGAACATATATGTGTTATGTGAAAAATAATCATTTTAAGAAAATGCAGTTACTTCTGATGCTTATATACAGGATTCACTTGTTTTCCATCTTTACTCAACGGAAAAACTCTTATTGATAAGGCCATTGATCTGCCATTCACCTCTGTCAATTGCCATGTTCACTGCTTTAAATACCATCTAGTTTATGTCTAACCAATGAGGTTCATTTTCAACTGAAAGGATTTGTCTCATATCAGTTTAATTTTATGCCTATAGTATTCAAGTATTTTTGTAGGTGTGTTAGATATGTTGAAGACAAATTAGGACTTTGTTGTGACTTTTAAAATGGCTTTCTTCTTGGAATTTTCACCAGAAAAATGTTGACATGAAAGACTTGAAAACTCTAGGTTTCATCCTAACTCTTAATTTCAATGAAAGAATAGAAGACAAAATACAGAATGAGAAACAGAATAACACTGGCAAAATAGTGCAGGGTATTAGTTGTTGCTTCACAATATTATAGAAATATTTAAAGGCATGTCATCATCCTGCCTCTGCTACTAACAGTGTATGCAACCCTGAAACCTCTCTGGGACTTGTTTCCTCATCTGTAAAAGAAAGGCTTTTGATTAGAAGATATCTAAGTTCCTTTTGTGTTCTGTGATGTTTTCTTGGGCATTGGAGTTGCAATTGTTTGTTTCTCTTTTTCTAGATGGGGTATTATTTATGAATGATGCCATATACAATGACTAATGACTTTGGCATTAATTAATTGAATGGAAAATTTACTTTTTCATCCAGTTTGGCACTGTCAAGTACACAGAGAAAAAGTAGTAGCAACAGGGTAAATTTGATATACCTAGAAAGAAGTCTACTGAAATATGAAGATACATCAGTCAGAGCCAGATTTCTAAATGGATATAAGCTATTATTTAAGGTTGTAAGATAGCAAACGCCCTCTGCTCATGATGTGAACCATTTAGGATAACAAGAATACTTCATATATACTAAATTCTATGGTAAATCAATCTTTTTCACTTGTGCTCAAAAACTAGCATTCCCCTTGGGGTCTAATGACAAAATTCTCAGTTAAACTAAATCCATGCAAATTTCAAGCTAAGTGAATCAAATAAAGCATACTTACAAAAGGATGATCTATTTTAAATGTCTCTCTTCATAATGCACATTGCAGAACAATATTTTGTATTCTAGGATTTTAGAACAAAATCTCTGCAAAATAAATCGCTTTATCATAAAAAATGAACAAGATCTTCTAGACCCAAGGAAGCGTTATTAGGGTTCTCCCAGGAGGCCTTTGGGGTATCACTGAGAGTTTTAGGTAACCAAGAATTCCTTTTACTTTTAGAGGTTCACTGAGTCAGGCAGAAGCAGTTATTGAAAATAAAACCATTGATATTTTAACATATAATTTGGCTTTGTGTTAGGTGCTGGGGATATGAGAACAAATACAAGGTATTGCCTACTATTAAGACCTTAAATTTAATGGTACCTACAACAGTATACTAATGGGTAAATAAAAGATACCTAGAAAATAAATAATTTTGGGGTATTGGTGGTAGGAAATATTTTTAGGTGGTAGTCCTTTGAGATGAACCTTGAAAGAAGAGAATGGCTTTTGTAGGTAAAGCTATTTGGAAAAGATTCCATGCATAGGCTTATGCAACGGAATATAAGGGTAAAATGAAATGTTGTATAGAGAGTATAGAAAGGAGGCCAGTTTACCTGGGATGTAGAATAGACATAACATATAATCAATTGGAAAGAGAGTCTGATTCTATACTGTGAAGGGTCTTAAATGCAAAGTAGAAGAGATTATATTTTATCCTGTGGGAAATAGGGAACTGCAAAAAGCTTTTTGAGCAAGAGCTGGCTTGGTTAGTTTTGCATTTTAGGAATATCAATTTGTCATCTATGTGGAGAATGGATTGAAGACAGGTCAGTGGAAGCAGAATGACCACTTAGAAGACTATCAGATTCTAGGGAAATAGGTGATGAGGGACTAAACTAAGGCAGCTAAGTGATGCAGTGGATATAGTGCTGAATCTGGGGTCAGGAAGGTCTGAGTTCAGATCCAGTTTCAGATACTTAATAACTGTGACCTTTTGTAAGTTAACCTCTGCTTGCTTTCATTTCCTCATCTATAAAATGTGAATAATAACAACACCTACCTCCCAGGGTTACCGTGAGGATCAAAAGAGATAATTATTGTAAACAACTTAGCACAATACCCGCCATATAGTAAGCCCTTTTATAAATGTTAGTTATTATTATTAAGGTCATTCTGCTGTGCATGGAATGGTTACACATATTATGTAAGTAGAATCAACAATATTTGTTCCAAGTCTAATTACCAGTGAAATTTATCATGTGCCACTGGAGGGAATAGGTGCCCTCTGCCACATCAAGGTCCTGAATCTGCTTTCAGATGAATCAGGTTCAGCTGTGAGTAATCCTGGCTACAGCATAAAATCTCTTCAAGCTAAAATAGGGTCCATAAATAATCTCTAGAAGAGAAATTAACTGAGTCCTTTTAAGACAAGTTATTTAATGCACAAAATAGTAAATATAAAGTAAGAACAATTATTTTATTCATTTACTGTACCACACAAGAAACACTGAAACCACAAAAGACTCATAACTCAGTGTGCACAAATACTTAAAACATAACATTAACCTATGAAAGTTATTCCAGGAGATGGTAAAAGACTGAAAAAAAATCACTTTGGGCTCAGTCTACATTATTCTACCAGCTTTCAACAATCTAGTCTTCTAGAAAGTCAGGGTGTGACCAACATTCTGCTGGTAGTGGTCATCATTTCCTCTGAGAAGGAAGCATAATGGCAGAAAGCACTTGTTACTGTGAATCAGAAACCCAGAACTACTTGAAATAGTTAACAGTGTTGACAGAAGTGTTGCATTTATCAGGACTGATATCTGGCTATGAGTGCGTAGGGAAAAATTGTTGTTTGTCCTTCATTCTTGAAGAGGACCTTGACATCAGGTCATGGGTGAAGCCATGACATGCTAGTGAATGGGGATTAAGTAAGGGAGAGTTGTGCAAAGTCACTAACATCATTTCCTCCTCCACCTGGGTCCAGAGGCTAGATATAGATCAGGATGACTGGAGATGGCCCTGGATTCAGTGGGAGACCTTGGTCTTTTTACAGGACTCTGTTTGACTGAGGCTATGCCCATTCAGTAATTAATGCTAGGTAAGAAATGAAGCAGAGAATGCCTCCTTACCTAGTATAAAGAAAGAAGGAAAGAATGAAGGAAAGAAAGACAGACAGACAGACAGAAAGAAAGAAAGAAAGAAAGAAAGAAAGAAAGAAAGAAAGAAAGAAAGAAAGAAAGAAGAAAGAAAAGAAAGAAGAAAAAGAAAGAAAGAAACATAGCAAAAGGGAAAGGGAGCAAATTTTGATCCATTCTTAAGGTCATCTAAGCAATTATTTATCTTTGCTGCCAGGGGCAGGCAGCTCTTGCTTGGCAGGAAATGGGGGAATACCAGTTTAATCAACAGAGGACAATTTTCAAAAGTTGACTCAACTTTCCTACTGTCATAAAAGGCTCTTCAGGGCTCTATAGAATTAAGTCATTGCTGGATGTGCCATACATATTCTCTTCTCTCATTTCATCTTCTTCTCTGTTGCCATGTGTACAATAGCCTACCAACCCTCCACTTACTTTTCACTTGTCTCTCTAGGAGGAGCAATCAAAATCAGTACCAATCAGTAAAAAAAAATGATTAAACACCTTCTATGTGCCAGGCAGGGTGCTAAGTAGTGGGGACAGATACAATAAAAGATGGAAATGATACTCCCTCTCCTCAAGGAGCTTACCTTCTAATGGGGGAGACAATATGTATAAAAATATGAAACAAATAAGGTATATACAGAATAGATGGTAATTAATTAGCAAGGGGAAAGCTCTGCAATTAAGAAGGATTGGGGAAGCATCTTGGAGAAGGTAGAATTTTAGTTGAGACTTAAAGGAAACTAAGTAAGTTAGTAGTCAGAAGAGGAGGGAGAATATTCTAGGCATATTGCTACTGGAAAGGACATGAGGACTGACTGCCTTATGGCTCCACTCATTGTACCAGTGACTTCCCAAATCCAAGTCTTCCTTCCTTGGCCAATCATTTCCCAGCATATATTATTTCCTCTTGGAATGCAAATTCATTGAATGTTCGCTAACATTCACTAGTAAACGTGTCTCTATCTGATTTTTTTCTTTTCCCTTTTGGTGTTTTTTTTTCTTCTTTTTACAAATAGTTTGACTTCATTGTCTGAAATTTAATTGTTTTAAATATCTATTTCACATTCTATTTATTAAAGAATATTTTTTATGTTTTACTGATTTCTTTTAAATCATTAGATCCATTGGCATATAATTGCGTATGTGGTATCTTCTGATAATGATTTTATTCATTTCTATTTTGCTTTTTGTCTTATTCATTGTTTGAGTTAGTAATTTGATTTTCACCATTTTTTTTGACCAAGTTAGGGATTTTGTTGGACTTTACAAATAATCAATGTTTAGTTTTATCAATACAATGCTCTTTGAATTTCATATTTAAATTCACTCTCTTCTAATTTGCCATATAGTAAAATATTTCATGGCAATTCCACATGGAGATACACTTTCTTTTTTTATGACGTGTTTAATTTGGAGAAAAGAAGACTTAGTGGTCAGGGCAGTGGAGGTGTAAAGAGAGAAGACATGGATGTGGATGTGAATATGTAAATAATTCTGTATATGAATCAAATCCAGGTTAAAGACAAACTTGATTCAGAGTTTTAGAAAGTAATGAAGCTGAAATAACATATCAGTTTGCATGACTGACAAGATGGCAGAGTCATTATTTCCCCAAACCAAAAAAGAATGGTGAGATAACCATTGAGCAATTACAGCTAAACCCACATATAAAATAACAGAACCCAACCTAAAGTAAAACTCTGTAAAATTCAATATATGGAGAATTCAGTATCTAATACTTCAGCTCAGCAATTCTATCTACCTTCTGCTCCAAACATTGGACTTAGGTAGCTCAAGCAAACTCACAAGCTAAAGATTTTTAAAACAAAAACATACCACATAACAATTCCAAAGAATACCATAGTGTGAGGTGTGCACAATGGAGGAAATTCTATTAATTTTGTGTAAACTTTTGAAAAAAAATACAACTAATGCTTATATAGTGTCTGCTATGTTTCAGGCATTATGCTTGTAGGTGATATTATTATTTCCATTTTACAAATGAGGAAACTTAAGCGAACAGATTAAGTGATTCTCCTAGGGTCGCACTACTATTAAGTGTCTGAAACTGAACTCAGGTCTTCCTGTCTATAGCCTCATCACTCTTTCCACTCTGCCACCAAGCCTTGAAGGCTTCTATACTAGGTGTATGTATACTATGTCTCTGTTCTAAAAATTGGACAATTGATCTATTATGGGGCTGGATTTTTCAGACACTAATAAATCAGGTCAGGAGTTAGAGTGAGCGGTAAAAGGTCATGAGAGATCTGACTTTTCATAGAGTAATTTGTTCTCCTGGATTCAGGGTGACAACCATTGCCTTTTAGAAGCCATGGTTAATTGAGAAAACCTGAATTTAAAAAATTTGACAGTTTATCAGAAACACATTGGTAAAACTGGAGTTTTTGTTTTCCTATAAAATTTTATTATTTTTTCATCTCCTTGTTCTATGAATAAAGTCATTTAAGAATCAAGGTGAACATTAGGTAGTGATCTCATTGTTAGCTTTACTTTGTATTAAGAAGTGTTCCTCTTGAGAGGAAACTAATAGCACCAAATATTATATGTCACCAAGAATATACTTATACTTATTAGAATGTTTTCCTATCTAACGATATTGAACAGTTAGTCTCAAGCTGAAGATTTAGATCATTCCTTTTAAAAGTAAATTTGGGATAAAGTTTTTGTCTAGAATCTATATGGAAAAGAACATTTTTATGATAGATTATTTTCAAAGACTGAAAAAAATCATAGAGCACAATGTGAGCATTGCCTTTTCTTCTTCATACAAATATTGCTATGCAACCTTTTGTTACTTACTGTTTTCCCCCTTTTAATCCTGATACAGATCCTAACTTTCCCACTCTTCTTGAGAGTTGAATAGTAATATTTAAATTTTCCCAACTGTAAGGATCTAAATATACAAGATCCGTGATTGTTTCATGAACCATGCTGTTAAGTGTATTTTTCCCCTCTGGATAGCAATATTTCTAACTGTATGAAAACCAAGACAATTTAAGAAAGTCAACCAATTTAGTAAATGAAAAACTGAACTGGAAATGAAAGTCAGGCAAAAGGAAGAGAGAACAGAATATGCACTGGTTAAAATAAATTGGAAATGCTAAGTGATTTCTGGACAGCTCAAAGAGTTGATGGGCTTAGTTTTCCTTTTCTAAGTCCCATTATTATACTTTAGTTTTATAATGTAACATGACTGTGACTGTCATTCTAGAACCACCAATTCCCTATAATTACAAGGTGCTAAGGTTTTAAAATACCCTAGGGAGGAATAGGTCCAAGTAGACAACCAGTTACAGTTGGGAGAGCTGTGGAGATGCCAGGGCTAAGAATAATGTGGCTTCAGAATTGTTTCCCAGCTATTGTGAAGTACATCAAACAATCTATTGCTTGACTTCCTACCAAGTCCCCAGTGCCAGAATTCAGCAGTCTGGAACCTAACATGAGCATCTGCCAGGGATTACGTCAGACTCTACCCAGAGAAATCTGAAGCATGTGAACAGTGCTTTTCAGTAGCCAAAAAAAAGTATGTGTGCATATATGTACACACATATGTATATACGATACGTGTATATATGCACATATGTGTAAGTATGTGTGTATACACATATATACATGTACATTTATGTATATATACATATATGTATATATGAATGGTACAAATATAAAGGTAGCAGCCTGTCTATAAGTGAATATTCTTATAGCTTTCCTTTGCAAGGAAGGAGACTGAGAGAGTAGAAATATTGTGAGTTGGAGGGAACTTCAGTTATTCCTTCATTTTAGAGCACCAGTTAAAGAGATCTGGAATTTCATCAAGGCACCTATGGAAGAACAACAGGGCATGGAAAGGGGAAAAGTCAGTGAAAGAGGAAAAATATGAGAAGAAATAAAAGATTTATATTGGCAAAATCTGTAAATTAAAGACCAGCAGACTCCCCCTGGCTTATTCAACCTTTTCTGTTTGCCCATCTGAGAAATGAGTATTATGTGAGAATAGTATGTAGGTGATTGATTGTATTAGCATGAATTTAGCAAAGAGCTTAGAAGTATGCAATTCACTTCTAGTTTACTGATATTTTGTTTGCAAGTGACAATGAAAAATCATTCAGCAGAAATAAAGAATTAACTAGAGTGAACTTTGGAGATGTCATGATCAGCAAAGAAGTACAATTGGCCATAAGAATAGGGAAGTATTAACAGTGTCTAAGAACCTTAATGTGGCTTCCAGTCTTGTTCATTTCTGTGATGGTCTTGTAGCAAATTTATTTTTTAAAAAAGAAACAGCATAGGCTTCTGGGTAGGTGTTTCTAGGTAGACATCTATCTTGAAGTAGTGATTGTATTGTTGATGAGAGAGGAAGAGCTAGGCATCCAGAGGCAGGTGAGACCTCACTTTTCTAGAGCAATGAAACTCTGGGGTGCTTGGCTATGTAAATTGCCCAATTTGAAATCTCATGGAGTGCAGTGAAAATCATTGACCTTACATCATAATATATACTAAATGGATGTGGCATCTATGTCATAAAGTCAAGAATGACTATATGTTTGACACCTGAGACCTTCATTATTCTCTTAGGTATATTCGATTGGTCATGGACCAGAGTACATTGTTGTGAAGAGCATTCATTCAGTAGTTTAAAAAAATCATTCATTTATTTAGCAAATATTCATCATGCAGCTATTCTACAGGTATAGCTCCAAATTGCTCTCTAGAATGTTTGGATCAGTTTGCAACTTCACCTATGAATTAGTGTTAAAGTTTTCACACATCTCCAATATTTATCATTTCCTTTTTCTTTTACATTAGTCAATCTGATAGATATGAGGTGATATCTAAGAGTTATTTTAATTCGCATGAAAGAAGAATTTTTGGCAATGAAATCATATTTTGGATGTATTAGAGGTTTGAGAGGTCACCAGTTTTTTTTTTTATTTTGGTTTTCCTATTTATTCTTAGATGTAGAGGATGCAAACAGGAGATGAAGTTTCTGCTACTATTTATTATTTATTGTCTCTAAAAAGTTCTTAGACATACATGGAAACATTCACCATACATATATGCAGATACACACATATCTATATGTACACACCCATTTTCATATCTATATATATGTATGTATTTGTTAGTGTGTATATGTATATGTGTAGCATGGAAGAAGGAGTAACACTTAAGAAGACTGGAAAAAATAGGATTAGATCAGATTCTGAGGAGCTATAAATTCCAAACTCAGTAGTTTAAATTAGAAACTAGAAGTAATAAAAATCAAGTATAGGGTTTTTGCTTTGTTTTGCTATGTTTTTGAGAGATTAGACCTGTGCTGTTAGAAAATCACTTTGGTAAATGTGTGGAAGATTAGAGGAGGGATGAGAGTTGGGAGAGACTTGAGGAGCCTATTGCAGTAATCCAGGCAAGAGGTGATGAGGGCCTGATCTAGGATGGTGGTTGTGTGTGAGGACTTCTTTTTAAACTGGGGGAGATTTAGGCATCTTTGTATGAAGCAAGAAAGACACCAATAGGTGAGAGTGAATGAAGATTCTGTATAGAGAGGACAATCTGTTGGAGAAGTTGAGAGGGTGTGATAGGAAGAGTATTTTTGGAGATGCTGACCATGTCAAGAACAAGGGCTACTTCATCATAGACTGGAATATGGGAGGAACTAGTGGGGTATGATAAGGAAATATGAGTAGAGAAGGGGAGAAGAGGGAGATTGCCTTAAATGACCTTGAATTTGGGGATGCATGTGTGAAATATGATGTTTTTCTAGTTTGGTAGGATCTGGCTATAGTTAGTTTTCCAATTCCTTAAACTTCCCAGAACCCAGAATCATCTCCAAGCTTCTAGAAAACAGCAGTGGGAATCTTTCAGGATCAGTGATGCTTTTTAATTGCCTTTCACTAAAATAGCTTCAGGGGTGGATAGGACAACCATCTAGGCCCCCACCATTTCTACTAATTGTCTCATTCTCCCCAGTACTAACTATTTGAAGGAGTCAACATGGTAGAGTAGAAACAACATATGCTAGAATATTAATGAGGCATCCTAGGTTCCATTTGTATTACTAATAAGCCCTGTGATCTTGGATGAGGCATTCCAAGTCTCTGATCCTCTGTTTTTTATCGACAATATGGGGGTGCTGGCATATCTTATCTTTAAAGTTCCTTTTAAATCTCAAATTAAATTATTTCATTAGGCTTTAATTTCCCTTTCCCACTAGACAACAGGATTCCTGAGAGAAGAAGACTTTCCTTCCTCCATATACTTAATAGCTCTCTCCACCCTCCAGAGTCATATTATTTGCTAATATGCAAATCAACAAAGTCCACATTCTTAAAAAACAAGGTCCACTTAAAAAATGAATGTTAAAATAACCACTGGAAATTATGGGGGTCATGTTTTCATAGAACTACATGAGGCAGTGGGGTAGTAGTTACATTATTGAATTTGGAATCAAGAAGATCTTAGTTTGAATCCTGCCTCAGATATTTTAGTGATTGTATGACTCAGGACTAGTCATTTAACCTTTCCCAGGTTCAAGTTCCTATATCACTAGAGATAATAACAGCATCTATCTCACAGGGCTTTTGTGAGGATCAAATAAAAGTACCTCTCTCCACTATTTAGGAGAATCTTGGCTCCAAAATATACTGGTAGTGTGACTCTAGACAATTTACTTAAGCTTTCATTGCCCCAGGCAACTCTTTAAGTGTAAATCACAGAGAAAGTGCTAAAGTATATTGGAGTAAGGCATTTCTTTATTAGGGAATTTCTTACACCAATGGAATTACTGGTCCAGTTCCTATCATCACTGTAGATATTATTATTCTTATTATTGTTGCTATTATTAGCCTTTGACCCCAATATTTGTTAGGCATTTTGATCATGCTGTAGTTGTAACTGAGCATAATTGTTGGGACTGGAAGCTCAATTCCGTGTGGACAGTCTCGGGCAGGTAAAAGTGGGACTTCTAAATCTTAGAGTCTTACGAGGCCCTCCATGAACAGCGGGGGTTCGAGAAGGTCAGACCGAGCTAGCTCGGCTAGCTCGGGTATTTCCGCCTCTCCCCCGGAGATACCTGATGGGTGGAGTCTCCCTGCCCTCGAGGTCGTCCCGGATTGGAGCACACCTAGTTACCTAACAGCACGGTATTGAGATGCAAACTGTGTGGCTGAAGATTAAGTAGGATTGAGGAAGCCTAAAAGCTCTCTTAGCACGTGTGGAGCCAAAGAGAAAAGTAGGGCTCCGCTTCTTTTCTTTCCTCTCTCCCCTCCCCCTCTCTCCCCGCTTGTACTTCTACTTCCATTCCCTTAAGCTTAGCCTTCTTAGGAAATCTCCCCCTCTTCGTCCTAAGAAAGAAGAGCCCCTGCACTTGTAACCGAAACCCTGTAATAAAGCTCAACCCCTGTTTGACTCTGGAACGTCCTTTCTCTCATACGTGCATCCGGCGTGGCCAGCCGAAGACCTGGACAGGTAAGAAAGACTCGGGTAGCCCAATACAGGCCTCTAGGCTTGGCACATAATGATCCATTGGGAGATATACCTTTCGGGGTAAGCATATTTTTGAAGAATCATAGAATTTGACATTTGGGAGAAACTTGAGAAGCCATAGTACCCAACCCTTTCATTTTAAAAGTGAGACAAAAAAAGTCCCAGATAAAAGAAATGACTTGCCCAAGGCCATATAACAACTTAAATGTAGAACTGGACTCTATCCCTTTCTGCCTCTCATGGCGCCAGTGAATTTCTGCAAAACTCTCTCATCTCACTTATTCATTTCTTCTTTAGTTCAAGAAATTTTAACTTAGGGTCTATGAACTTAAGAAAATGTTTTGATTATTGTACTTCAATATAGTTAGCTTTCTAATTATGTTTGTATTTTATTTTTTACATTTAAAAAGTTGTTTTGAGGATTCCATACTAGGATATCAAGGGAATCCTTGACAGAAAATAGATGAAGAATCCATGACTTAGTTAATTAAGAGGGAGAGAATTGGTTATTATCCTGAATTATCCATATCATCATAGCTAAAAAACAAGAAGGAATCCCAAAAGTCACTGAGTTTGACTGTTTCATTTTATTTGTGAGGGAACTGTGGTTTAGAGAGGTTGTGGCTTAGAGTGACAGAGACATTGTACTGGAGATCCAAATAGAAGAAAGGAAAACACTGAAGGAGTTTTCATTCTAATGAGAGAAGACAACACATTAAGAAGAGCTTGAAAGAAGAGGGGTGGGTGAGTGCCCATCCAGGAGAGAGGAAAGGAAGGGGATGTTGGCAGAAAAGTTTGAGGAAGAGTTCACCTAAGACACTTGCTCTTCTGGGCCCTCTAGTGTCATGATGAGTTTTGAGCAGCCTAGGTAGATGAGGGAGGGAGGAAATGAGGAAGGGGACTCTAGCACTGTATAGCAGTTCCTCTTAAGAGCTAATAGACTGCATCTCATTCTTTCTACTCATGCACTTGAATTTTGCTATCACAACAAGGAAAGAAGTTTGCTGGACAGATTAGAAACCTGCCTGGGAGATTATTAGGCTTGTCAACTTCCTCTTCTACTTTTTTTTTTCTAAATAAGCAGAAGAGAAGAAAGGTATAATCCTGGTATAGAAAAATATTGGTAGCTAGCAAGGCTTTGATTGGATACATATGGCCCATAATTTGTACTAGCCAGATATACTCACCTCCTGTTTTTAAACCTTTCCAAAGAATCCTTCTTGGCACTAATGTGATTTGGAAACCAATGCTAAGAATATTATGTGGCATCATCACCTCATTATCTGCTGTTCTAGTTTTTATTCCTTAAACAATTTCAAGAATTCATCTGACTGTTAAAAATGAGAGTTGGTTCCTACTACAGATTCAAAGAAATTTTGTGGAGTCTGTATTAAGCAATGACTTCCACCTCCCACTAGATGTATCAGGCTGTTGTTTCTACCAAATCTTTTTAAAAAATTGTCTGTTTAGACAATATGCTAATTTTCCCTAAATATATGATGTTTACTTTCTTACTGCTACATTCTGGTTCCTAGGACATGTTTGAGTTTGCCATTTATTCAGACCTGTTTTCCCCCTGAATCACCATATCAGCTTTCCCTAACAAAGAATAACACAGAACTACCACCACTACTGTCTCATAGCTAGTATTTAGGTAACTCTTAAAGTTTCCAAAATGTTTTACACATATTATTTCATTTGATCCTCCTAGTAAGTCCAAAAGTTATTTGCTTAAAAATACAATCAATCAATAAGCATTTATTAAGTGCTTACTAGGTGCTAAGCACTGGGGATGCAAAAGGAGGCAAAAGACAATTCCTGTTCTTAAGAAGTCTGCAATCTAATGGGAAATAAATTACAAAGAATTAAAATAAGCAGCAGGCACTCATTGAACTGTTTTCCAAAGCTATTTCCTTCTCTCATACTTCTCATTGTGGGAAGGTAAGAAATCCCTCACTTTGCCTTCCCATAGTGTCTTCTTGACAAGAAGGAATGGGCATTAGAAGAATGGCTGCTGTAGCCATGTTGGATAACATTGTTTTGGTTTCCATCATTGATAATGGCAAGATTGTTGCCCAGTTTCCAAGATTATTTTGTTTTACTCAATGTAGCTGCAGCAGCTGCTCTTCTCAGGAACTCTGAGTATTTGACTCACACCTTCTCCATTCCCTGACATGCTCTGCTTCATCTCTGCTTTTTGCCTACTTAGATTTAGGGATATTAGAGGAGAAGTGAACTTCTTGAGAGCAATGACTGATTTTCCCCCTTTCTTTGTGTCCTTAACTCTTAACATAGTAGTGGGTACACATTTACTGATTTGACTTGACCCTTCCTCTTAGTCTTTTTCTTTTTTTCCTCCTCCCTGGCTCTAGATCTAGTTTCCTTTATTAGGTTCTTCCTTCTGAGAATTCCTGGTCGCCTTTTTTTCATAACCTCCACTTACCATGGCTCAGATCAACACAGCTTCTATATACCACTGATACTACCAAGTTCATATTAAAACATGGCATTAGAAGTCAATGGATAATTCAACATAAAAGATCCAGAGGAAATACAAGGAAAACATTAAAGACTAATTATAAGGTACTCATTAAGGTCAAGCTGTATATTTGTGTATGAATGTGTATATATATATATATATATATATATATATATATATATGTATGTATTTTTATATATATGTAAATATACACATATATACACATATGTATGAAAATGCTATCACTATTCTTAAACTGTCATTATTACTAAGGTAATTTGAAAGAAAGGTTTGGGTTGAATTGGGTATGATGGGATGATTTTAAAAAAACAAAACTGAGTAGGAAAAGGTAAAAGGCAGCATGTAAATTATAAAAATGGGGCATGAAAAGAAGAACCAATACAAAGGAAGGAGTTGGGGGTGGAGGGCTGGCATTGTGAGAAACTGTAATGATAATTAAAATGAGAAGCTCTTTCCCATTAGTTAATAGGCCAATATGACCTGTCTGGGTCACATGGAAGTCTGATTCACATAAAGTCTGTGGTGGGAAAAATTTGCTAAATGTGTGGAGCAGGAAGGGGTGCAGCAGGAAATGAGTCAGACTAGTCAGAGCTGGGAAGGACAGGGGAAACAGGCATCTAGGATTGTGAGTGTTTGTGGGAAAGCTTGATAATATGTATAGATTTCTTGGTTACTATGATGGATTTCTTTGTTATTATGATGGATTTGGCTTTCTGGTGTTGGGATTTGGCTTTATGGTATTCAAATAATTTTTTCTGCCTTCTACATGGCAAGTCTATTATACTGTGCGATTCAGAACTACTTCAGCATATTCACAGTCTACTTCCATGCTGTGAATATTGCCTTGACAATACAGAACCTTACTCTCATTTGGGTTGAAGAGGAAACAATGTGTACACCTGGAACACTATAGAAGTCTTCTGAACATGTAGAGACGTGAGAAAACTGGGGGACAAGGTGGTGAAGGGATTTTTAGAGGGGTAGGTGGATTAGGTTTGAGGGGTAGGGAAAAGGGAAGGGGAGCTCCTGGAGGGGTGGGGAAAGTGAGGGGTGGCAAGAAGAAGATAAGGTAATAGGGACAGAGTAAAAAGAGAGACTGAGAAAGAAAACAGTGAGTAAAAACAAGATGGAAGGAAATTCACAAATATTCAATTATAACTCTGAATGTGAATGTGATGTTTATAGCACTCTTTTTGTGGTGTCAAAGAACTGTAAATTACAGGGATTCCTATCAATTGGGAAATGGCTGAGCAAGGTGTGGGGTATGGTTGTGATAGAATACTTCTGTGCTATAGGAAATGATGAGCTCAATGATTTAAAAAGGCATGGAAAGACTTGCATGAAATGATGAAGAAAATGAGCAGGAGCAAGAGAATACTGTATAAAGTAACAGCAATATTGTTTCAAGAATGACTTTGAGTGACTAAGTAATTTTGACTGTTATAAATACACAAATTAAAAATGAAAGACATATAAAGAAACATGGTATGTGCATCTAGAGAAAGAACTGATAAATAGAAATATGTATAGAATAATTCATATATATCTATACACAAAAATGTGTGTGTGTGTGTGTGTGTGTGTGTGTGTGTGTGTGTGTGTGATGGCAGCTATCTCTAGGGCCGGGGAGAGAGAAGAAAAAAGGAAAATTTTCATGATAATTTTGTTACAAATTTGAAAGGAATAGCAAGTTGTAAATGGTAGATTTGCAGTTTCATGTGCAATCATCTTTTCAAAAAAATCATACTGTGTTATGGAAATGCTTGTTTTATTCCATGAATTGAAAATAAAGTAATTTTGTAATACAAAAAATATGGTGCTTCCTTGGATGAGATCTTGTCTTAGCCATCACTGACCATTCCCAAAAGTCAATCCTTGCACCTTTGTTCCTCAAAGATAGAATAGCCATCTTGAAACCATGGTATGGCCTCCATTCCTTGATCTCCTGGTGATTTACTCTCCTGATTTTTTGAAATACAGTCTCCAATGTCTTTCACTTAAAACAAAAAAATAAACATAAAGAAAAGCAAACCAAAACAAAAGACCTTTATTCACCAACTGCATTGCAAGAGATTTAAAGGACCCAAGACCTCTCTGCTTATAGCATTATCTCTTCTGACACCAGAAAGTCATCAGGAAGAAAGAAGTAAAACCAAGAGAAGGTTCTCAACAATTAGTGGCTTTAAAATGCCCCAAGTTTTTCCTCCTAGTTCTTCTCCAGTACATGACTAGCAGATTAGATCCAGTTAAAAAATGTCTGAGCATGTTCTAAGTCTCTCCAAAGAACTTCTATTGCATATCATCATGACTCTCTGGAAGCATTTTCACCAGCCTCTTCTACGTGGGAGATGGCATTAGTCAGACATTCTCATGCCCACTTATTTCCACATTGTACTTTGGTTCAATACCCAAAATCAACATTGTCAGCTACAAACTTGGTGATACTCATTTGAGGTCATTTTGGCTTTTACAGATAGTATCAATGTTTGCAGTTCTGTGTTGATTCAGAAGAATCTTAGACAACTCTGACTTTTTAGCAAAGACAAATACATACCAACAATTATGTCCAACTGAATAAATCTCCCCTTCACTCTAAATCCCCAGTGCATGAATTTACTAGTTGGTTTATTCTTTAGGGTGCCTTTATGTATTTACATTTCATATGCTTCCTTTCCCCTACTCAAAAATTGCTATTGTTGATGGTTCCTGTGCTAAGGAAAAAAGGCAGATACTCAAGTAAACTGGGCTTGTTTTGCTCCTGAAGTAACTCTGGGATGGGGAAATGCAGGATCTTCTAAAGTCTATAAACTGATTGCTTAGTTGCTAAGAATATTCGAGAAGGTCACTAAAGGACTGAAGGGTATAAGGTACCTTATGACTTGGATATGGTAAGACTTCAGTATTCAGTTTCAGATCTTAGTTATTGACATTATTGTAATTTACAAAGTAATAAATTTTATTTATAGGTTATTATTACTTTTGTTTGCATGGACAACATTTTCTACCTGATTTCCACAGAACAAAGTGGTATAACAACAATAGAAACAGCAATAGTAATTGGCAATTAAGTAGAACTTTAATGTTTTGCAAACGACTTTACAAGTGTTATCCCTATTATTATTCTCATTTTACAGACAAGGAAACTAAAGCTAAAAGACATTAAATAACTTGAACAGTTTCTTAAAGCTAATAATGATTGGGGCAGGATTCAAAATCAGTTATTTTATACCAATTTTATCACTTTCTATGTATTTGAACTTTGCACAAAGCTAGAGACTTTAAGAGGTGGAGGTGAGAAGAGAGCACATTCTAGGCATGGAGAACAGTGAGTAATGACAGAGAAACATACGTGAAAGGTGAGGCATAGCAATGAAGAGGGCCAGTTGGACTTGATGGAAGAGTCTTGAGAGTGGGAGTAATGTAAAACAAGGTTAGAAAAGTAAATGGATACCAGATTGTAAAAGACTTGAAATGTCATATTTCACAGGGCATAAGTAAACCTGTTGCATAGATTAGACTGACTATTTTCACATAAAGAATTTGAAGTGTACAAATTTACCCTGTCTCTGAGAAGGTTTTCACCAGCTATTACTACATATCCACTGCAGCTTCTGAGACCTGCATTGGGAAGGATTCAGATGGCAGTATAAATGATATATTAATTGAACATGATTTTTGAAGTTTTTAAAAAAAGTTCAAATATCAATTTCTATACTATGACATGTTGTAACTATTTTCATAGCACTTTAGGTAGTGATAGAAGTTTTTTTTTTTTTTTTATAGATCCCCCAAAAGGTGTGATATGACAAATACGCTTGTCAATTTAAGAGATGCACGAGTTTTCGCCCTTTCTCTAAGACATTAATCTAGATGGCATGGGCTGATTATACAGCAATTGGACCGTCTCTGCCCACCAGAATTCTGCTTTGACAGAACTGATTGTAGTGTATTCTGGTTCAGTGAATACAGAGAGCAAGTTTTCCAGCTCTGCTACCTCTTCCCCTAGTATAATATTCACTGCTAGGTAAATGTGTTCATGGAAATTAGGATGGATTTACAAAAACCCCACAAAACTGTACTCAAATATGTGGGATGCCTAAACCTGTTTTTTATGAATATAAATAGAAAGCATGTCAGAACAAGGGCCATTAGATATTTTGCAAATATCTCAGGCATTTTGAATGGCAAATCTTAGCAGTTTTCCTCTGAAGCAGTATTATAAAGCTTCCCTCCTTATTAGCAAAAAGGCAGAGGGAACCATGGTGAATTGCCCAGTTCCTTTCAAAGTAATCCAGGGACCCCAGCCTTCTATTTAATGCTAACATATAGTGTTATTAGTTTGGTAAATATAATATCTCTCCCTTCACTAATATCTGCATGATTAATGCAAGGATGCTTTGTTATTTTTGCCAACACACGTTTTCAACTGTGACTCTAACATGGAGAAAAATGAGCTGAAGGAGTTTCAATTATAGCCATGTGAACAGAGTAATTAGTATAGTAACACATTTGACAATGGGAAGGGAAAAAGGAAGGCATTCCTTGGAGAGAGAATGTGCATATTATGTATAGAAGATAATCCTGCTAATAACCCTAGGAAAACAGGAGGAGAAACACTGGCAATAAAGAAGACAGTAATTGCCTGTTTTATGATGCGAGCAGTTCCTGCCTTTGATCACAGGAGAGCACTGTTCATCTATGAAATGTTTTGTTTAAAGAGAATAACTGGATCCTTTATGAGGTAGGTGAGGCTTGATGTGGCAAATTATATGACCCTTATTGTCAAATCATAGCTATAAAAGAGAAACACATTATACTCATAGAAAAGTGGATATGTGGACAAGATTTTATAAAGTTGCCAGCATATTGCTACTGACATAAATTAATGTGTGCATACATATATATGTATATGGATGTGTATATATATATGTATATGTATATGTATATGTATATGTATATGTATATGTATATGTATATGTATATGTATATGTATATGTATGTGTATGTGTGTGTGTTTTCCTGAGGTTAAACTAAGATGCTGACAGCTTCAAGGTGACATACTTGTTTGTATTTTATATTAAAAAGGAAAAAAAACATATTTCTTGTTTGAGAGGGAGGAGAGGAGAATCAAAGTGTTTCTAGTGAGAACTAAATAGAAGAAATGTGAATTTGGTTTAAAAAAATAGTATGGTCTAAGAAATCACTTGAGAGTCAACATGGAGTATAGAGAGTTAACTTCAGTAACAGAAGACCTAGGCTTGAGTCCATCTCTAACACATACAGGGCTTGTGACTCTCAGCAAGTCACTTGACCTCTCAGTACCTCAGACTTCTCACTAAAGTTTGTTTAAGGAATTTCTCTACCAGGCCAGATCAGTGAAATAACAGATATATACTATATGAAAAAAATCAACAAAAAAATTACAAACTGAAATGAATCATCTAGAAAATATTGCTCCTCCCTCACTAATCTATTGACACATGTATAATTATTTATGGGATATGCCCAGGAGTCAGTGTCAAGATGGTGGAGTAAAGGCAGGGATTCATCTAAGCTCACCCAAAATCCATCCAAATACCTTTAACTAATGACTTTACACAAATTATAGAGTAGCAGAACCCACAAAAAGACAAAATAAAACAATTTTCCAACCCAAGACAACTTAGAAAGTCAGCAGGAAAGATCTGTTGCACCAGGTTGAGAGAGGACTGAAGTTCAGCACAGGATGCCTCAGTTCAGGCCTGGTTCCAGCAAACCAGCAGCAGGCTTCAGGACAACTGAATCAGTACAGCAGTGGCAGGTTTCCAAACTGCTCATTACACAGCCACTAAAAACAAATTAAAAAGTCAGCAGGAAAATCTATCACACCTAGGTGAGAGTGGAGCACAGTTCTGTACAGTCCATGAAGTGCAGCCCTGTAATGCTAATGAGAGTTAAAGATCTTCCCCACCCTTTACCAGACCTGCCAATTAAGAGAAGCTTTATTAGTGGAGATTTGTTTTTGTTAGAAGGCCCACATCTTTTGTTAATTTCTAATGAGACATTGCTTCTCAAGGGTTGTGATGCCCTCTGCCTCTGAAAAGTGTATAAACACTCTGAGGTGAGATTTTACTTTGGGGCTTACTCATTAGAAGTACTTGTTTGGCCAGAGGAGACTCTGGGTAGCCACTAAGGAGTCTTCTGGCTTTGCAAGTCCAGATGTTCATGCTTTTCTCTCTGGTAACTATGTACGTATGGTCAGATAGTTGGATCTGTCTGTTGATTTATGATGTATGTATTGTTTATGATCAGACAGTTAGAAGTCCTGTCTGTTACTTGAACTTTGTTTCTCTATATGTGTTTTCTCTGAAGTTCAGGGTGCTTCCATTTTCCCCTAAAGGATATATGTGAATGATTGATTAAAGTGATTGTTGACCCTTCAAAGTTGCCTTTCCTTTTAGAAAAGCAGATCTAAGAACCTGTACAGCAGATGCTCCTGTGTATGTTGGAGTCCTTGCTGTTATAAGCCCTGACTGAAACAAACCAGGAGCAGGCATGGCAGGAACTGAATCCCCAGTAGTAGTTGCTGTTTCAGGAGCTCTCAGCTCTCAATAAGGGGGTCATAAGGAGATTACAGGGCTTCTTTGCTAATACTGAGGCAGGATTCTATTGCTTAGCCCATACTCAGATCAGGGTCATAGTCCTGGATATCAGTTCCAAGGTGAGAAGGAACACTAGCAGAAGAATACTTGTGACCACAGTGGAGCAGGGACAGTTCTCACAGTTCCAGGGCACAAAAGAGTACTCACAGACAAGAGTACAGGTCAGGAGAATAGTAAACATACCTCTGCTTAGATCATACCACCTTGGAAGAACTGAAAACTTACAAGTTCATATAAGTATCTGAAAACAGCCACACAAAACCCCTGAACCTTGGTATAGTACGTTCCTCTACCCTGGAAGCAGAGCCCTACTTTACAAAAGAGTTAAAATTTAGCTAATACGTTGGGATATTGAGCAAACAACAGAAAAAACAAATCTGATAATAGAAAGTTACTATGGTGGCAAGAAAGACCCCCCCCCAAAAAAAAACAATTGGAGGAAAACAAAGTCAAAGTTTCTACATCAGAAATCTCTAAGGAAAATATGAATTGGTCTCAGACCACGGAAGAGCTCAAACAGGATTTTGAAAATCAAGTAAGATAGGTAGAAGGAAAATTGGGAAGAAAAATGAAAGTGATACGAGAAAATTAAGAGAAAAGAATCAACAGCTTGGTAAAGGAGAACCCTCCAAAATACTGAGGAAAGTAACAGCCTAAAAACAGACTAGGCCAAATGGTAAAAGAGATCCAAAAAGTCAGTGAGGAGAAGAATGCCTTAAAAAGTGGAATTGGCCAAATGGAAGAAGAGGCACAAAAATTCACTGAAAGAAAAAGCTCTTTTTTCACTTTTTTAGTTATTTTGTTTTCAGTGTTCTACAATCACTTCCATATACCTTAGATTTTTCCCCTCCCTCCCTCTCATAACTCCCTTCCTCCCCACTCCCTCTCTGAGACAATGTGCAATCTTATATAGGTTCTACACATACATTCCTATTAAATACATTTTCAACTTAGTCACATTGAATAGAAGATTTAAAACGCATGTGAGAAACCATAAAACAAAACAAAACATAATATAAAAGAAAAAAGTCTGCTTCATTCTGCAATCCAGTCCCATAGTTCTTTCTCTGGATGTTTGGTGTTTGCCTCAAAAGTCCACTGGGAATTTTTTAGGTCCTTGCATTGCTATGAAGGACTAAGTCTACCAAAAAAATTCTTTGTACACTATGATTGTGGAAAAAGCTCTTTTAAAAGTAGAATTGGCCAAATTGAAAATGAGGTACAAAGCCTCACTCCAGAAAATAATTTATTAAAAATGAAAAGTGAGCAAATGCAAGCTAATGACTTCATGAGTAATCAAGGAACAAAAAAACAAAACCAAAAGAATGAAAAAAAATAGAAAACAATGTGAGATATCTCAATGGACAAACAACTGGCCTGTAAAAATTATTGGACTCCCTGAAACCTAGGATAAAAAAGAGAACCTAGACACCATCTTTCAAAATTATCAAGGAAAATCATCCAAATTTTCTACAACCAGAGGATCAAATAGAAATAGAAAGAATCCATTGCTCTCAAAATGAACACTCCCAGGAATATTATAGCCAAATTTCAGAACTCCCAGATCAGGGAGAAAATATTGCAAGCAGTCAGAAAGAAACAATTCAAGTGTCACAGAGCCACAGTCAAGTTAACATGAGATTTATAAGCTTCTATATTAAAGGATTAGAGGGCTTGAAAAATGATATTCTGGAGGGCAAAAGAGCTAGTATTCCAAATAAGATCCACCTACCCAGAAAAACTGAGTATAATCCTTTAGGGGGGAAATGGATATTCAATGAAATAGAGGAATTTCAAACATTTCTAATGATAAGGTTAAAGCTGAATAGAAAAAAATTAATTTTCAAATATAAGACTCAAGAGAAACATAAAAAGGCAAACAGGAAAGGGAAATCATAAGAGACTTAATAAGGTTAAACTGTTTATCTTCTTACATGAAAAAATTATACTTGTAACTCATAATAACTTTCATATTATTAAGGCAATTAAGAGTATATATAGACAGAAGGTACAGATGTGAATTGAATATGAAGGGATGCTATCAAAAAACATAAAAGTAGGGGTGAGAAAGAGGCATGTAGTGGGAAAGGGGAAAATGGAGAGATAGAATGGGGTAAATTATCCCACATAAAGGAGTCAAGAAAAAAACATTTACTGTGAAGGGTAAGAGGGGGACAGTGAGAGGGAGTGAATGAATCTTATTCTCATCAGAATTGGCTCAAAGAGTGAATAACATAGACATGCAACTGAGTATAGAAATCTATCTTACCCTACAGGAAAGTAGGAGAGGAAGGGAATAAGAGAAAGGCTGTGTGTGATAGAAGGGCAGGCAGATTGGGGGAGAGGGTATTAAAAGCAAAACACTTTTGTAGAGGGACAAGGTGAAAGGAGAGATAGAGTAGAATAAATAGAGAGGGGATAGGATGGAGAAAAAAACAGTTAGAAATAGTAACTATGAAAAAAATTTGAAGTAAATTTCTGTGACAAAAGACTCATTTCTCAAAGATATAGAGAACTTAGTGAAAATTTAAAAATAAGAACCATTTCCCAATCAATAAATGATCAAAAATATGAACTGTTTTCAGCTGAAGTAATTAAAGCTATCTGTAGCCATATGAAAAAAAATGCTCTAACTCACTTTGATTGGAGAGATTCAAATTGAAACAATTCTGAAGTACTTCTTCATATCTATTGTACTGTTTAATAAGATGGAAAAAAATGACAAATGGTAGAGGTGATTTGGGAAAAAATAAGATTAATACACTCTTGCTAGAGTTGTGAATTGATTCAATCCTACTGTAGAACAGTTTGGAATCATTCCCAAAGGATTATAGAATGATGTATACCCTTTGATCAAGCAATACCATCACTGGGTCTGTATCCCAAAAGAGATAAAAAACAAAAAGGAAAAGGACTTTATATGTACAAAATTATCTATAGTAGCTCCTTTCTGGTGACAAAGAATTGGAAATTGAGGGGATGTCCATTATTTCAGGAATGACTGATAAAAATTTTGGCATGTAATTATGATAGAATATTATGCACTATAAGAAATGATGAGCAGGACACTCTCAGAAAGACCTAGAAAGACTTAACTGAGCTGATGCAAAGTGAAATGCACTGTGAACAAAGTAGCAGTAATATTGTAAGATGATAGCTGTGAATGACATAGCTTCTCCCAGCAACACAAAGATCTCAGACAACTCTGAACGAAGTATGATGAAAAATGCTATCCATCTCCACATAAAGAGCTGATGGTGTCTGAATACAGACTGAAGTAAATTTTTTGCCTTTATTTTTCTTGAGCCTTATTTTCTTTTGATCTGTTTTCTTTCACAATATAACTATTATGGTAATAATATCTTTCCATTCTTACATACTCCTTTTACATATGCTATGATTCAGTGACATTGGCCTTTCTACTCTTGTATGACTCTGTCTTTTCACTGATAGTCCTTTTTATCTGGAGAGCTCTTATACTTCACCTTTGCCTCTTGGCTTCCCTTATTTCCTCCAAGATTCAGCTCAAATCCCATTTTTCCAGTATTTCCCTGCCTGCTCTGCCCAACCTCTATCTGAGATTATATCTCATTTATACTACATTTTTTTATATGCACATAGTTGTTTCCATGTTGCCCCTCATCCATTAGAATGTGATATCCTTGAAGACAGGAATTGTTTTTGTTTTTGTTGCTGTTTGTATCTTACTTACTACTTTGCCTGGGACACAGTACGCACTGATAATGCTTAGTGAACAACTGTTTGTCATACACAATTATAGTTGTGTCTCCAACACAGCGCTAATGCTTCATGGAGAATTATTGAGGTATAAAATAAATTTTGCAAATTTCTTTCCAAAAAAAGATCCCAGTGGCTCTTCAGATATTTAGGAGCTTGGGATTTTTATCTTCTCCATAAGAAGTACACTACAACTATTCTGAATAAGAGACTGGAAGAGAGAAACAAAGTTAAGAGTTGCTAAATACTCCCCTTATCTCCTTCTAGGACTCTTCATCCTTCCACTTTCTCCCCTTCCTTGTAACCTTCATGCCGCTTTCCCTCCCTCTCCTTTCTCCCCCATCCCCCCCCTTCCCTCTATTCTTTATCATTCCTTCCTTCCCCAGCCTACATGAAACTGTGATGGAGACAACCTAAGAGATCATGGAGCCCTCAGAGGTGGACGTCAAGGAGCTGTGACAGAATATGTTCTCCAAAATTCCCATGTACCTGACAGGTGAGCTGACAACCACCAGTGAAGACTATAAACTTCTGGAAAATATCAACAAACTGACTAGTTTGAAGTACTTAGAAATGAAAGATATTGCAGTAAACATAAGTAGAAACCTAAAGGACTTAAACTAGAAATATGCAGCACTTCAGCCTTATCTGGATCTTGAGCAGGCAGCTTACAAGTTGGATGCATATTCAAAGAAACTAGAAGCAAAGTACAAGAAGTTAGAAAGGTGAGGAAAGACTTCTTTAGCACAAAGACTTTAAATACAAGAATATTTTATAAGAGCTGAAATAATTGAGATGGAACTAGTACTATGCTTCAGTTCCTAAAAGGAAGCTGTGCTGCTGATCCAAGGAGAATCCTAGCTCCTACTTTTGTTTGGATCCATAATTTTGGCCACTCCCAATGTTTTCCTAAACCTGTATCCCCTGGAACCCCATCTTATTGTCACCTTCATTGTGTGCTCTGTCTAGAGTAGACACGGAAGAGAGGTTCTGGTCTCCCTGTCTTCTCCTTTCTTTCCTCTACCCTAGGTTCCCACCCCCTTCATAACATTTTCTTGATCCTAAATAATAAATGCCACATATGACCCTCAAAAAAAGCTACTAATCAAAATTGTAGACCTTCCATACAGTGTCTGCACTTAGTGGCATACAAGTTAATGGGGGGAAAAGTTGATTAAAATAGTTGATGTGAAATCAAAACTAATGGTTGGTTGATCCTTTCCTTTTAAAATTCATATTTTGGCATTGTGTAAGTAGAGTCTTATCTTTTGGGGGCATCTAGTATTGTTCTGGTACATTCTTAGTATAAAAAAATCAATCCAAAAACTCTTCAGATACTTAAGTGCCTCTGGGTATAAAAAAAAAGGTATTTTGTGCACTGTAGTTGCCCTGAGTAGTAGAGTAGAAGAGACAAATAAAGATAAGGTCAATGTTAAATGTTGATAATAATTATAGAATTACCTTACAGTGAATGTAAATATGGATATATAAGTTACATTACAATCTACCTGCATTCATTTCAATTCTATGAATGTACCTGGTTACCAGTGCTGGCTATTATAGTAGAAAGATCCTGTGGTTATTGTATGTTTCATGGAAAAGTCTGATAGAAAAGCCTTCTTAAGAATCTGCCAGATTTGTAACTAAAGGTTCAAACAAAATTATTAATTCTCCCCCATTGAGTGCTTGGAATTTAAAATACACTTTCTTCCCAGCAACCCTTTAACATTGGTAGTACAGGAACCATCATTCCCATTTTTATAGATGAGGTCACTGAGAGTTAATTACCTCCCCAGAGCACGATGGTCAGTAAGTGGCAGACCACTGTTAAACTCAGGTTTTTTTATTATTATTCTTTCACTATACCATATTATTCCCCTATCATTATATAATGTAGATTTGAGTTGATTCAAGTTAGAAATGGACATCAGGCATGAATTAGAATTGTCTACTTTTTCTATGGATTTTAGTCTTTGTTTTTGAGATTCAACTGTACTGTCTTCAGTAGGACTTTTCTGATCCTTCTTCCTACCTTCTACTTCCCTTTTCCTCTGAGATTACATTCCTACTATTCCTTATGTATCCTTTATGTACATAGTTATTTGCCTGTTTTATGTCTCTCCCCTTGGAATGTGAGCTGGAGAGACAGGCATTGGCCTTTGTTTTCATTGTCTGTATGTAGTGGGCCATATGATACACTCATCAATCAGAAGCGGTCAGGGCTGGGAATGAGAGTTTCAGAGTTAAGAGTCCCTCAGCACTTAGATTTAGTCTAGAAGTTCAGTTCAATAAAAATGCTATTAAGTGCCTTCTATGTGCCAGGCACTGTGCTAAGAACTGGGGATACAGATATGAAAAAGAAAAACAGTATCTCTTCTCAAGGAGCTTATAATCTAATGAAGGAAGATAACTCACAAAAGGAAATTGAAAGGTGAGGTGAGGGAAACTACTGGGTGCTGAGGTGTGAAGGAGAAGTCCAAAAGAGCACAGTCATATAGGAAGCTAAAGGGTGACTGGTCTGAGTTCTCTCCTTAAGTGGAGGTTCTTCTCTTTTTTCATATTTTAAGTAGTTAATTTGTTTGCAGTTTTCTACAATCACTTCCATATAACTTAGATTCTCTCTCCCCCTCCGACTTCTTCCCCCATCCCTCCCATCTCCCCCTCTAAGATGCTGTGCAATTTTATATAAGTTCTACACATACATTCTTATTAAATACATTTTCATCTTAGTCATCTTGAATAGAAGAAATAAAATGAGTGGGAGAAACTATTGAAAAAACAAAACAAAACAAAACATAATACAAGAGAAAATAGTCTACTTCATTCTGCCATCCATTTCCATAGTTCTTCCTCTGGATGTGGAAGGCATTTTGCCTGAAGTCCATTTGGAATGTTTTAGGTCCTTGCATTGTCGTGAATGTGGTGAACTATACTGTGGTTGTTGTTACTGTGTACAAAGTTCTCCTGGTTCTGCACCTTTCCCTCAGCATCGGTTCATATAAATCTTTTGAAGTCTCTCTGAAGTCTTACTGTTCATCATTTCTTATAGCACAATAGTATTCTGTTACATTCATATACCACAACTTGCTTAGCCATTCCCCAATTGATGGACATCCCCTCAACTTCCAGTTCTTGGTCACCACAAAGAGAGCTTCTACAAATATTTTACTACATGTGCGACCTTTTCCCATTTTTATGATCTCTTGGGGATACAGTCCTAAAAGTGATATTGCTGGGTCAAAGAGTGTGCACATTTTTGTAGCTCTTTGGGCATAGGTCCAAATTGCTCGAGAGAATGGTTGAATCAACTCACAGTTCCACCAACAATGAATTAATGTTCGAACTCTCCCACATCTTCTCCAACATTTACCATCTTCTTGTTTTGTCACGTTAGCCAATCTAATAGGTGTGATGTGGTACCTCAGAGTTGTTTTGATTTTCATCTCTCTAATCAATAGTGATTTAGAGCATTTTTTTCATATGACTATGGATAGTTTTAATTTCTTCCTCTGAAAACTGTCTGTTCATATCATTTGACCTTTGATCAATTGGGGAATAACTAATATTCTTGTACATTTGACTCAGTTCTTTACATATTTTAGAAATGAGGCCTTTATCACAGACACTAGTTGTAAAATTTCTTTTTTTTTGCTTCCCTCATAATCCTGGTTTCATTGAGTTTGTTTGTACAAAACCTTTTATATTTAACGCAATCAAAATTAACCACTTTACACTTCATAATGTTGTCTATCTCTTGTTTGGTCATAAATTTCTCCATTCTCAATAAATCTGATAAATACATCATTCCATGCTCCTCCAATTTGTTTATAGTTTCAATCTTTATACTTAGATCATGTGTCCATTTGGACTTTATTCTTGTGTATGTTGTCAGGGATTGGTCTATGCCCAGTTTCCACCACACTATTATCCAGTTTTCCCAGCAGGTTTTGTCAAATAGTGAGTTCTTATCCCAGAAGCTGGGTTCCTTGGGTTTATCAAACATAGATTACCATATTCATTGACTGCTGTTTCTTGAGTATCTAGCCTATTCCACTGGTCTAACCCTCTATTTCTTAGCAAGTACCAAGTGGTTTTGATGATTGCTACAATTTGAGATCTAGCAGTGCTACATCACCTTCCCTAGCACTTCTTTTCACTAATTCCCTTGATATTATGTACCTTTGTTCTTCCAGATGAATTTTGATATTTTTTTTCTAGCTCTACAAAATAATTATCTGGTAGTTTGATTGATATGGCTTCTTGTTCATGATGATCACTCTTTTCCTGGCTTTCAAACTGGATCTCTGCTTCTGGTGCACAGGGGGCTCTGTCCCCCAGTTCTTGTGCTTAGAAGTTGAGGCTTTGTGTATTGTGGCCTCTGGTTCTTTCAGCTATAAACTAAAATGCTGCAACTTACTTGCTGCTGAGATGGCTGGAGTGCCATAGGAGAGGTCATGTGAAGTCTTTCTGAATTTCCTTGGAGTTACCCTGGAGCTAACTGCATTAGCTGTGGGATAGGGGTAGTCTCATTGCAGGAAGTCTCCTCTCCTGAGCTAGAGAACAGGCAAGTTCAGCAGTTCATGAGCCCCGTCTGTGCTTATGTCTTTCCAATTCCCCTGGTTGTGCTGAGGTATACTTCTAGTCCTGGTGTTGATGACTACAGGCTCCACCTCCCTGAGGCTCAGAATCTCCTCCCAATTCACTGATGTGGAGCTGTCTGGGATAGTTCTGGCCTTGCACTGTTCCCCTTCAGCTACAGTAAGAAGGACCTCACTTTGCAATTTTCCTAGTCTCATGGGCTAAGACATTGTTTACCTCTTTGGTTGATCCAACTGTTTCAGGATTTTTCCTGGGGAAATATTTTCTGGGTTTTCCAAAGTCAACAAGGAGAAAGGGATGGCATTTATCAATCATTCCACCATCTTGGCTCCTGGAAGTTCAAATAAGTGACTTACAGACATTTAATCTGCAGGCTGATAGTCTAAGAGCAGCTGTTGCAGTTACCTGGGGTTCTGAACTTCTCTTTCACTCAGTTCCACTCTACTCCCATCCTGGACTAATATGTATGAGAATCCACAGTACTGCTGCTGCTTCAGACCACCTAGGGCTTCCTTCTTAGAGCTGTTAAAGCCAGTGTGCTGTGTCCTCATTCAGTCCCATGCAACAGATGCTTCCCATCAATCTTCCAGGCTGTCCTGGGTTTGAAATCTGCCACATTTTGTCTCCTATTTGATTCTGCCTCTCTAAAATTTGTTCACAATCTCTTTTTAGAGGTAACTGCAGAACTTTTTCTTGGAGCTTAGGTGAATATTTGCTGTCACTGTGCCTTCTTGGCTCCACCCCTTAAATTGGTGGTTCTTATAGAAACTCCTACATTCCAATCAAAATGAAGAAATCTAGATGAGGTTATTGATACAGTAAGAGTACCAGGAAACAGTGGCAGGAGTGGTGGATGTTAGGAAGATCCAAGTTTGCTCTTCTATATCATAGCTCCAAATCAAGATTCTGCTCCTTTTCTATTCCCTCAGTTTGATACCCGCATAGTTTGTCCAAATTCTTTCTGGAAACTTAGGACCTCTTTCCATTTCTCCAGTAGACTAGGAGAGAGGTACTAATTATACACACACACACACACACACACACACACACACACATATACATTTGATCATACTTCTGTCTGCTGCTATTGTCAAACTCTGGTTAGCTCTCCTTTTGTAGCTATGTGGGTTCCCTTCACCTACTCAAGGAATTCCTGAAGGGTCCAGAAATTGCCTACACATGACTGTCATCTCTGGAACTACATTGGAAGGACAGGAGATTGGCATGGATGAGTAGATTCTTTATACCCAGGGACTCAACTCTCTGTGATCTCTTCTTCTGCTTAGCTTTCTAGATATTCATATTTCTCGAAAAGGTGCTTATCAAACTCATGAAAAATGCTATAGTAGGAATTTCAAACACATTACTCAAAGGATCATAGATCTTGAACTTGAAAGGATCATAGAGGCCATCTAAGATAGTTGATCAGTAGAGTATGCTCTGTTAAAGGATATTCCAATGACAGAGGTCTCTATTTGAACATAGCTCATTAAATAAATATATGCTATAGAATAATAGCTTTTTGGAATCAAACTTAATTTAGGAAAAAATATTTGAATGTCATTATTCAATATCTTCACTCTAAAAGTATAAATATATCAGTTTAATAAGTCAACTAGTATTACATGAACTTACTGCGTGCCAGGCACTGCGTCAAGCACTGGGGATACAAATACAATGAAAAAGAAAGATAATGCTTGCCCTTGAGAAAATTATATTCTAATGTGAGAAGACAACACATTAAAGGGAGCAGAAAGGTGGTGGTGATTGGGCAACTAACATTGGAGCATGATGGAGAAATATAGGAAATTAAGGATGACTGTTCTACATCTTTCTTTAAAATAGAGGGTCTTGGGGGAACTTCCCAATGGGATAAAGTGCATTTACAGGGACAAAATGTGGCAAATTTCAGACAGTGAAGACATTTTTATTGTCTATTGGGTTTGTATCAAGTGAATGGAAAAGAAACCTCTAGTAATATTCAAAGAGAAGAGTAAGAAGAAGAAGAGAGAATGACAAAGACAGACAGAGAGAAAGAGACAGAGAGACACACACACAGAGAGACAGAGAGACAGAAAGACAGAGAGAGACATGCCTGAATTTCTAGAAATAATTTTTTCTATGTCTACTGTTAGCACCTGAGTATGCCATTTCTTAATTTCACTAAAACTGAACTCCCTGTCGAAATTTTATCTATCTTTAATGATAGGGGTGTTTACTGAAAAGGAGGTCACACTTTGGAAAATTAAACTTTTAAAAAGGAAATCCATTTTCTTACTTTTACCCTGCTAATATTTCTTTTTCATGATTTTCAGAAGGTAAGAAAGATGCATCTTTTTCCTTTTCTTTTTTTAAAAAAGCTCCTTTAAGTTGAATTCCATGCTCATCAAAAGGTTCCTGATTTCAAGCATTGTCATCGATGTCCTTTCCTCCTCCACAATAGGCCCAGTACCACTCTAGCCTTTGTTTGTCAAATGGCTCTCCTCTCCTGATTTGGATCAAGAGGGAAGCTATCATTCCCAGGCTTTGCTCCTCTCCGAGAAAGCCTATGTCAATTTCTATCAAGGACTTTAATGGAAGTTCTTGACATCTTTTCCTTAGGAATTGGTCAGATACAAAATCTTCATCACTATCGTATTAGGATGAGTAGGACAAAAATAAACATTAGACAAAAGATATTTTCAATATTTCTATTTCTTTTGTGTCACATCAATATTCATACATATTCTCTCAAAGAATAATGAGGAAAAAATGAATAAGTAAAGGAACTGCAGAGTCTGTGGAATTTCTAGGTCATGGAAGAAATCCAAATTGTATGCTTGAAAGCAATTAAAATAAATGTAAATAAACATAATTAGCTTCTTTCTTTCAAAGGAGAAATCTGAAAGCTTTTTATTGGTCTCACTGAATTTAGTCTCTGAGAAATAGATATAATTTTGAAAAGCAGTGACTAACTTTCTCTTTGACATTATTATATTACACTCAACTATGAACTATACATACTTTCAAAGTGCTTTTATAGGGTTAAGCTGAATTGTCTCTTGCTGAGGGATGGGTTTGTGTGAGTAAAAATGGCAATGGAGGGAGAGATAGTAGACAAATTGTCATTATATAAAATTGTCTACGACCTTAGAAATTCTCCTATCACACCAATAAACATGCCAAGGAAATTTTGTGACAAAATTTTAAGAAAAGTGTCACATAATCTCTTTTATTAAGTGACATCACATTTCTTTTTGGAGTAGTTGAAGGGGAGTAAATTGGAGATGGTGGTATAACTATTACTAATAACATCTATGCTAGAAAATTTCAAATAGAAATGTCAGGTAGTCCACAAGTAAGTGAGAGGGGGCTTATGAGAGCTAACATTTGGTAAAAATCACATGGAGTATCTTTTGAGGTTCATGCTCAAGAGGTGGCCATGATTATACTTCCTAAGAGAGTATTGAAACATGCACCAAATAACATAAGCACTGACTTCTGGTGACAGACCAGTTGTTTTGAGATTTTACTTTACAATAATGAATTTGACCTCTGGATTCTCTCAGGAAATAAGTGCAGTTCAGTTGCATCAGGCAAAATGTACTTTATAGGCTATGCAGAGTACTTGAACACACTCCAACTACCCTGTGGCAGCCATATTTGAACATCTTTTCTTTGGTTTCCTCTTTTTAACCAAAAATATTCCTGGCAGTTTTCATTTTGAAATCTCTTTTAGGAGTTGATTCTTTCTGTTTCTATTTTAACCTCTGATTCTGGGTTATCAGGACAGGTTTTCCTTGATAATTGCTTGAAAGTCCATGTCTGGATTCTTTTTTTGACTTTCAGGTAGTCCAATAAGTTTTGAATTCTCTTTCCTGCATCTGTTTTCCAGTTCAGTTGTTTTTTCAATGAGATATTTCACATTGTCCTCTATTTTTTCAATTTTTGGTTTTGTTTTATATTTTGCTGATTTCTCATAAAATCATTAGCTTCCATTTGCTCCATTCTAATTTTGAAGGTATTTTTTTCAGTGAGCTTTTGTATCTCCTTTTCTACTTGGCCAGTTTTGCTTTTTAAGGCATTCTTCACCTCATTGGCTTTTTGGGCCTCTTTTGCCATTTGGGTTAGTCTATTTCTTAAGGTATTCTTTTCTTCAGCGTATTTTTCTGTCTTCTTTATCATGATTTTGGCTTTGTCTTTGTCTTCTCTCATGATTTTGTTACATCACTCTCATTTTTCTTCCCAATCTTTTATCTACCTCTCTTCTTTGCTTTTCAAAATCCTGTTTAATGATCTCAAGGCCTGAAACTAATTCGTATTGTTTTTGGAGGTTTTGAATGTAAGAGTTTTGATAGCTTTTGAATGTGTTTCCTCTTCTTTGCCACCACAATAACTTTCAGTATAATTTGTTGTCAATATATCTGTTGTTTGTCCATTTCCCCAGGCTACTAGTTGATATTTAATTCTTTGTTAAAGTATGGGCTCTGCTTCCAGGGTGGAGTGCACACTGTCTCAAGCATCAAGAGTTCTGTGCAGCTGTTTTCAGAGATACTTCTAGGGATGTAAAAATTTTCAGTTCTTCCAGGTTGGTTTGATTGAAGGAGAGGTGTTTACTATACTCCTGGCTTATGCTCTGGTCTGTCAGTGACCACAAGAAGTCTTTTCTGCCCTGGAATTATGAGGAAAGTTCCCCCTTGTAACAACAAGGACCTCAACATACACAGGAGGGCCTGCTGTACAAATTATTAGATCTGATTTTTTAAAAGGAAAGCAATTTTTGAGGGGTCAATAGTCAACTTTGATTAAGCATATATATATCATTTACTTAATTCAGTGAGGAAAAGTCAGCACCTGAACTTCAGGGAGAATACAAACAGAAATTATAAGCAGAAATTACAACAGATTGGGCTTTCAACTAACAATAAGCAATATATACATCACGGATCAACAGATAGATCCAGCTGTCTGACCATTCATACATGGTTACCAGAGAGAGAAGCCCCAACATCTGAGTTTTCAAAACTGGGAGGCTCGTCAGTGGCTACCCAGAATATCATCTGGCCAAACACTTCCAATGAGTAAGTCCCAAAACAAAACCTCACCTCAGGGAAGATATATATACACTTTTCAGAGCCAGAGGGCATCGCAACCCTTGAGAACCAGTATCTCATTAGAAATTAAGAAAAAGTTTGGGCCTTCCTACAAACAAATGTCCCCTAATCAAGCTTCCCTTAATAGGCAAGCCCATTAATCAGTGGGGAAGATCTTTAATTCTCATTAACATAATTAACATTAGACCTGTCCACTGTGGCTGCAAACTCTGATGTGCTAGTGATTTTCCTCACCCTGGGACTGCCACCCAGGACTGTGAACTGTATCTAAGTATGGGCGAAGCAATAGAACCTTGCCTCAGTGTTAGCAAAAAAGATCTCTGTACTCTCCTTCTCACCAGATGTTCAACTGTCTTACCATCTGTGACATGAAAGGTTCAGAAACAGTCACTGCTGCTTGCTGATTCAGTTACTACCAAAGACTGCTCCAGGTTTGCTGGGGCCAGGGTTGTGCTTGTTCAGCCTGTGCTGGACTGTGCTCCACTCTTATCCAGGTGTGATAGACTTTTCCTGATAACCTAAGTTTTCTTTGGCATCTGTGGGCTGATAGTTCTGTAAACTGCCACCACTGCCAATGATTCAGTTGACCCAAGACCTGCTTCAAGTTAATTGGAGGCTGGTCTGCACTGGACTGCCCTCCTCTCTGACCCTAGTGCATCAGACATTTCCTGATGACCTTCTAAGTTGTCTTAGGCTGGGAATTTGTTACACTTAATCTTTGTGGGTTCTATTGCTCTGGAATTTGTTTAGAGTCATTTTAAAAGGTATTTGTAGAGATTTAGGGAAAGCTCAGGCAAATCCCTGCCTTTACTCTGCCATCTTATGCCTGCCTCACTTAAATTTCTCAACTTTTATTCATAGATTTATCTCATACTACCTCTTCCTCATATAGTTTACCTTTAATCAAAACTGAATTGCTTTCCATTACCTATTCTTGTTCTGTCCTCTCCTATATTCATGATTTCATTTGTGGCATCTCCCATAATCCCCTCCCCCCCATATGCTGAAATGTTTCCTTCTTTGAGAGCAAACTCAGATGTCAACTTTTCCATGAAGCCTTACCTACTACCTTTCTGTTAACATGACCTATCTTAGAAATTTCAT